>NW_021703768.1:57692845-57907886 GCF_005190385.1 Monodon monoceros | reverse complement strand
TTTGGTGCCCTCCTGGTTTCCTTAGGTATACTCTGTTTGTATTGATACCCATCCCTATTATTTTTCAAAATCCTCTGCCCTCCCATATTTCTTCTCCTTTTCCCCCACTCCCTTTCTCCTCCTCCAATCAAAGTTTCAATTTCTTCAATGGTACTACCTCAATTTGGGTTCAGAAGAAAAACAAATCTATTGACATAACTTAGAATGAACACACACCACCACCACTCCAGTGATTAGCATTTTAGAGGGGATAACTGTCACACCAGTTGCTCCCAGCGCTGTTGTCTGCGTGGTTCTCAACAGCAAACAGCTGCAGGGAAAGAGGGCTTCTTCAGAACATGGCTTTTCTGACACTTTGAGTGTCTTTTAGATGAAAGTGCTTTCTTTTAATATATTTGAAAAATCTGGAAGGAATAAGATAAATCCATACCTCAAGCTTTATCAGCTTCAGATTTAACCGTGTTTCTTGAACCGAATTCATCACAGTGTTTAAAGGGCAGTAAGAGAGCAGAGCCATCAGCCAGTCTTCAAGACTTCGGGATGAACTAGCAGATCGACCTTTATTCAAAACAAACAAATCCCTTTTTGACTTTTATCTCTGGCTTTCAAAACCGAGCACCCAGCAGCAGATTAAAAACGCCTCCCAGACCCGTGCTGCTGGAAGGGGTGGGTCCTATGCCCCCCTCTGCGCATGCCCGGAGTCCCGGGTCCTCCGTGCTCAGGGCTAACGGCTCCGTGGCCGCCAAAGCCCAGCAGCCCGGGGCGCAGCAAAGACACGGAAGGGTCGCCAAGCCGCAACCCAACGACCCGTGTCGAGCACGCCTAGCCTGTGATGCTGGGATGTTAACTGTGGAGTTTGTGTTGTCGGAAGAAAGCAGGAGAGCCGCTTCTCCCAGACCGGCAGGTTTCCCTGGGTGGTCCGCTCCCTCAGGGCCAGCGGGAGAGGGTGTGTGGAGAGCTGAGGACGGCCCTGCGCGGGCCTCGACGTCCCCGGCCGCAAGGACGCCAGCCGGCCTCTGCACCCGTGCGGGTACCTCCGAGCGGACCCGGGCTCATTTTCCACTCGGCTGCTTCCCGGCCGAGCTGTAAACCCAACCTGACGTGGGCTCATTAATTTGGCAGCGACTGGAAGGCTGGGCCAGGGCGGCGCACCCGGGAGGCCTTTGTGCGCCCAGGGTCGGGTCAGAGGGCAACCGAAATACGGCTGAACCCTGCACGCGGCTCCCGGGCGCGGGGCTGCGCGGCCCAAGCTGCTTCCTCCCGCCCGGCCGCCCCGCCAGCGCGGCTTCCGGAGCCCGGGAGCGCGGTGACCCGGGCCCTGCGCAGCGCCCGGCGGAGCTCGGAGCCGGCGCGTCCCACCCGGTCTCTCTCCGGGAGGGTCTCAGGCGGGCTGGGCCGGCCGTCTCCAAGGCCTCCCGCCTCCAGGATTCAGTTCCCCGGGCGCAGGCCCGGCCCTGCCCACCGCCTCCCCTGAGTCTCCGCGCCCCGCACCAGCCCGGGGGCGCCTGACCGGCCTGGAGCGCAGGGCTCGCCGCTTCCTTCCGGCTCGAGCCCGCCCCGAGCCAGGCTTCCGCCCGGCAGCCCAGCGGCCGGGTCCTGTGGCCTTTCGGGAGTTTTCCTGGGCGCCCGTGAGGCCGGGCTCCGTGTTCTTTTGCACATGGAGCCCTGACAGTCGGCCGGCATCGAAGGCAGCCTCGCTGTCCTCTGTCTTCTCGCTCCGCCGGGTCGAGGCGTGCGTGCGGGAGGAGGCACACGCGCCTCCCGGCGGGGAGAGGAGGCCGCAGGCACCGTCGGCGCTCTGGGTCTGTTTCCCCCGCGTGCTCCTTGGGCCCACCATGCTGACGAGCGGTTGCCGAATTTTCTTTCCCTTCTCCAGTTTTCTCGACGGGCGGGTTTAGACTTCGAAGCCCTAGAGCCCGGCTCCCCAAGCGAAACGGTTCTTTCACAAATGCCTGAAATCCGGCGGCGGGGACGGGGTGGCCTTGGGGTGGCCTAGGGGTGGGGGGAGAAGGGTTGTTATGCTTTATCCAAGTGCTCCAGCACAGATTAATTTTAGCAAGAAACAGAGCGGCTTCTGTGCCTTTAGGTGACTTTCGTGACATTTAGCAGCAAAGAAACCTATTTCCTCTGCTATTCAGAGCTAACCACGTGTAATTGGCCCAGAAGTCTGTTGTATTTTGGGTAACTGTTTGCGATATCCCATCTGTTTTCATCTCGCAGTTCAAACGATACTGTTTACCCTTATGTCGGGGAAATTGGTTTACATGCGCAGCAATTTCAGTGCGACACCGAAATATTGAACCAACGCTACGAATCGTACAGGCTTTGTACTGCTAATAACCCTCCATTACGACTGTCACGAGACATTTACACAGCCTCTTGGTCCTGTAAAGGAAAGTAAGATCCTGGGTTTATCTATTTGAAAACCAGTTGGTCTTTGGCCAGAGACGCAGACGCATGGGTCAGGGGAGGTGGCCGGGCAGCCCGGGAGCAATCGGGTCGCAGGGGGCAAAGCCCTGACGCCTTCTGTCTGCTGTGGGGTGGGCTAGGTTGGCTGATACTGAACGACCCCCAGCAGCCCCCTCCTTCCGTCCCGCAGACTCGTTTGCGTCTTTTTTCTCCGAACCGCGATCCGGAGCTTCGGGCCCAGTTTCCCGAGTGACACATCGTGAAACCGCAGGAAAGTGGTGCAAGCCCGGAACAGATGGGTCTCTGACCCTGCGTGTTTCCCAGATTGAGGATGGATGGAGGTGTAGACGGCTCAGGGCCATCTAGCCCTTTCGTGAGCCGCAAAGAGATGGTTCGGTGCTCCCAGGAGGGACAAGTCTCCTTTCTCAGGCTGTGTCGAGGAAAGGGAGCTCGTCAATGCAGCGTGAAGCGCCGGCCCGCAGCGGTGTGGGTGGGGGGCGGTCTCGTTCTTTTGGCCCGTGGGCAGCCGCGGGACGGCTGCGTAACCGGCTCCGGAGACCGGGAGTGTGCGTTGGAGCCGCGCCCCGACTTTCCTGGGGCGGAGAAATTGGAGAAATTGCTCTGAAGTAGCGTCGGCTGCCCTGGCTGAGAGGCCCGTAATCAGCCCCTGGCATGTGTGCAAATGCTGATTTTGCGGGTGTTACTTAATCCACGCCGGCGGTGAAAAGCCTCGGGTTGGTGGCACGCTCACCTCCCACCGCCAGGCTTCTTTCTCGGTCTGCTCTGGGGAGCAGACTCTGCGTCCAGGGTGGGGTGGGGTGACCGGTGAGGGTGTGAGTCTGATGCTGGGGCTTCTTTGGCCCAAGGATTGAGGAGTGAAAAAAGAATGCGAAAATGAAGCTGTTGACAGACGTCTGCCGCCTTAATTCAGGCTGTTGTCCCAGTGTCCTGGTAGAAATTAGCCATTTCCTCTGTATCCCATGCTAACTTACTCTTTCAAGGGGAGGAGTAGTTGGCAGAGGAAAAAACCATAATGATTTACACACAGTACAAAATGTGACCAAGGCTAACTTGAGGAAGGTACAAGGAGAGGAATATTCAGTTGATCATTTAAACCTCAGTACCAGAAACAGTCAAAAATATCTGTGGAAGGCCATAAGATCAGTAAGGGGCTCCTCTACAAAGGAAGACCCAAATTTAAGTCCTAGCAGTTAAAGTGACCTTTGGTAACTCCAGTAAGGTGGAGGCCTGCTCCTGGGCAAATGCAGGAAAGCAAAGATCTAAGGCCATAACCCACATCCCACAAAGAGTCCATCTTTTCCAAAGTTGGAAGGAAAAAGCTCCCTTACAACGCCTCATGATGACCAGACCTCAGTTCCCTCTACTACCTTCAATTCATGTCTCATATGACTTATTGTTATGCTGGAAATGAGTAATTTTAAAAAGCAAAATATTCTGGGGGAAAAGGAGTGAAAATTTCAACCTACCTCATCCCTTAAATTTCAAAAGGCAAATAATCCATTAACTCATGACCACACCTCTCCCTGCCCCCCAAAAGCAATGAGAATTTAAATTTATATAACAACTTGAATATAGGTCTAAATTATAAGGGGCAATCTCTCTTTTCAGATCCTTGAGCATTTTATTTTGTGGCCTTTCCAGTACTTTCTACCAAAAACAAATCCACAGAGAACATGAAAGCATCCCAGCTATAGAAACTAGTTTTAGTCAATCGGTGAAGACAAATTGGAAGGTTTGTCCTGAAAAGCAATGATTTTAAGGTTAAGGTTATACTTTTTATTCATAGTCAGCGTAGCCGCAAAGTGTAGAAAGAAAGACAATTGTCTCAGAGTATAGTGTTCACATATCAGGGCCATTGTAAAAACAGGGTTTTAGTTTAACAGGGTTTCTTAGTAGAGGCCGCCTCTGCCTTACTAATTGTCCTCCTTGATGTTTGCTTTCTTTTGTCCTCCTTACCCATCTACTACAGCTGACAAAACTTACACCAAAGAGACTCCTCACACAATTTGTTTTTGAGTGACTGCTATTTGCTTAGCACTGTCCTAGCAATAATGAAGGGCAGGAAAGGATCAGATGTGTTCCCTGCCCTTTTGGAGCTTCTCATTTGCTTGGGGAGAAAAGACTTAGAAAACTTAGGGTATTCATGTCCATTAAAGAGGTAAGAAGGGCCAACACAGTATTGCTGAGGGAACGGAGTGAGAATGGCAGCACAGTTAGAGCGTGAGGAGTGGCACAGGTCACAGGAATCTTTTCCGGGTCACCCAAGTGGTCTTCAGGTCACGGTGGAGAGAAAACTAGATGAGGAGATTGGGAAGTCAGCAACCAGATGGGGCCTGGCTCAGCTTTGTGCTTTTTCCCCCTGCCTCTTCTGCTCTTGCAGCGTGCACGGGAAACAACTGAAGGGCAAATCTGGAATTCATGGTGTGTGTCTGCGTGTGTAGGGGTGAGTTGGGGAGGAAAAGGCCAAATACATTATCTGATCATTCTCTACCTGTGAGGAGGTTAGGGAGCTTCATTTTCTGGCTGCCTTGCTATTTGCATGGATATGATGCCCAAATGTAATCTCAGGAAAATAAACTAACTGGATTATGAGCTGAAGAATCATGTGGCTTTTTTTCCTGCTAGCATCTCAGCAGCTGCTCTATGACAAACATGGCCCAACAAAACTGCCACCATCACAGGATGAATCTAAAGGACTTAATTGCCTGTGAGTAATTTACAAAAAGTACTTGGAATTTGGTATGTGATTAGAAAGAACAACCACAGTGGAACACCGCTGCATTTCTAGTCATTTTTGGGACCATATCTACCTGGTTGGTGTTTGAAGGCAAAATAATTCTTTCTGCTTGAGAAAAATGTTTGATTCTGTTCCTCCACATGCATTTATTTGGGAGAGTTAAAAACAAATCCAGATACAGTTGCTGTTTTGATTCTACTCACCCTCTCCCTCCCCTGGCACCCTCCACCAAAACCTTCACTTTGTCTGGTTTGATTTTTCAGACCACACACACAGAGGACCGAATGTTTTATAGGTGATCAGAGTCTTATCAGCTCTGTAGTTGGCAGAAGACTTGATCTTTGACCACTTGCCTCTTCATGGTATTGCTCTGTTGTGGGAAGAGGTGCCCCCCTCCCTTAATAATGTGGGATGTGGTAGGATGACCCTCATGGCCCATCACCTCTGTCATTTAAAGCATAGCTAGTTTAAGTCTAATTGGTCTGAAACCTGCTTTCTTCAGATCTTGCCCAAAGTTTATATCCGTAATCATCTATAATGAGCCTATGCTGTCAGATTTACCCAGCATCTGTCCCAGAAGACTGAGGCCCAGGCCATGGTCAGCACCACTGATGGGCAGCCTGAAAGAGCCTGGAAGAGCCCTGCAGGTGAGATACTGCCTGGAACCTCCATACTCACCCTGTTTTCCCCCGCTCCATCTGAAGGCCAAAAGCCCTGCCTGCCCCTAAAATATCTGAAACAAAACACACATTTAAAAACTTTGGTCAACCTGTAAACAGTTGAATTTTTTCCCATTGATGAAATTATCAAGTACTTAATTTTTATTTCCTCCATGAATGTATTCATATGTTCATGGAAATCTTGCCCAGCACACAGAGCATTTGGCAGTCAGTTTCTCTCCTTTGGGAAACCACCTATGCGAGTTTTCAGGGATGACCAGGGAGACTAGGAGTAAGTTTCTGTACAGTCAGTGAAACCCCAACTAGTGGAGGCCATGCTCCGGGCAGAGCAGTGGATGAGGCAGGTAGAGGCAATTGATGGAGAGAGGGAGGAAGGTTGGTATGTGATCCAGAAAGTCTAATTTCTGATGTTCCTTGGCAGGTTCTGACTATGATATCTTATGTGGGTAACCCTTCAGATGTGGTAAAGATTGTAGATATTGGATGAGAAAGAACAAAAAGCCACTTAAAAAAAAAACAACTCAAAAAAACTATCATGCATGTTTTGATTCTATTAAAACAATGATTATATGTAAATGAGACTAACATAGTTATTCCTAATGCATGTATGCTTATGTTTTTCCATTTATATTTCTTCCATCTAATAGATACCCAGATAAAATATAAAATCAAAGTCAGCATTTACCATTTATCTTATCATTCATATACACTATTCATATATACTTATATTTTTCCTTAAAATGTACAGAATTTTAATTCTATAGACTTCTTTTGGGTCATGAAACTCACTTTACATTCTGAAAAACACTTTCAGTTGTTTCTTTAGCTGAGTTAGCTATGCCCACTTTATTAACTGCACTTTTATACATTTATTTATTTTTGTGATTTATAAAAATGGCCTCATCATTTTAATAGTCACCCCTGGGTGCATAGGCAATGGTTTAGAAAACTTCCAAAATATGGTAATACCACTATAGCAAAACACCATTACAGCAACAAAAAACACAAACCCACTGAACACGAGCCCAGAACAACATTCCTCCAACTATCTGGGGAAAATAAACCAAAAAGAGCTATCTTTCATCGTGCCTGAAAGGTCAGCTAACCAGGGCTCTCAGGAGAACAGAGGAATGGTATTTTACAGAGGAGGGCCCTTTATGGAAGACCCTCTGCTTCCAGCTCTCCAGAAATGCACTGCAGGGTGGGGTGTGGAGACTGATCTCATTTGAAAAGAGAGGTCATAGAAATGAAGCAACAGAGAGCCTGTCCCACCTCCTGTGGATGTCTGGGGCTGCATGGATGAATAGACACGTGGTCCATTAGAGCTGATGACCACTCTTGTCCCGAGAGCTGAGGGCAGAGCCCTTTTTTTTTTTTTTCTGTTGTTATTATTTAGGGCTAATAAAGGGCAGAAGGAAAGATTGTTCTTTTGTGATGCAGCATCATAATATAGAGATGGATTCTGAGTCCTAGCTGTGATTTTTACTAGATGTGTGATCTTGGGTAAGTCGCAAAGCTTTTCTTGAATTTAAGTATTTCTCTTAATATTAGAGACAACAATGGCTGCTTCTCAGAGTTGGTAAGAGAATTAAATGAAAAAACCTGTGTGAAAGCGCTGGTGTAATATATTGAAAGTGCTTTATATCATACATGACTGTACTGCTACCTGGAGTTTTCCTTGAGTCTAAATCATCTGGACTCTCTCTTTGTCTTTAGTTGGGTGCACACAGCCTTTGCCATTGTGAATCGGATCTGAGCAAATGCCTGAAGAACCCAGAGAAGTAGCTGGTCCGAGGAGGTGGCCCCATGTCATACCGCCTCTGACAGCACTGGGCAGGCAAATAAGAACTCAGTCACTCAGGAGTGTAACAGGGGTTCTGGCAGAGCCTGGAGTGAGAGAAAGTGCAATGGGGCAGAAGAAAAGATAGAGGGGACTCGAGTATGTTCAGTTGACTTTCGCCAGCCTGTGGGGAAGCAGCATGGAGCAATGGTTACAAGCGAGGGCTCTGGAGCTCTTCTTACCAGTGATGCATACTTAGCTTTCAGTGCCCGAGGCCCACATCTGCAGAATAGGGAGAATAATAGTACCTGCCTACAGCATTGTAGGGAGGACTCAATGGGTGAGTGCAAGCAAGGGGCTTAGAACAGTGCTCAGTATGCTGGGTCCTGGTTCTTTCGAGAGACAATAGAGACTCAAGCTAATGCACCGGACTCTGAGGGAGCTGCCTGAGTCTGCCTTCACCCCTTACTGACTAGATGACTTTGGGAAGCTTCTGCACCTCTGTGCCTCAGTTTCTTCATCTGTAAAATGGGGGTGATAATAATACCTACTTCCTAGGGTGGTGGTGGTTATGATTAAATGAGTTAATAAATGTGTTAATGTGTTAATAAGCAGTGTTTGGCAGGTAGCACGTATTTGCTGCTATTATTATTGTTGTTGATTTTTACTACTGTTTTTACAGGCATGCTGCCCCCTCACCTTTCCCTCCAACTCAATAAATGTAGATTATCCTACAGCCAACCTGAAGGAGCAGACTCTGTATCACCTGGAGATATTTTCTATGGCTCTCACCAATACCCCTGGACATACCAATGTCATCCTTTAATAATCCTCTAGGAAGAGACACAGCCACCCCTCCCAGCAGGCTACCCCATACCACACCTTCACTCTACCTTTGGATAGACTCTCTATTTTTCACTTGTGATTTTTCACCACCTTCAGCTCTTCTACTTGTGTTTTTCCTCTTCCTACTAGTTCTTGAGTGTGACCAAGGGTTCTTCTGAGTTCCATAGACCCTCAGGGGATCTTGCATTAATCAGACCAGGGCTGCTATTGGTCGGGATGAATACATGGGCGGACGTACTCAATGGACAGTGCTTGGTTTCTGGTTTTTATGAAATCAACAAGAAATGGAAAATGGAGCATAAAAAAAAATTAAATGCCCTGTTGATTTCTAGTTAATCCAATTATCTCATTCTTCATGCTGCTAGAGATCCAGAATGATACCGCCATTATTTGAAAAGACGGAGAATAAATACTAACGCCTTACCAAAACATTGCAGGACTCTGCAGTTTCCTCTAAAACCTCCTTTCTGTTTGCAGGTGGACTTGAACTCGACAGACGGAGGAACATCACTGAACACATCCCATTTGTTAGCAGTCTGAGCTTCATAGGCCCTGGGCTCATGGCATTCCTTCATGGCGGACATGGCAGAACGAGTTGGACATGCCATTTTAGACTGAGCTCTGAATCTCCAGACTGTGAGTAGTTTAATTCATACCCTCCATGTAGCTTTGCTATTGACATTTATTAGCCGAGAGTGTTGCTGCCAACACAAGTTTTGAGTAGATTGTGGTATAAACAGATTTCCTCTTTACACATTCTAATCAGCGCAGAAGGACAGTTTTTATTGAAACCGTATCTCAGCCTAAGTTTCTCCACACATGTAGGCACACATGTACAGAGTTTAAATTGTATTTATGGTTGGTAAATGTTCTAATTATGGGGCTGCGTGTGTTCTGAGGGGAAAATTAAATCAGTGAACATGGGAGGCCAGGATGCCCTTCCGCCCTGGTTTAGGTTCTTTATGGTTTTAGGCTTTGAGAAATCAATGCCATGCAATGGTGGGTGACAATCCAGGTAGATGTTTGACTCCCGACTGATTTACAATGTTATCTACATATTTCTTTTGCCTCCATGAGGGAAAGTTTGATTTCTGACTGTCTGCATCATCCTAACACATCACAGAGCAATTTCCAACAAGCTGCTCTTCTGGACAATGTCCTGGGCCTCATTTCCCATATTAGAGTGCATGAAATGCTAAAATAGAAAAGGGGTGTAATTGACATTGTGCCCACCAGCCCAGTCCCATACTACTGTCGTAATGATGACAATGAGCAGGTTACTAGTCACCAAGCAGTGCCTAGGCTTCTTTGGAACTCACCTAAGGAGAGGTTTTGACATCTTCCCCAGTGCCACTAAAGAATGCAGTCCTAGCTGTAGCTGACCAATGGGTGCTAAAGGGTTTTGAAAGTCGCTGCCGCCGCTGCTATATAATTAGCTCAAGGATGTTGTAATTTGCAGAATATGCACTCCAAGGATATGTAGAACATAATCTAGTCAGCTCTACCCAACCACAGTAATTCTGCTGCTGCAGGCAAAATGCTTTCCTGGGGTAGGCTCGAGCTGACAGATTACTGAGGGAAATCTTTGTCTCACCCACACTCCCAGATTATTCAGCTTACTTTCTAACACACCACTCAACCCTCTATGCAGACTGTGTGGTGTAGACCTGGCACCCTAAACTGAGTAATCTCCTTGCTGACAGCTGAAAAGTAAAGGCATCTGTGGCAATCAGATGGGTTGCCTCAGGTTGGTTCCAGATGTCAAGTTGATTAATGTTAAGAGTCAGGACTGCCAGCAGCTAGGCCACGTGAGTGCACAGATCGCCAGGAAACAACCCTGGTGCTTGTGGTATCGGTGGGTAGAGACATAACGCACAGATACTGAACAGACGCCAGTCCTTCTGTATCAGCTCAGGAGAATGCCCAGAAAATCATGGATTCCTCCAGCATGCAAACCCCAACACATAAAACTTTTCAGCTATTTTCCATGTTTCCTAACCTAGTGAGTTTGTTTCCTTAAATTAACATCAGTATTTCTATGCTAAGCGGTCCAACCCAGGAAGGCCCTAGTGGGAAAAGCCCAAGGTGAAGTTTGGATCTTTGTGATGATAAAACAATACATTTCTGTAGTACTTCGATTTTCCAAAGCACCGTTGTCTTTACTTCCTTTCTCACTTGTAGCTTACACCCCTGTGAGTAAGGTTGAGAAAGGTGTGCTCATGTAAGTGGTACAGGGTTTGTGTTTTGAAATACTCTGTGGATATAAGGTGTCATTGTCTCTCTCCATCTCCGTGGGCCACTGTGAGATGGGTGAATGGTCATTGAAGGTCATGCAGTTCAGTCATCACAAGAAATCATCCACCACCCTACTCATTCTCTTAAACCAGTGTTTTTCAAAGTGTGGTCCATGGACCAATAGCATCAGCATTATCCCAAACCTACTGGGTAGAACCTCTGGAAGTGGGCCCAGCAATGTGTTAACAGAAGCCCTTGAGGTGATTCTAATGCACACTCAAGGCTGAGAACCACGGGCCTGTGCCAGTAGTTCCCAGCTCAGTTTTCTTGGATGCCAGGACCCAGTGGACATAATGATGAAACCCCATAAGCTGTTTTCAAAATTTCATGAAACTTAATGAAAATCATACTCTTAATGTTACTTTTTAAAAAAAACTGTATATTTTATTACACATGGCTGATAAGTGAATGTTGGGAAAGGAAATTGATTATTAATCAATGCCATTTGGTATTCTTTCATTCATGCATCACTCATTTAATCCTTTAAAGGTTATCTAATATGCTCTGTGCTAGATACTGGGAGATTCAAAGATGGTACACTCTTTTACTCTTGAGATAACTATAGGCTTGTAAACAGATTATTGCAATTCAATATGCTAAGTGCTGAAAGGCACATTTAAACAGTACTGCTGTAGAAATAAATCTTCTGAAAACCTTGGGGGAAATAATCTTCAGACTTGGCTGTGTTGCTTCAAGGCTTTGTGCTTGAACTTGTATGGTTGGAATGGGGAGAGATGGGATGGCAGGACTACTCCCTCTTTATTCCCAACCACCCAGCTGAGAACCGGTGGAAACACAAGCCCACTTCTGGGTTCTGGGTTTGCCCTCTTCTTGGAACTTCCTTGCCTTTCCTGGGCAACAGCATTTCTGATTATGAGAAGCACTGATAGAGCACTTGAAACAGGCTCACAGAGGCTCTGTGTTAGTAAGGAGAACTTGAAAATAAGACCTACAACATATTTTTATTGACTTGGCTTATCTTTTATTATAATGGGCAATTATTTAAAAGGCACCTCTCTGTTTAACCAAGGACTTGAAACCAAATGAAATGTCAGCTTGATTCAGAGTCTGTTTGGAAAACATTTCAGTACACTTACTTTAGAAAATACATAGGTTTAATTTCAGTTCAACTGTTTCACAGGTCTTCGTCTAAAAAAAAGAATCCATGCTTATGTGGCAGGAGAAAAAAATACTCGCTGTGTTCATTTTGCTTTCAGATTAGAGTGAGGTTTGTCCCTATTTGTCAAGTTCTTGGTTCTAGAGTCTCAAGCCTAAGCAGATGAGGGGCCCACCTCTGTGCTTCCTCTCAAGTTGACTTTCTGTCTGTAATTCCACTTCAAAATGACTGTATACACAAAGTACATCCAGCATAACTAAAACAAGAGGAAAGGGAAGGGGCAGGGCAGAGATGTTAATACAAGGAAACTTCACATGTAACAACTGAAACTTATATCAGAACATTAGCAATTGCTTTCTTCTGGTGGGGGAGTGCTTCTGGTTCTAAATGAGGTGTTAGTGTTTGCGGGGTGATAACCTTGTCCCACTGAATTATGATGAGAAAACAACCCAGTTGCCTACAGAGCCAAAAACAAATCTCAGAACTGCTTAACTCATCCGTCAAACAAATTGTATTTTAGGAAATTCAGGACAGAGAAAAATGCACAAAAGAAAAGGAGATTTATTTATTTGTACAAAAGTAGAATGACAGGCGTTTGAGTGGATCCAAATAGCATTTAGGGAGAAAAAAAAATGTGATTCATTGCCAGCTATTAAATCTTGTTTATCCTTCTTTAAACTAACCAGAAACACATTTTGGAAAAACGCTAGTTAACAGTTTAAGCATTGACAGCCTCCTGTTGTGCTGTTTTGCCTTCCCTGCCTTCCAAGGGGAAGACGATGGGGTGCAGCCAGTGAGCATTGTTTCACGAGTCCATGACAGGAGATGAATTCCAGTCCTGCTTGTGAAGCTCGCACTCAGACTCTGGGAGAATTCCTTCAGTTTCCTCAAAGAAGGATGCTTACCTCACAGCAGGGGCAAGACATCCGTGTTTACAAGGTAGTTTCAGATGAAAGGCCCCGAAGGACACAAAACATTATTCAAAGACACAATGACTGATGAACTGACGTGTCCTTCAGAAAGTGCCAACTCCCAATAGCCAATCATTATCACGGTATCTCCCAGACCAACAGCTGACCTCACCAAAGCTGGCTCCAGTCACAGCTTTGTGATTGAAATTCTTCAGAGCACTTGACAAGGATCTGAAAAATTTGCTGAAATCCCAAAAGCCAGTGGGAGAAAGCCCTCCAGGCTGCAGTATATTGTGGGGGCCCCTTCCAGCCCTGCCCTGTGCTCATCCTGCTACAGGGCTTTGAGGGAGCAGCCTTTTTTTTTTTTTTTTTTTGCCGTACGCGGGCCTCTCACTGTTGTGGCCTCTCCCGTTGCGGAGCACAGGCTCCGGACGCGCAGGCTCAGCGGCCATGGCTCACAGGCCTAGCCGCTCCGCGGCATGTGGGATCTTCCCGGACCGGGGCACGAACCCGTGTCCCCTGCATCGGCAGGCAGACTCTCAACCACTGCGCCACCAGGGAAGCCCGGGAGCAGCCTTTTATAGCTGGTTCTGCTGCCCCCAACTCCAGCACCCTTTTGCTTAAATGTATTAGTATAAATATTCGGCTTGTCAGTGCCCTTAGAATTTGAGGGTTCGGTACCTACCATAGACTGTAGTGATTAACTTGATTTAATTGATTACAAAATATACACATTTCTGAAAAAAGCCACTAACATCTTTTTGCTTTCTAAGCAGATAATTCTACCACCAGGATTATCTAGGTTTTGTGGTCTCAGTAGTGTCTAGAAAGGTGACTCTGTTGAGTTTAAGGCCACAAAGAAAGGCCCAAGTGGACTCATTAGATCCATAGAACTCCTCTCCTCTCCCCCCCCTCCCACTGCAATGGTCTAGGCAGGAGGAATATCCACACAGTGGTTTGCTGACCTTCAAGCCTCAGGGCACTCATGGAAGCAAAGTGCTCTTTGCCCTTGCTGGTTGCCATCCCTCCTTTTCCCTCATAACCTGCAACTTTTCTCTTGCCCAACACATCACATTCCCTCACATATTTCTATTAATATTATAAATTCCGTGAGGGCAAGAACTGTGTCTTATTCAGTTTTGTATCCCCTTCTCTTAGCAGAGCACCCACCCCATAAAGTCAGGCACTGAAAACCAGTGGTTGAAGTGGTCCTTCCACAAGTAGATGTAGGGCCTTCTCACCTGCCAGCATCATGAGCCACCTAGGCTGGGTCTGCACAGGTTCAAGGTGTTAAGACATTTCCTTCCAGAAAGCTCTCTAATACCCAGTATTTGGATGACTCTCCTTTTTTCATTTTAATTAACTCTAGAAACAACATTTCAACCCCTTCTGCCATCACCACCACCACCACCACAGAAAAACAGCCCTCCTCATCATCCTGTGGCTTTCCTGAGAATCTACACTTGTAGGATGAGAATCCGTCTGAACTATTGCAACAGTACCTACAGGGTTTATCGGATGAGAGGAACATGAAATAGCCTGAGAGGTCAGAGAAAGGCAAACTTCGATTGGGAGAAAGGTGTGCCTTCTCTTCTGGCTGTTTGGCCAGAGTAGCGGTTGAGAGAGGGAATAAAGAGAAAGGCACAGAGCATCATAATAGTTCAGAGATGTCAGAGTGTGCTTTCTTCCAGAAGGTGTAGATTCAGCAGATTTAGCATCATCAAATCCCTCTTGTCTCAGAAGGAAAATCTGGGCATGAGATGGGACAAGAAAGAGTTAGGGTGTCCAGCCTAGTTGTTCTCTGACTCTCACCATAGAACACAATGATAAAGGGACAAAAGACTTAAAAAAAAAAAATCGGTAAAATTTCTAGATGGTGTGAACTGTTTGTGTCCCTCCAAGATTCATTTGCTAAAACCTAATCCTCAATGTGATGGTATTTGGAGGTGGGCCTTTGGAAGAAGGTGATTAGATCATAAGGATGGAGCCCTCATAAATAGGATTGATGCCCTTATAAAAGAGGCCCCAGAGAGCTCCCTCACCCCCCATGCCATGTGAGGCACAAAGAGAAAGTGGCAGTCCATAATCAGCAAGAGATCTCTCACCAGAACCGAACCATGCTGGCACCCTGACCTTGGACTTCCAGCCTCTAGAACTGTGAGAAATAAATTTCTGTTGTTTATAAGCCACTCAGTCTATGGTAGTTTGTTACAGCAGCCTGAACTGAGACATCAGAGTAGTACTTTAAAAAATCTTACCAACTCTTTGCACCTATGCACTTGACTACCTGACCCATG
Source organism: Monodon monoceros (assembly GCF_005190385.1). Taxonomy (NCBI): domain Eukaryota; kingdom Metazoa; phylum Chordata; class Mammalia; order Artiodactyla; family Monodontidae; genus Monodon; species Monodon monoceros. The sequence continues at coordinate 57,892,793 of NW_021703768.1, read as the reverse complement.
TTTTGGTGTTTCTGGGAAGAGCAGTGGTGGATGGGATGTGGATGGGACCACCGGTTCAGGGGAGGAGCTGAGCTCACAACAGGAGGCAGCGGGGACTCCCTGCAAGGGCCCTCTGACTCTGACCTGGCTTCCTTTGCCACATCACCTTCTACTTCCTCTTTCCAGGGAGACTGTGGTCTCGACCACATGCCTGCAGGCAACATGGGCTCACATCAAACCATCACGTGGTACCCTCTGTGCTTAGAGCTTCATATCCAGGAGCATGGCAGCAAGGACAACATTGTGGTCATTTTGTCCCATAGTCCTGAACTGTCAACAAGAATCTCAAGAAGTAATGAAGTCTGTGGCCCTGCAGTTCTACTCTGAGATGTACACCCAAGAGAACTGAAAACATACACACAAATGTTGACAGCAGTACTATTCATAACAGCCAAAAAGTGGAAACAATCCAAATGTTCATCAGCTGATGAATGGATCAACAAATGTGGTATGTCCATAAGCTGGAATATTATTCAGCACAAAAGGGAATAAGTACTGATACATGGTATAACATGGATGAACCTTGGAAACATGCTGAGTGGAAGAAGCCAGAAACAAAAGGCCATGTATTATGTGATTCCATTCAGATGAAATATCCAGAATAGGCAAATCCATAGAGACTGAAAATAGATTTGTGATTGCAGTGGGTTGGGGGGTTGGAAGAATGGGGAGTGACTGCTAATGGGTATGGGATTTCTTTTTTGGGTGATCGAAATGTTCTGGAATTAGGTAGTGGTGATGGTTACTCAACACTGTGAATATACTAAAATACACTGAATTATACACTTTATTTTTTAATTTTTTATAAATTTTTATTTATTTATTTAATTTTGGCTGTGTTGGGTCTTCGTTGCTGCACGCGGGCTTTCTCTAGTTGCGGCAAGTGGGGGCCACTCTCGTTGCGGTGCATGGGCTTCTCACTGCTGTGGCTTGTCTTGTTGCGGAGCATGGGCTCTAGGTGTGTGGGCTTCACTTAGTTGTGGCACGTGGGCTCAGTAGTTGTGGCTCATGAGCGCTAGAGTGCAGGCTCAGTAGTTGTGGTGCATGAGCTCAGTATTTGTGGCACATGGGCTCAGTAGTTGTGGCTCGCAGGCTCTAGAGCGCAGGCTCAGTAGTTGTGGCACACGGGCTTAGTTGCTCTGCGGCATGTGGGATCTTCCTGGACCAGGGCTCGAACCAGTGTCCCCTGCATTGGTAGGCGGATTCTTAACCACTACGCCACCAGGGAAGTCCTGAATTATACACTTTAAAATAGTGAACTTTATCTCAATAACAAATGCAATTAGAAAAAAAGAAGTAATGAAGTCAAGTCACTGGGAAGCAGCAGCCCCCTTTCCTTCTTTCTTCCCTCCCTCAGCCAACTGGGAAATTTGCTCTCACACTTGCATACCCTAGATCCATATTTTCGGCTCATCTGTTGGCTCTTTCTCTTGTCTTCAACCTTCCAGCCACTTCTCTGCACTCGAAGTGATCATCCTTTGAGACTCAAATGGGTGTTCAGTTCTGAGTTTTTCTTTTTGTGCCTGCAGTATGCCTTGGGTCTTTGGGGCTGGGTTGATCTAGATAGAAATCCCAAATCACCACTCTGTCTCTGGGAACGCTCTGCCTCTGAGCTGCTCCCTGTGGAAGCCGGATTTCTCAAATGTTGGAAGGCAGCAGGGAGGCTGGTTTAAGAGACCGACTGATCAGCCTTGGCAAAATGCCAACTCGGGCAGTCTGGTTTTGGTTTTTTGTTTTTTGCTGCTGTCCTGAGACAAAGCCTTGGGGTAAAGAGATGCCTGTATCACGGGGTTCCAGAGGACCCCTCAGTTTGCTCTTCTACGTGTTCCCTTCTCAGCAGGTGTCAGCACAAGCTCCTCCCTCAGGCTGCTTGTGTGGAATACACACATCTATTTAGCTAAAAGTGTGGGCTTTTTTTTTTCAGAGTACAAACCTCATAAAAATGGTCGCTGGGGCACTCACGGTGCCCACTCTGAGGGCCCCTGGCTGCAAGCCTCCCGCTCTCCCTGCCCACCTCTCACATGTGACTTCCTGCTTTGCTCTCTGGGTAGATGACTTTCTTTCCTCCCGGTCACAGGTGCCTCAATCTAGGCATTCCTGGTCCTTGATGATCTTTCACTCTTTTCTGATAAGCACATCCAGGAGCACTTTTATTCCCATAGATGATTGAAAGGACAGACAAAATGGGAAGCTTCTTATCATATAGTTCTGGGAAGACAAGGGGAATCACATGCCACTATAGGCTTTTAAGCAGGCATGCTGAGATGTGATGCAAATGAAATAGTACTGCCTCACCTGGACCAAAATAGTTTAAGCTGGTTAATAAAAGTGAAGGCTTTGGGCTTATTCTTTTTAACTGACAAATGAAGCCCAGAATAGTCAAGTGGACTGAAAAATATTCAAGTGATCCACAACAGAACACTGGCCATTGTTTAGTCCACAAGGAGCGCCAGCAGAACAACCCTGGTCATTTATCTGCATATTTAATGAAAACACATAGCCCTAAGCATTAGTAGCATACCGAGCCATCTCCTGCAGGCCAAAGAGATGTTTGTGGAGTTAGCAGTATGTCTTCCACAGTCGTGTTGGTGGGTAGTCAGAATGCTGTGGTGTCAGCAACAGACAGAGAGTCTGGATGACCCAAGTAAAAAGGAGTTTATTGGTGCTATGTGGTGTTCACAGATTGATCGGGAGCCTGGAGAAGCAGGTTTGGGGAGGGCAGTAACCAAGCTCCAGAGTGAGGAAGCCTGTAGTATGGGAATGATACCATAGCTGGAACAGTCTGGATAAGGCAAAGCTGCCACCCTTGGGTCACTCAATATTCAAAGTCTTGAGAGGAAGCATCCAATTGGCTGAGGCCTTATTGCAGGTATGCCGGTGGCTTTACTACCGTGATGAGAGGGAAAAGAATCTAGTCCCTCAGCTTCTGTATGGGAAGTGAGTGTCATCCCATCAAAACTACACATGGGGGAGGAGGTAGTTCCCCCAAAAGATATCAGAGTGCTAATTAGGAAATGGGAGCAGATGCTAATGGGACCCAAACCAACCATTGTTTCTTTCATTTGAAGTACAGAAAATCACTTGAAACAAATGAAGATAGCCTCTCTGTGAATGAGGGTGTCCAGGCATCTGTAGGGAAATGTTTACAATGAGACCTTAATTTTATGGGCATTCTGGCAAAGATGATATATGAGTATGAGCTAAAGGAGTATCCAAAACTGTTACTAGCTTTCCTGCTCAATTGGTTGTGCAACCTTGACTATATCAGTGGAGTCAAAGTCAGCTGGTATTTATACACAGACAAATGGAACATTTATATGGTGAATCTGGATCAAATTAGGTAAAAATGAGCTGAATAAACCTCCTCTGTGAGGGTCTTCAGCCGTGTTTTCCTATCAAAAGATTTAATAGGTGATTAGCACTTCAGGTACTGAGAGGTATGGCACTTACTATGCACATAGAACCTTGTACGTACTCCATTAGCGTTCACAGTTTATATATATATATATATATATATATATATATATAAAAAATATCAAATATTTATATATTTCCCATTCACATATGCTGTTAGCCAGTGACAACAGTGTGTCACCCAAGGAGCAGCAGCCCAGCATCTCGCACATACAGTCAGCCCGTGAGGGTCCTGCTGGGTAATCCTGGGTAGAGTGTGTTAGGCAGTATTGTTAAGTGGGCTGTTTACCCTGCTGTGGCCTCTCCTGCCATCTACATTTCGTTCTGGCAAAAAAGTGTTGAATGTTGATGGCTGAAAAAGGTCTACTATGATGGTGCTGGACCTGCTCTAAAGAAACAAAGGCGAGGATCATGCTGGATCACATTGTAAGTTTTACAGCAACTCATGTCCCCTTAAGGATATGGTGGAGCAAACACGGGGTAAAGTTCAGCAGGCAATTAGGAATTGGTGGAAGTCTTTTGACATTGCAGAAGAGATCCGAAATATCACAACAGCCTTGGGAGATTTAGCAACAATTTTATGAATGGGAGCTGGCAGAACTGCGTCCAGAGACATGCTGTGACTTCAGCGAATTGGAGAGAATGGAAGTGTGCTCGCCAAGGCACAGTCTTCTCAGTGTCGGGAAGAAGGGACCAGGCAGTGCCCCCTCTCCCGGAAACGCCTCCGCCTCACTCCAGGGAGGATGCCTTCCTCAAGGAGCTGCTCTTTCCCAACTGGTTTCTCAGAGAATTGACTCAGCTCTTCATTCTTGCAGAGCAAGTCAGCAAGGCTTTCAGAGAGGGAAGTCTGTTTGTCTCTATAGTATTCAGCATGGTTTTGCGGTTGCAGTAGGTATTCCATTAGGATTCTTGGTGGATAAACCACAGATAACATTCTCCATGCCTCTTTGCATGTAATCTTAGTAATAAAGTGCTTGGCTAATATTTTATTGATCATTGAGAATTATGAATAATAATGGTTGTGTTTGCTGGAAAGCTTCTGGGAAAAGATAATTAGAAACATATTTTTGTCATGGCACTGAAACAATTGTCTTATTAGTTCTTAAGGAATTCTTCTAAAAGAATTAGGATTGCTTCTTTTTTAAGAATGGCTTCTAAAATAAAGACCATGATGCAATGCTAAAGATTAATGTTTTGCTTGGGCAACTTAAAAATAAGTTTGTGAGAAGCACTATTAGTAATGAAGAACTAAAACATAAGATTAGTTGTTATGGTGATACAGCCCCACCTCTAGAAAATTTGGCTTCAAGGAATGGGCACACTGAATAGAGTCCAAATATGCAGGTTTCTGTCATATTCTTGGGCATCTTAATATAAGAATCATGCATTTTAATATAAGTTTATAAAACATTCTGAAAATACTTAAAGTCTGTGTCAGTATGAACAGGATTGAAGTAGCAGTGACTAAATTATTTGTTTCATGTATAGTATAGCTTAAGAAATGGATAAAAGTAGGCGTATTTCACAGTCCTAGACAACTTGATTTTTTTAATTATAAGTCTCTAGATCCAGCCTAGGATGGATTTTTTGTAAAATCAAACATTAAAATAGAATCAGTATTATGCCTGTGACTTCATATATTCATCTGGTGTAGATTGACAGATGAAAATATTTTCAAGTCTCTGTTAATACATGATTCTTACCATTTCTCAAGCTTTAATATGAAGGTGTAAAAATCACAGCATTTTAGCATGGTGGATTGGGGTGGACACCAATTAAGAGGGTATTGCAATAATTTGAGCAAAAAATGCCAGTGGAGCTAGTAAGAAGTAGTTGGATTATCAATAATTTTTGAAAGAAGATTCACCAGGATTTGCTGGTGGATTGTATGTGAGTGAAGAAGGAGGACTCAAACATGACCGCAAGGTTTTTGCTCTGAGCAGATAGAACAATGAAGTTGCCATTTACTGTCATAAGGAGAAGAGCAAATTTTAGGGGAGAGATCAAGAGTTTGGTTTTGGACTAGTAAGTTTGAGATGACTTTAAGACTTCCAAGGGAAGATGCCAAGGAGTTAGCGAATAACAGTCTGGTATTCAGGTGAGAGGTATGGGCTGGAGATAGAAATCTGCACGTCATCAGTGTGTACATGGTATTTAAAGACTTGAGTGTGAGGAAAGATGAGGACTGAGGATGGCGAACCCTGGAACATGCCAAGATTCAGAGATCAGGCAGATGAGCAGAATCAGCAAAAGTAACTGTGAAGTGGCTGGAGAAGGAGGTGAAGAACCAAGTGAGAGTGGTGTCCCAGAAGACAAGAGAATGTTGTGCAAGAACAATCACCCTTGTCAATTGCTCCTGAAAAGTTGAGAAAAATAAGAACTGAGAAATAGGGTGACCGACTGCCCTCCTTTGTTCAGAACTCTCCCAGCTTTGGCAGAGTCCAAAGCCGACTGGGATGGTTGGTCACCCAACCAATGAGAAATAGCCATTCCTTAGCAATATATTGGTCAGGAGTGATTTAGGCAAGAAAAGTTTGTGTGGAATAGTGGGGACAAGTGTGGACAAAGCTGAGTGGAGTGAGGTGGTTTTAAGAGAGAAAAGGTGGAATTATTGTTACATAATACATATTACAATATTGTTACATCATTATTCTTAAATAATATTAAAGTTATGTAAGAAAAATTTTTAGTTTTTACAGATGCATTCTGAAGTATTTAAGAGAGAAATGTCATGTTATCTGGGACTTGCTTTAAAATACTTCAGCAAGGAAAAAGCAAATAAGTATCTCACCTATAATTTTTTTTTTTGGCCGTGCCACGCAGCATGTGGGATTGTAAGTTCCCGACCAGGAATTGAACCCGCATCCCCTGCATTGGAAGCTCAGAGTCTTAACCACTGGACCACCAGGGAAGGCCCTCACCTATAATTATTAAATCTGGATGATATGATTATGGGGTTCATTATAATATTCTGAATGTTTAAACATGATTGAAATTTTTCATAATAAAATGTTTTAAAACTTTAAAGAAAGTGAATGGGAGAAAAGGAATTAGAGGCAGCAGGAATACACAACTCTTTTGAGGAGTTTTGCTGTAAAGTAGAGTAAAGAAATGAGCTGTGCCTGGATTGGTCTCTGAGTTTTGTTTTGTTTCGTTTTCTTTAAGATGGGGGGAATTAACAGTACGTTTGGATGCTGATATGGAAACACAGATGAGGCAGGCAAGGCAGGGCAAATGCAGGTGTGCTGTCCTTGAGTAGGGAGAGGAGATGGGGCCAACGGGGCCCAGGTGAAGGGCTTGGTCTTAGTGATGATGGTGCTGAGCTTGTCCGCAGACAGTAGGGATTCTGAGATGATTGGCTGTACATTCCAGAGGGCAGCCAGTGGAGGTGTCTGGGGTTGGGAAGGTAGGGAGTTGGTCGGATTGGGGGATATACCAAGCTCTGTGGGGGTGAGTCCTAGTGAGAGGGATGGTTTGGGATCTTGGGATTCTGGTGGTGATGGGTAAATACCCAGAAAGTCAGCATGGATGTGGGCATCATGGGATTAGCCACATCAGTCAGATGTAGGGGTGAGACTGAGAGTTATGGGGAGAGGGGAGGCCTGCAGAGGGGTGGGTCATCAGGAAACACAGGGAACTCTGCAGGTGTGTCCCCACCCCACTAAGTCCCAACTCTCCCTGTGGCTCAACCTGTGGAGTTTGGGACCCAATGATGTTCTTGTCAGAAAGAGGAGGAAAAAATTTTTAAAAAAGCAACAAAAAACTGAGGAAAAAGCAAGAGTCATGTACTAAGGAAAATTAGAGAGAGAAGTCTTTCAACTCCCAGACCTGATAAGGCCAAGACAGAAACGTTCTAAAAACCAAAAATGCCAATAAATTTACCAGTGGGTCACAAGCCCATGAAGTTCAAGATCAGTTTAATCTCTCGTTTGGTCATTCTGCAGACTTTCCAGGGGCAGAAAATTTGTCATGTGAAATGGAGTTTTCTTCCATTTGGGCAACCCCTGAAAACAACCTTTAGTTGTTTTGCCTGAGCCTAGCATCTCTGCACAGATGGTTTCTCATGGTCCCTCAAGGAACCTATTATTTTGAGGTTGCCTGGCATAAAGTAGACATTTAATCAATATCTGTTACATGAATATCAAGTGAATGAATGAGGTTATTTATTTATTTATTGAACACATAGGTTGCAAACATTGTTCTAGGCAATGAGGAAATGGTTGTAAATAAAAGAAATAAAAATCTCTGCCTCATCCTCATGGGTCTGACCTTCTAGAGGATGGAAAGAAATACATGTTATTCCATGAGGCCACAGGTCCCAGGGGGGTGGCATAAACTGAACTCCAAAGTGAAGAAGTCTTAGTGATTGGTTACTGAGGGCCTATCATGTGCCAATTGTTTTAAGCATGCCATCTAACTTCACCTACCAATATATAGTAAGTAATATTGATCCCTATCTGAGAGATATGCAAACTGGGGCTCAAAATGGTGAGGTTCCCAAGATAATGGTGCTAAATTGGCAGAGCAGGAATTTGAATGCAGGTCTCTCTGACTTCAGGGCCAGTATTTCTAACCAGTACGCTGAGTTGCTTCTCAGTCTCTACTGAGCACTAGTAGGTGCATGTCTGTTGGGAAAATAGGGGCACTGGTGAATTCAGAATCCTCAGTTCTCTCCCTCTATCTTGGGCATGAACTAACTCAATAGCAGATACTTCTCTTGCAACCAGGCTTTGACTCTGAAGCCAGATAGCCTTAAGCTCTTTAGCTCTCAGGTTAATTTCTGTTTAGCTACAGATGCAAATCTAAGTATTAACGCATATATGTGGAATCTAGAAAACTGGTACAGATGAACCTATGTGCAGGGCAGGAATAGAGACGTAGACGTAGAGAACGGACATGTGGACATGGGGGGAAGGGGAGGGTGGGACGAACTGGGAGATTAGGTTTGGCACAAATACACTACCATGTGTAAAATAGATAGCTAGTGGGAACCTGCTGTATAGCACAGGGAGCCCAGCTGGGTGCTCTGTGATGACCTAGATGGGTGGGATGGGGTGGGGGTGGGAGGGAGGTCCAAGAAGGAGGGGATATAGGTATACATATAGCTGATTCACTTCACTGTACAGCAGAAGCTAACACAACATTGTAAAGCAATTATACTCCAATAAAACAATACAAAAATAAAAAGTTAAACAATAAATACATGGATGTTGTCCACAAAAAAAAAAAAAAAGCAATCTAAAAGCAAAACCCTGAGTCTGGGAACTATTTCACAGTTTGATAAAATGCCATTTCCTATCATATGAATAAGGAAAAGAATGACGCAGCTCAACAATCTACCCACGTTACCTAAAAATCAGTAGCAGTGCCCTCAGAATGGTTCCAAGTCATACTCTGAATCCTAGACAACACTCCTGAATTATTGTCCTTATTTTTAAATTGAGATATAATTGACAAAATATTAGTTTCAAGTGTACAACATAACAATTTGATATTTCTGTTTATTGTGAAAGGATCACCACAATAAGTCTAGTTAACATTCATCACCATGCATAGTTATAGACTTTTTTTTCTTGTGGTGAGAACTTTTAAGATTTACTATCTTTGGTAACTTTTAAATATGCAGTGTAGTATTATTAACTATAGTCACCATGCTGTATATTACATCCTCATGACTTATTCATTTTATAAGTGGAATTTTTTACCTTTTGACTCCCTCTGCCAATTTTGCCCACCCCCCTCACCCCCAATGTCCCTGACCACCTCTGGCAACCACCAGTCTGTTCTCTGTATCTGTGAGCTTGGCTTTTACTTTATTATTATTTTTTTCGGTTCCACATATAAGTAAGATTATATGCTGTTTGTGTTTCTCTGACTTATTTCACTTAGCATAATGCCTTCAAGGTCCATCTATGTTTGTCACAAATGGCAAGAGTTCCTTCTTTTTTTGTGACTGAATAATATTCCATTGTGTATGTGTATATATATATATATACACACACCACATTTTCTTTATCCATTCACCCATCAATGGACACTTAGGTTGTTTCCATATCTTGGCTATTATAAATAATGCTGCAATGAATATGAGTTAGTGTTTTTGTTTTCTTTTTGAGTTTGAGTTTTTGTTTTCTTTTTGAGTTAGTGTTTTTGTTTTCTTCAGATAAATACCCAGAAGTGGAATTACTAGATCATATGGTAGTTCTATTTTTAATTTTTTTGAGGAACCTCCGTACTGTTTTCCATAGTGGCTGCATCAACTTACATCCCCACCAACAGTGTAGGAGGGTTTGCTTTCCTCCACATCTTTGCCAACACTTGTTATTTCTAGACTTTTTGATGATAGCCATCCTGACAGGTGTGAGGTAATGTCTCATTGTGGTTTTGATTTTCATTTCTTTGATGATTAGTGATGTTGAGCACCTTTTCTGTTAGCCATCTGTATGTTTTCTTTGGTAAATTTCTATTCAGATCCTCTGGCTGTTTTTCGAATGGACTGTTTTTTATTCCTGTTAAGTTGTATGAGTTTTTTATATATTTTGGATATTAACACCTTATCAGATATATGATTTGCAAATATTTTCTCCCATTTGGTAGGTTGCCTTTGCATTTTGTTGATAGCTTCCTTTGCTGTGTAGAAGCTTTGTAGTTGGATGTAGTCCCACTTATTTAATTTTGCTCTTGTTGCCATTGTGTTTGGTGTCAAATCCAAAAATCAGTGCCAAGAGCAATGTCAAGGAGCTTACCACTTATGTTTTTTACTAGGAGTTTTATGGTTTCAGATCTTGCATTCAGATCTTTAATCCATTTTGAGTTAATTTTTGTGTATGGTGTACGATAGTGATGCAGTTTTGTTCTTTTGCATGTGACTGTCCTGTTTCCCCAGCACCATCTATTGAAGAGACTGCCTTCCCCATTGTATATTCTTGGTTCCTTTGTCATAAATTCATTGACCGTATGTGTATGGGTTTATTTCTGGGCTCTCTATTCTGTTCCATTGATCTATGTGTTTATTTTTTATGACAGTACCATACTGTTTTGATTACTTTAGTTTTGTAATATAGTTCAAAATCAGAGAGCATGACTCCTCCAGCTATGTTCTTTTTTCTCAAGATTGCTTTAGCTATTTGGGGTCTTTTGTAGTTGCATAGACATTTTAGAATTGCTTGTTCTATTTCTGTGAAAAATGCCATTGAAATTTTGATAGGTATTGCATTGAATCTGTAGACTGCTTTGGGTAGTATGGGCATTTTAACAATTTTAATTCTTCCAATCCACGAGTATTTTTCATTTACTTGTATCTTCTTCAGTTTCTTTTGTCAGGACCTTATAGTTTTCAGCATATAGGTCTTTTACCTCCTGGTTAAATTTATTCCTAAATATCTTATTCTTTTTGATGCAATCGAAAATGAGATAGTTTTCCTAATTTCTCTTTAGGCTAGTTAATTATTAGTGTATAGAAATGCAACAGATTTCTGTATATTGATTTTGTATCCTGATACTGTATTTATTATTTCTAATAGTTTTTTAGTGGAGACTTTAGGGTTTTGTTTATATAAAATCATGTCTTCCACAAATAGTGACAGTTTTACTTTTTCCTTTCCAATTTGAGTGCCTTTTATTTCTCTTCTATATTTGCTCTGGCTAGACTTTCAGTACTATGTTGAACAAAATTGTCAAGAGTGGGCATCCTTTTCTTATTCCTGATCTTAGAGAGATAGCTTTTAGTTTTTCACCATTGAGTATGATGTTGGCTGTGGGTTTGTCATAGATGGCCTTTATTATGTTAGGGTATGTTCCTTCCATACACACTTTATTGAGAGTTTTTATCATGAATGGTTGCTGAATTTTGTCATATGCTTTTTCTTCATCTATTGAGATGATCAATGAATTTTATCCTTCATTTTGTTAATGTGGTGTATCACATTGATTGATTTGTGGATGTTGAAGCATCCTTACATCCCTGGAATAAATCCCACTTGATTACTGTGTATGATCCTTTTAATGTATCATTGAATTAGGTTTGCTTATATTTTGTTGAGGATTTTTGCATCTTTGTTCATCAGCCTGTAATTTTCTTTTTTGTGATATCATTGTCTGGTTTTGGTATCCGGGTAATGCTGGTCTTGTAAAATGAGTTTGGAAGTGTTTTCTTTTCTTCTACTTTTTGGAAGAGTTTAAGAAGAATTGGTATTACTTCTTTAAATGTTTGGTAGAATTCACTAGTGAAGCCATCTGGTCCTAGACTTTTGTTTATGGGGTATTTTAAAATTACTGATTCAGTGTCCTTACTAGCAGTCAGTCTGTTCAGATTTTCTATTTCTTCATGATTCAGTCTTGGAAGGTTGTGTGTTTCTAGGAATTTACCCATTTCTTCTAGGCTGTCCGGTTTGTTGGTGTATAATCATTTGTAGTAGTCCCTTATGATCCATTGTGTTTCTGTGATATCAGTTGTAAGGTCTTCTCTTTCACTTATGATTTTATTTATTTGAATACCTTCTCTTTTTTTCTTGGTTAGTCTAGCTAAAAGATTGTCTATTTTATTGATTTTTAAAAACATGCTCTTGGTTTCATTGATCTCTTCTATTGTCTTGTTAGTCTCTTTTTCATTTATTTCTTCTCTGATCTTTGTTATTTCCTTCCTTATTTTAGCTTTGGGCTTCATTTTTCTTTTCTAGATCCTTGAGGTGTAAAGTTAAGTTGTTTATTTGAGATTTTTCTTATTTCTTGAGGTAGGCATTTATCACTATGTACTTCCCTCTTAGAACTGCTTTTGCTGCATTCCATAAATTTTGGTATGTTGTATTTCCATTTTCACTTGTCTCAAGATATTTTTTTATTTCACTTTAGATTTCTTCTTTGACCCATTGCTTGTTCAGTAGCATGTCATTTAGTCTCCATGCATTTGTGGATTTCCCAGTTTTTTTGTTTTAGTTGATTTCTAGTTTTATTGTAGTCAGAAAAGATTTTGATTTGATTTCAGTCTTAAATTTGTTAAGACTTGTTTTTTGGTCTAACATATGATCGATCCTAGAGAATGTCCCATGTGCACTTGAGAAGCATGTGTATTCTATTGCTTTTGGATGAAATGTTTTGTATATATTTGTTAAGTCCATATGGTCTAATGTGTCATTGAAAACCAATGTTTCTTCATTGATTTTCTGTCTGGACGATCTATCCATTGATGTAAGTGGGGTATTAAATCCCCCTACTATTATTGTACTGCTGTCTATTTCTTTCATTAGATCTGTTAGTATTTGCTTTGTATGTTTAGGTGCTCCTACATTGTGTGCATAAATATTTACAAATGTTGTATGTTCCTATTGAATTGACTCCTTTATCAGTTTGTAATGTCCTTCTTTATAGTCTTTGCTTTAAAGTCCATTTTGTCCGTTACAAATATAGTTACCCCAGCTTTCTTTTGCTTTCAGTTTGCAAGGAATATCTTTTTCTGTCCTTTCACTTTCAGTCTGTGTATGTCCTTACATCTGAAATGAGTCTCTTATAGGTAGCATATAGATGGATCTTGTTTTTTCATCCAGCCAGCCACCCTATGTTTTTTTGATTGAAGAATTTAATCTATTTACATTTAAAGTAATGAACTCCTTTAGCTTTTGTTTGTTTGGAAATTTTTTTATTCCTCCTTCAATTCTGAATGATAACTCTGCTGGGTAGAGAATTCTTGGCTGGAAAAGTTTTTTCATTCAGCACTTTGAATATACTGTGCCATTCCCTTCTGCCCTGAAAACTTGCTGCTGAAAAATCTGCTGATCATCTTATGAGGACTCCTTTGTATGTCACAAATGGTTCTTCTTTTGATACTTTTAATATTCTCTCCTTGTCTTTAACTTTTAACATTTTAGTTATCATGTATCTTGGTGTGGGTCTCTTTGGGTTCATCTTATTCATAACTCTCTGGGATTCCTGGATCTGGATTTTTGTTTCTTTCCCCAGGTTAGGGAAGTTTTCAGCCATTATTTCTTCAAATAAGTTTTATGCCTTTTTTTTTTTCTCTTCTCCTTCTGGGACTCCTATAATGCAAATGTTAGTCTGCTTGATGTTGCCCTATAAGTCCCTAAAACCGTCTTCATTTTTTAAAATTCTATTTTTCTTTTTGCTGCTCTGATTGGGTGAGTTCCCCTGCCCTATCTTTGAGTTCAGTGATCTTTTCCTCTGCTTCATCATCTACTATTGAACCCCTGTAGTGTATTTTTCAGTTTAGTTATTGTATTCTTCAATTTTGTGACTTCTGTTCAGAACTTTCTTGTATTTTCTCTTTGTTGAAGTCCTCACTGTGTTCATCCATTCTTCTCCCAAGTGAGGTGAGTACCTTTATGACCATTACTTTGAACTCTTTATCAGGGAAATAACTTATCTTTGTTTCATTCAGGTTTTTTTTTTTCCTGAGGTTTTATCTTATTTTTTTGTTTGGAACATATTTCTCTGTTTCTTCATTTTGCTTGATTCTTTGTGTTTGTTTCTTTGTATTAGATGAAACAGCCACTTCTCCCAATCTTGAAGGACTGGCCTTCTGTAAGAGATGAAACTTACTGTTCAACTTTGCCCTGGCTTTTGGTTGTCTCTCAAACCTTTGTGATCATCCAAACAGCCTATTTTATTTTTAATAGCTCCCAGTTGTTGAGGGTTTGCCAAGACCAGTTAGTGTCCCAAAAGGGAGGATCTCAGTTAGCACCTAGATTCAGGCTGATTGGAAGCCAGACCCTCAGGCAACAGCTTTTAAAGAATGCAAATAGGGGCTTCCCTGGTGGCACAGTGGTTGAGAGTCCACTTGCCGATGCAGGGGACAAGGGTTCGTGCCCCGGTCCGGGAAGATCCCACATGCCGCGGAGCGGCTGGGCCTGTGAGCCATGGCCACTGAGCCTGCGCGTCCGGAGCCTGTGCTCCGCAACGGGAGAGGCCACAACAGTGAGAGGCCCATGTACCGCAAAAAAAAATAATAAGTAAATAAAGAATGCAAATATATACAGTCCTGTGGGACTACAAACTTAAGCCCTGTTGGCCCCCAGAGCCAGGTGATCTAGAGGTGTCCCTTGGGCAGCAGTCACAAAAATTAGGGCTCCAGAAGAGTGTGAGTTGTAGTGAGGCAGGAGGAGGGAGCAAAGATGGCATTGCCCAACTTACGTTCCCTGAGAACACCTCCACATCCTCTGGATATGTGCCAAACCTGAAGCCTGCCTCTCAGCCTGCTGCTCCAGGAGCAACAGGTAGACCTCTTTCATGGAAATGCTGTGCGCGTGTTTCAGTGTGCTGTCTGTGCATTGCCCTGGAGGTAGTCGCCTGCCAAGGACTGTCTCTCTGATTGTTATAGTCCCACAGGACCTAGTAAGCGCCCTGGCCTCCAGAGTCAGGCAATCAAGGGGTAACCCCTGGGCGGTAACTGCAAAAAACAGGGCACCAGACATAAAAACCAAACACATGTAAGAGCTCCCCTCTGAGAGATGCTGGCACTCTGGAGCATGGCAGAGGGAGAGCGTGAAGATAGTGCCTGCTCTCTGAGGTCTCAGGAAAGGATTACAGTCAGCCCTTAGATGTATGTTTAATTAGAAGCCTGCCTTTCAGGGTACAGCCATGATGATAAGCTAATTGGCCTCTTTTGAGAAAGATTGAGCTCCTGGGTCTGTTGCCTCTTTCTGTGTCCTGGGATGGTAGCTGTTTAAGAACTCTCTTTCTGGTTACAGTCCTATAGGACCTGGGAGCATAAGCCACTGTCCACCAGAGCCTAGCAGCAACTGCAAAGATCAAGGCAACCAGAAAAAGCATAAGTTCCTGTTTGTAAGATACCAGCAAGCTGGAGTGAGGTGGACGGAGATTGCAAAGGTTGCATTCACCAGTCTCTGTTCCCAGAGATCCCTTCTGTGAGCCCCTAGGAGTGTGCCAGCCCTGAAACCTGTCCCTCAGGTCAAAGCTCCTGGACAAGCAAACAGACCTCTTTCTCAGAAAGACAGGGGTGTGTTTCAGTTTGCTGTCTATGCAGTGCCCTAGGAGTGGTAGCCTACGAGAGCTGTCTCTCCAGTTTTTAGAATGCCATGGGACCGAGGAACTCAAGCCCCTCTGGCCTCCAGAGCCAGGTGATTAAGAGGCATCCTATGGGTGGCAGCCACAAAACCCAGATCACCAGATGTAGAAACTGGGGCACCAGACATGTGTGGAAGCTCCCCTCTAGGAGATGCTGGCACTTGAGTGGCAGAGAAAGTGCAAAGATGGTGCCCACCGGTTGGAGCAAGGCAGAGGGGGAGTACAAAGATGGCACTACCTGCAAAAAGTGGGGAAAAAAGAAAAAGAAGAAAAATAAGGAGAAAAAGGAAGAAAGAGGAAAAAAAAAAAAAAAAGATGGTGCCTGCTGGCTTTAGCAAGTCAGAGGGAGAACAGAAAGATGGCACCCAGTCTCCATCCCAGGAGAGTATTCCAACAGATCCCTGCCCCTCAGACCAGCACTTTAAAATTAGGAAATGAATCTCTCACATAAAGTCTGGGTGCTTTTCAAAGGGCTGCTTCTGCAATAGGCCCTGAGCCAGGTAAGTCTGCACATGAGCCACTCAAGAGATGTTCTTCAGTTTGCCACAGCCCCGTGAGTCCCAAGGCCATGAGCCCCGTTGGTTTTCAAAGCCAGATGTTCTGGGAGCTCGTATCTCAGGTGCTGGCCTTAAAACCTGGGGTGCCCAATGTAGGGTATAAACCCTTTGCTCCTCAGGGAGAAGCTCTGGGTTTTAAGTTCCCTCCCGATTTTGGGATGCCACACCAGGTGTGAGGTTTAGGAGAGATTGTGTCTTAGCCTTTTCTACCCACTTTGATGTGGTTTCCCTCTCATGTGCCCAATGTGAAAGGGTGGCTCCATCAGTTTTTAAGTTTTTTTCAGAGGAAATTGTTCCATATGTATCTGTAGATTCAGTGTGTCTGTGGGAGGAGGTGAGTTCAGGATCTTCGTATGTCACCATCTTAAGCTGGAACCCTCTTGTATTATTATTTTAAAAGTATATTTCTCTATGACTCTGAACACAGGGGAAAGCAGAAGCAGAAAAGGAAGTTGTCCATCCAAGGAGGGCTGGGAGACCCACACTGTGTATGTGAGTAGTAATTACTTCCACACCAACTGTGGGTCACATTCTGCCTTGTATGTACCTTGGAGCCATGACACAGTGAAGGGTGGGATGGCTGCAGGTATCCAGGAGGCTGCTCTCATGAGGTGGGTCCACGAGAACTGCTCCCTCCCAGGATGTGCCCCAGAAGTACATGCACGACAAGGCCTGCAGGGCCTGCTGCTCTCCAAGGATCCAGCCTCTGCATCCCCCCTTCCTTTTACCCTGAATTAAATATTTCCCATTGTGCCTGGGGAAGGCTGCAACCTTGGGACTTAGGGCAAGGCTCGCCAGCACTGGGGATGCCAGCGTGCTGTAGGATTGCCCCAGGACCTCTAGCTCAGTCTGAGACGGGGTAGGGATATGGTCAATGAGCACCAACACAGCTTCTCTCTTCACCTGCCTCCGAGGCCCTGGTCACCACATGCAGAGGACTTGAGGAAAAAGGAGCATTTTAAAATACTGAGTTTCCCGCTGGAAGTTAAAACAAGAAATGAAGCAGCGGGGGGTTGCTCCATTCAGTTGCCTGAGAGCAGCTGCTGACCGAGTCTCCAGCCCCCAGTGAGTGGAAAGCAGCCCTTGCCCCGGGTAGGTGCTTCTTCCATCCAAACCAAACTTCCCCTCAATGACTTCATTGAAAGCTGGTTTACATCCTGAAGAGAAACTCCATTTATTTATTTGTAATAACTTTGGGATTTTATGGACCCACAAGAGGATGTAATTTAAGAAAACATTAGCGAACTATTCCAAATACCAAGGTTTTGAAGCTTGCTACGCCAAATGATCATCAGTGGAAATATTTCAATATTAACAACTGAAAGCTGCAGCAAACTTCTTTTGAGCAGGGCTTGGAGGTGGAGAGGTTTTGAAATATATGTTTTTGGTCATAACATCCTGGGGTCCTAGGAAAAGACAACTGGATTTCCAGGAACCCATTATGAACAACATATGATCTAATAGAAGTGGATGCATCTAATGCCTCCCCTGTGGGGCTTTAGCCCTATAAATAACTTAGAAAATTCATGGGCTGATCCTCTCACTGTTGCTTTGCTTTGAACATGGTGTTGGAGGGAATTACATGATGTTTTTATTAGAATTTTAAAGACAAAATAATCAAAAGTTTACCAGGAAAGAGGGTGAGCTAAGAATGGCCCCTCACTGCAGAAATATATTTTTCAAGTTCCCATTCTATTAGCAATCATGTTAGTGATATATTTTTTTTACACAATCGTTATTTTAATATATCTAATTTGTAAACAAAGCAGTTACCTAATTTTTTTGAAGCCTTTGGTTAGACAAACATTTCTTACACAAAAACCACAAACCATAAAAGAAAACATTGATAATTTTTGTAGACTTCTTCAAAATTAAAAAAAAAAAGCTCTTTAAAAGCACTCTCAGGGCTTCCCTGGTGGCACAGTGGTTGAGAGTCCGCCTGCCGATGCAGGGGACACGGGTTCGTGCCCCGGTCCGGGAAGATCCCACATGCCGCGGAGCGGCTAGGCCTGTGAGCCATGGCAGCTGAGCCTGCGCGTCCAGAGCCTGTGCTCCGCAACGGGAGAGGCCACAACAGTGAGAGGCCCACGTACCGCAAAAAAAAAAAAAAAAAAAAGGCACTCTCAAATAAATGAAAACATAAGCCACACACTAGGAGAATAGATTTACAAAACACGTATCTAGTAAAAGACTTGTGTTCACATTATAAAAAGATTTTAAATCACTCAATAAGAGAACAAATAACCTAATAGTCAAAATATTCTAACAAACACTTCACTAAAGAAGTGAAGTATATCTTCACTAAAGAAGATATACAGATGACAACTAGGCATAAAAGATGCTAATCATTAGTTATTTAGAAAATGCAGATTAAAACCTCAGCAGATAATAAAATGCAAGGGTTGGCTAGGAGGTATAACGACTAGGACTCATACACTTCTAGTAGGAATAAAAATGCAACAGGCCTTTTGGAAATCTGACGTTTTTTTTCTTTTTAAGTTAAACACACACTTCAACTATGTGACTTAGCAATACCCCTTTCTAGGTATTTCCCTCAAAGAAATAAAATATACGTCCATACAGAGACTTATACAAATAATAATTACAGCTTTACTCATAATAGCTCCAAACTAGAAACTACCCAAACCTCAACTGGTGGATGGATAAACAAATGTGATTCACCCATAAAGTGGAATACAGCTTAGCATTAAAAAATAGCTACCCACAGATGCACACAAAATTTGGGGTGAATGTGAAAAGCATTATACTAAGTAAAATAAGCCAGGCACAAAATAATGTGTGTTGTAGAATTCCATTTCTATGAAATTCTAGAAAAGGAAAATCTATAGTGACTGAATATTAGTGCTTTCCAGAGACTGGAGCAGGTGGTGGATGTGAAGACAGGATTTTCTGCATAGAGGCAGAGGGGATGTCTATATCATGCTTGTAGTGATGGCTTTGTGACCATATTTTAAAAAATACTTTGAAATGTATGCTTAAAATGGGTGAATTTTATTGTATGTAAATTTCACCTCAATATAGCTGACTTTATCAAACAAGGATAAATACTACAAAGAGAAACTGCAACTCCATCAAAATGGAAGAGTTTCAACAATAACAATTATGTTACCTGTAGGTTATTTGTGGATGCCTTAATCAGGTTGGTGAAGATCCTTTCTATTATTATTTTGGTGAGTGTTTCAGGAATAGAATTTCCATTGGAAAAGAAATTTTTTTTGAATTTTATTTATTTATTTATTTATACAGTAGGTTCTTATCAGTTATCTATTCTATACATATCAGTGTATATATGTTAATCCCTATCTCCCAATTCATCCCACTACCACCCCCCAACCCTGCTTTCCCCCCTTGGTGTCCATACGTTTGTTCTCTACATCCGTGTCTCTGCCCCTGCCCTGCAAACCGGTTCATCTGTACCATTTTTCTAGATTCCACATATATGCGTTAATATACGATATTTGTTTTTCTCTTTCTGACTTACTTCACTCTGTATGACAGTCTCTAGGTCCATCCACATCTCTATAAATGACCCAGTTTCATTCCTTTTCATGGTTGAGTAATATTCCATTGTATATATGTACCACATCTTCTTTATCCATTCGTCTGTTGATAGGCATTTAGGTTGCTTCCACGACCTGGCTATTGTAAATAGTGCTGCAATGAACATTGGGGTGCAATGTGTCTTTTTGAATTATGGTTTTCTCAGGGTATATGCCCAGTAGTGGGATTGCTGGGTCATATGTTAATTCTATTTTTAATTTTTTAAGGAACCTCCATACTGTTCTGTTAGTGATATTTTTATTTCCTTAAATAACCAACATCATAAATCTTTAGAAATCTTTTTGAAACATGTTCAACCCTGTCCTCCTATTGGAAGCATGCAGGATCCAATGGTGGGAGACACAAATTCCCAACCAACAAATCTTCATCTTTTTTCTCCAGGAGATACTTGTTGAAAAGGGTGGATGTGTACGCATGATCACCTGCTCATCTCACTGTAATTACATGCACATGCATTATACTTACAAGTTTAGATATCTGTCTCCTACTCCCACCCCACTTGACTGACCTTCCTGAAGACACAAGTAAATCTTATTTATGTTTATAGTCCTAGGCCCACACTGCTGCTCAATTGTTAAGTAAGTCTAAGTCACTATGCTGAACACTCTGTTAAGTACTGAGGGCCAGGGGAAGGACCAGAATCTGCAAAGGACACTCTTGAGCTCAAATTTTATGGAAAGAGAATTACCATTTCAGAGAAAAATTCAAGACTTTAGGGTTAGAGCTAACATTTAAATAGCAATTTGTAGGTTATAAGATCGTCTCTGACCCATATAAAATCACTTTGAGGGGGATATTTTCCCTAATTTTCAAATGAAGAAACCAAGAATCAAAAGAGTAAGTGGATTTTTACAAAGTCACAGAGCAGTAAGGGTGAAGTTGGCTCTTCATCCCCAGGTTTGGTTCTTGCACCATCATACCTTCCTCTCCCCACACTTTTCCACAAGTCAGAACATTTACACATATACACCTACTTTCTTCCTTTCATAACTGCTTTATTGAGATAAATTTACATATCACAAAGTTCACTCTTTGAAAGATGAAATTCAGTGGTTTTTAGTGTATTCACAAAGTTGAATAATCATCACCTCTGTATAATTCCAGAACATTTTTATTACCCCCAAAGGAAACCTCATACCCATTAACAGTCACTCTCCATTCCGTCTTCCCCCAGCCCCTTGCAACCACTAATCTACTTTCTGTCTCTGTGGATTTGCCTATTCTGAATGTTTCATATAAGTGGAATCATGCAATATATGGCCTTTTGTGTCTGGCTTTTTTCACGTTGCATAATTTTCTCAAGGTTCATCTATGTGGTAGCATGTATCAGAACTTCATTCCTTTTCATGGTGGAACAATATTCCATCATGTGGGTGTAACACATTTTGTTTACCATTCATCAATTGATGGATATTTGCACTGTTTCCACTTTTTGGCTAATATAAATAGTGCTGCCATGAACATTTGTGTCCAAGTTTTCATATGAAGATATGTTTTCAATTCTCTTGGGTAGCTAGAAGTGAGAATTTTTGAGGCATATGGTAACTCTATGTTTAATATTTTGAAGAACTTCTGTACTGTTTCCAAAGTGACTGTACCATTTTACATTCCCACCAGCAGTGTATGAGGGTTGCAGTTTCTTTGCATCCTCACCAACACTTGTTATTTTCTGGTTTTTGATTATAGCCATCCCGGTAGATGTGAAGTAATATCTCGTTATAGTTTTGATTTGCATTTCTCTGATGACTAACAATGTTGAACATCTTTCCATGTGCTTATTGGTCATTCATATACCTTCTTTGAAGAAATGCTTATTCAAATCCTACGTCCATTTTTAATTGGGTTATTTTTTTTTCTTTTTGTGCTATTTGATTACCACAGAGCTGTGTAGAAGGAGGTGGGATTTGAGCAAGTTAAAACACTGAGCTAAACCTAGTCTAGGACTGTCTAGGGTTCTGAGTTCAAATTCTGGCCCAACTATTTAGTCAACTGAAAAATTCACACATCCTTACTGGCTCGGCTTCATTTTCTTTTCTTTTCTTTTCTTTTAAATAAATTTATTTATTTATTTATTTTTGGCTGCATTGGGTCTTCGTTACTGCACACGGGCTTTCTCTAGTTGTGGTGAGCAGGGGCTACTCTTCGTTGTGGTGCACGGGCTTCTCATTGTGGTTGCTTCTCTTGTTGTGGAGCACGGGCTCTAGGTGTGCAGGCTTCAGTAGTTGTGGTGCATAGGCTCAGTAGCTGTGGCTCGCAGGCTCAGTAGTTGTGGCGCACAGCGCTTAGTTGCTCCACAGCATGTGGGATCTTCCCAGACCAGGGCTTGAACCCATGTCCCCTGCATTGGTAGGCGGATTCTTAATCACTGTGCCACCGGGGAAGCCCCTCAGCTTCATTTTCTAAAGAACAAGATTGTTATGTGTTTCAAAAGAAACTATAACTGACAATGTCAAGTGCTGACAAGGATGTAGAGTAACAGAAACTCTCATCCATTGCTAGTGCGAATGCAAAACGGCATAGCCATTTTAGAAAACAGTTTGGCGGTTTTGAATAAAGTTCAACACACACTTACCATATGATGCAGCAGCCTCAGTCCCAGGTACTTACCAAAGTGAAATGAAAATTTATGTCCTGGCCAAAACCTGTACATTAATTGAAAAAAAAAATTTATTTGGCTGCACTGGGTCTTAGTTGTGGCACACGGGATATTCGCTGCTGCATGCGGGATCTTCGTTGTGGCATGCAGGATCTTTTTAGTTGCAGCATGTGGGATCTTTAGTTGTGGCACGCAGGATCTAGTTCCCTGACCAGAGATCAAACCCGGGCCCTCTGCATTGGGAGTGCAGAGCCTTAGCCACTGGACCACCAGGGAAGTCCCCAAAACATGTACATTAATTTTTATAGTGGCTTTATTCATCATCACCAAAACCTAGGTGGAAAATATCTTTCAATTGGTGAAAAGATAAACAAACATGCAAATAATTCCATAAATAAAATCATACTCAAAAATAAAAAGGAACAAGTTACTGACATTCCCAATAACAGGGATGGATCTCGATGCATTATGCTATGTGGAAGAAGCCAGTCTAACAAGACTGCACTGACGACTTAATTTATATGATGTTCTGGAAAACACAGTGGTTGCTAGGGGCTGGGAATGGAAAAAAGATTGACTACTGATATGGTCAGAATGTCTGTGTTCCCCCAAAGTTCATATGTTGAAACCAAATTCCCAAGGTTAAGAGTGGGCCTTTAGGAGGTGACTAGGTCTTGAGGGTGGAGCCCTCATGAATGGGATTAGTGGCGTTATAAGAGAAGGCAAAGAAAGCTCCCATGCCCCCTTTCACCATGTGAGAACACAGCAAAAAGATGGCTGTCTATGAACCAGGAAAAGCTCATCAGATGCCAAATCTGTCAGCACCATAATCTGGGACTTCCTAGGCTCTAGAACTGTGAAAAATAAGTGTTTGTTGTTTGTTAGCCACTTCCTCTCTTGTATTTAGTTATAGCAGTCCAAACGGACTAAGACAACTACAAAGTGGTATGGGGAAATTGGAAGGTGGGGGGGATGATGTAACTGTTTAATATCTTGATTGTAATGGTTACATGATTGGTGTGTTTGTCAAAACAAGCAAAAATGTACAATAAAAAGCATAAATTTTATGTAATTTATAACCCTGATTTAAAAACTAAAGCTAGATTGGCATAGAAAGAGAAAAAAAAGTTCTACTTCTCTCTGTAAACAGGAAATCTTTATGCTTCTTTGTCTTGCTTTGTTTCTTCACTCGTCAATTTTTTTTAAAGTTCTTATTTTATTTTATTTGTTTGCACTGGGTCTTAGTTGCAGCTCGCAGGCTCCTTAGTTACAGCATGCATGTGGGATCTAGTTCCCTGACCAGGGATCGAACCCTGCACTGGGAGCGTGGAGTCTTAACCACTGCGCCACCAGGGAAGTCCCTCGTCAATTTTTTTTATTGAAGTATAGTTGATTTACAATATTGTGTTAGTTTTAAGTGTATAGCAAAGTGATTCAGTTATATATATTAATATATTTTTTCAGATTCTTTTCCATTATAGGTTATTACAAGATATTGAATATAGTTCCCTGTGGTATACAGTAAATAATTGTTGCTTATCTATTTTATGTATAGTAGTTTGTATCTGTTAATCTCATAGTCCTAATTTATCCCCGTCGCTCCCTCCCTTTTCCCCTTGGTAACCATAAGCTTGTTTTCTATGTCTGTGAGTCTGTTTCTTTTTGTATATACATTCATTTGTATTATTTTTCAGATTACACATGTAAGTGATATCATATAATACTTGTCTCTCTCTGACTTACTTCACTTAGTATGATATTCTCTAGATCCATCCATGTTGCTGCAAATGGCAATATTTCATTCTTTTTCTATGGCTGAGTAACATATATATATATATATATATATATATATATATATACACACATATATACATATATATATACATATATCTATATCTATCTATCTATATCTATCTATCTATATCGCACATGATCTTAAACCAGCCGTCTGTTGATGGGCACTTTGGTTGTTTCCATGAACACGGGGGTGAATGTATCTTTTCGAATTAGTGTTTTCATTTTTTTCTGGATATATGCCCAGGAATGGGATAGCTGGATCATATGGTAATTCGATTTTTAGTTTTCTGAGGAACCTCCGTACTGTTCTCCATAGTGGCTGCACCAACTTACATTCCCACCAACAGTATAGGAGGGTTCCCTTTTCTCTACATCCTCTCTAGCATTTATTATTTGTAGACTTTTTGATGATGGTCATTCTGACCAGTGTGAAGTGGTACCTCATTGTGGTTTTGATTTACATTTCTCTAATAATTATTGATGTTGAGCATCTTTCCATGTGCCTGTTGACCATCTATCTGTATGTCTTCTTTGGAGAAATGTCTGTTTAGATCTTCTGCCCATTTTTCGATTCGGTTGTTTATTTTTTTGATAATGAGTTGTGTGAGCTGTTTGTAGGTTTTGGATATTAACCTCTTGTCAGGCTCATCAGGCAAATAGGAAGTCTTGAACCCTGAGGTCTGGTCATCTTTTGGGTACCTCCTTCTTTGCAGGAGGCTGCTTGGGTCTGACCCCCAGCCTCCCCTCCATATAAACTGAAGACCTGTATATTCCCAGATATGTGAGTTGAAAGGGGTGTTAGAACTGGTCCAGTTTAATCCATGGCTTATTGCTGCCATCACACTGTCCCAAGAACATTTTATGACTAACAGTCCCATCTCCAGTGTGGTGCTGGGGGCAAGAACCCCAGGGGAGGCTGCAGCAGTTGTAAGCTGTTGAGTGATACGCTAGCATTATTTTAAACCTCCATAGAAACCTTGTCACCACATCATGGTTCTGATTATATCCATAGCTGTAGCTACTTTAAGCTGTTATTACTCCCATGGTGGCCAAGTTTTGTTTTGCCTACAGGCAGGAACCGCAAGTCAAAGAGGATGGGCCAGAAGTGTCATTAAAAGTAGCTGCATGAAGATGTGTAGGATATAACATAGAAACTGTTGCGTCTTCATCTTTGTCTCCTACACTATCTTAAAGGGCTCTTTCTGGTATGATGTTAATTCTTGTTTGGCTACAACTTTGAAATTTATATGAAAAGACAACCAGCAAAAAAAGGGGTCAGGAAAAGGAAAACAAGTGGTACTCACCAGCAGAGGAAAATGGACATATGTTAAACGTACCAGAGGAAGAACATTTTCACCTGTTCTGATTATATAGTACACTGTGTGCACAGCTCGTGCTTTCTCTGGGCACAGGGTTTTGCAGGGGCTGCCTTACAGTATGAAGCTCTGGGTGATGCTCAGACCAGCCTGGCTTTCCCTCACTGTGAAGGTGGGTGGAGCGATCCTAACACTTAGGCTTTACCCATATCTTACCATCCTGAGCTTTCCTCCAGAGCCAGATTAGGATTTCTGGTGACCCACTGCTCACGGAGCCAGATTAGGAAAAGAAATCTCTGGGAGACAGCAGGGTATGGGGAAGTTGTGTGTAGATTCCTGAGCGTTCCAAAGCTGCTTTCCCCTCCTTGCTTGGTTTTTTTTTGAGGAGTGCGGGCCACCAGCAAAGGGGAGGTGGCCTCTTTTTGTGAGGGATCTGGGGAGCCTGCTCATACCCTTCCAGCTCAGGGAAGCTGCATTTGAGCCCATGTGTTCAGTGGCAGTTCTTGAATTTCCTCTGTGTTATCACTGGGTGCCTATGAGACTGTGGGTCTGTAGTGAAAACTGTAACAGAAGCCAACAGCTGAGGGTATTTTCGGCTGGGGCTTTGGTGGGAGACCTACTGGCAGTGTGTGCGTATTTGCGGGTGGAGGCTGCGAGGGGGAGGGTCAGAGGGGAGACAAGGCCTTTTACAATGGATCTTTCAGTATGATTGTGCTGCTTACTAAAAATGGCAACATATTGGGGAAGGTCTGCAGCTCCGTGGTGCTGGGAGATTTGTACTGAACTCTGGCCACGAGGAATTTTTTCTCTTAATA
Organism: Monodon monoceros; assembly: GCF_005190385.1. Classification (NCBI taxonomy): domain Eukaryota; kingdom Metazoa; phylum Chordata; class Mammalia; order Artiodactyla; family Monodontidae; genus Monodon; species Monodon monoceros. The sequence continues at coordinate 57,866,641 of NW_021703768.1, read as the reverse complement.
CGGGCTGATGGAAGAGAGATTTTACAAAAGCAACATGAAATCTTTAAATGGCCCCTAGATCACACAACCTCTTGTTTCAGACTGTTCTTAAGCTACCTGTAAGGTCTCCCTGCCTTTCTTTGGCTCATCCCACTTAGCCAGGTGGATGATGCTGAATCAGATTAACAGTGAGAACAGCAGGCCAGGGGGGGCTCCTGTTGAGGGTCACCAGGATGCTGTGCAGGTGGCAGCCCCAGTTCCTTGGAGACCACTTAGCTATGAGACCAGGGAGAGGAGCTCTGTGCAGGTCTCTGAAATCGCTCTACACTTGACCTGTCACCCACTGCAGTCTAGGCTCCTTTCCCAGTGTGGCCCACTCTCCCGCTACCTCCCAAGTGGGGCCTTTCCAATACCTTTACCCTCTTTGTTCAATTCAAGTCCAGCTCATAGGTTGCTAATGTTGCGTTAGCAACGTACTGGTTACATATTATAGTTCGTTTTCATGTTGTTGCGCAACTATCACTACCATCCATCTCCAAAACCCTTTCCATCTTGCAAAACTGAAACTCTATACTCATTACACAGTAACTCCCAATACCTCCCTTCCCTCCAGCCTCTGGCAATCACCATTCTACTTTCTGTCCCTATGATTTTGACTAATCTAGGTACCTCATATAAGTGGAATCACACAGTATATATCTTTTGGTGACTGACTTATTTCACTTAGCATAATGTCTTTATCGTACATCTATGCTATAGCATATGTCAGAATTTCCTTCCTTTTTTAAGGCTGAATAACATTCCGTTGTATGTATATACCACATTTTGCTTATCCATTCATCCATTGATGGACACTTGGGTTGCTTCCATGTTTTGGTTATTGTGAATAATGTTTCTATGAACATGGGTGTACAAATATTGATTTGAGACCCTGTTCTCAATTATTTTGGGTATATACCCAGGAGTGGGATTGTTGGGTCATATGGTAGTTCTATTTTTAAGTTTTTGAGAATCATCATTTTATATTCCTACCAATAGTGTACAAGGGTTCCATTTCTCCACATTTTTGCCAACACTCATTATTTTCTGTTGGTTTGACAGTAGCCACCCTAATAGGTATGAGGTGGTATTTCATTGTAGTTTTGATTTGCCTTTCCCTAATGATTATTGATGTTGAGCAGCTTTACATGTGCTTATTGGTAATTTGTATGTCTTCTTTGGAGAAATGTTTTTGCCATTTTTGAATCAGGTTGTTTGTTTTCTGGTTGTTGAATTTTAGGAGTTCTCCATATATTCTGAGTAATAATCCCTTATCAGATATATAATTGCATGTATTTACTCTCTCCTATAACTTTTTATGATAAAATATTTAATTCCTGCCAGATCAGTAATACTAACACTGAGACTTTACCATGTGCCTGGTCCTGCTCAGTGCTTTACATACGTTGTGTCATTTATTCCTTAAAATTAGGCTAAATGATTATCCCCAATTTGCAGACCAAAAATCAGTGGTAAACTGAATAAGTGCTGGGATTTGAACTCAGGTCTGCTGATGCAAAAACCCTGCACTTAAGTTCCTCACTAGACTGCTTCAAAGGGACGTGTGCAACCCAGGGGCCTGATATAGCAGCAGGCATATTCTGTGGCAAGTCAAAAGACCCAGTTCTAGTCCTAACTCTGCCACTGACCAAGGGACTGTTGTGGGATGAATGGTGACCCCACCCAAAGGTGTGTCCATGTCCTAAGCCTTACAACCTGTGAATATTACCGTATATGGTTAAAGAATGAATATTAAATAGCAAAAGATGTGATTAGCAATTTTGAGAGGAGGCACCTATCTTGGTTTATCCAGATGGGACCTACATGCCATCACAAATGTCCTTATAAGAAAAAGATAAAGGGAGATAACACAGATGGAAGGTGAGAACACAGAGAGCCTCACAGAGGAGAAGGCAATGTGAAGACAGAGCAGAGATTGCAGCCACAAGCCAAGGAATGCTGACAGCCACTGGAAGCTGGAAGAGGCAAGGAAGGATCCTTCCCCAGAGCCTCCAAAGGAAGTGCAGTCCGGCCAACACCCTGATTTTGGACTTCTGGCCTCTAGAATACACTCTGTTGGTCAAGCCACTCAGTTTGTGGTACTCATTACAGCTGCCACAGGAAACAAATACAGAGACCTCAGACACGTGAGTTACTCCTCCATGAAAGTAGCGTGTGGGGTGAGAACACAGCTTGGCTTGGTTTCTTCGTTGCCACACTGGAGTCACCCACTACAGGAATCTCCAAAACGTAAAAACATTTTGAGGTTAAAAACATCACCCCAAAGTAACTGAATCAGAACCACTTGGGTGTGGGCTCAGAAAACAGCAACTATAAAAACCCACCAGGTGATTCGACTAGGGTCCAAGGTGAACACCCCCCGGGTTTCTGTGTCTACACCCTTAACCTCTGAGAGTCTGTGATTCTCACCAGAGAGAGCTCAGCATTCCCTGTCATCACTTTCCTCCAAAGTCTCAAGAAATGGTATGAACTCCTGAGCAGGAGAGAACCAGGACTTGCCAGAATAGAAATGGATGTCAGAGGAAGTCTTTCCAGGACCGCAGAGGGGAGTGGAGAGCTTGGGGAGTAACGGGAAGAAGCCAGCAGGGCAGCGGGCGGAAATGAAAATGCCTGGGAGGTCTGGGGAACCTTCGATAACATTGGATCAGACAACAGAGGGGGCTGTGGGACCAGGGGGAGGCACCTGTGAAAATAGCAAATACTTGAACCAGAGGCGTTACACATCCTGCCCTGGCTCCTTCGGGCTCCCTGCAGAGGAGGGCTCACAGGGCCAGGGTGATGTGTCTCCCACGATGTCGGTGTCCCTGAGGGCCCGTCAGGAATTTGACAGGGGCTGCAGACACATCTGAGAAAGGCATATGAGAGAGATAGAGGGAGCGATAGCCAGATCATCATTCCCAAAGATATAGCTTTCACCTCTGCCCCCTCCTGCCTGCCAGCTCTGGGAGATCCCGACAAGCCAGGAAACTTCTCTAAAAGGGGTGGGCGGGGTTCAGGGTTGGGGGAGGGCCCCTCTGCCAGGCGCCCGTCATCTCCCCTCCACCACACAGCTGACAGACACTTGAGAACTTTCCTTCCCAAGCCTGTGTCCTGCTGGTTCGGGGCAAAGTGTGCAGCTTTCCCACCAGGATCAGTGAGGAAATGGCCTGGTTTGGACTCAGACAGAATGATTTGTTTTCCCAACAAGGCCTCAGCTCAGTGCAGGGAGCCCCAGCATTACCCGTTTTTCCAGGGTGCCTCTCCCTCCCTCCCTCCCCGTCCCTGCTCCGAGAACACATCACCTAGTGTCTGTAAGGCTTCTGCTTCTTGTTTGACATCCCTTATTTACAAAGCAAACAGAATGTTCCTTTTAACACACATCATGCTAAGTTTATTAATGCAGAAAACAATCCCAGGGGGCCGACCCAGGGGACCTTTGAAACCTGCCAGCACAAACTCTTCAAACGCTTAGTGCGTCAGATCCTCCAGGACAATATTTCACACAATGGAGTAAAAATAATATTTTTCTTTGGGCCTTTCCAGCCGCTTTTGTGGCGAGCAGACAGAAATTATTTTCTTACTCTGCTCCTCAGAGCAGAAATCTGGACGAAGCTGCGTTTATTTGTTTAACGCCATGATTTCATCCTAAATGTCTCGACAGCAAATAGTTCGTGGTTTAATAAAGGGCCTTTGAAAGGAGGCTGGAGCTGGGGAGATGTGAGGCCTGTGGCTCTCAGGGGCCAAGTGGCCACGGGCTACTGCGGCTGGAGCAGAGGAGGATTGGGTGCCCCCCTCTGGCCGACTGGGAGCTCGGGGACAATTCGTGCTGCTTCCATCCTGGAGAAGGAAGGAGACTGACCCTTTGGTCACAAATGCCAGGTCTTCCCCAAGACCAGCTCTGCCAAATACAGGCAGACACAAACCCAAAAGCAGATTCTCAAAATTGCTTGAAAAAAAGAAGCCTTTTGAATTCATTCCTGCTTTCCCCTGATGAAAAATTATGTCCATGTCAACCAAATGTTGGTTGCTGTTCTGATGCCAGCCCAGAGTTCAGTAGCCAGGGCTCTGATTATGAGGAGGGAGAGGGAACAGCGCCAGCTCATGCCCATTGACTTCACCAACAAGCAGACCCTTCGCTCCAGCCAACAAGGTCTTCCAACTTGCAATTAGACGTGCCAACCGAGGGGCTTCCTCAGTGGCGCAGTGGATGAGAATCCACCTGCCAATGCAGGGGACACGGGTTCGAGCCCTGGTCTGGGAAGATCCCACATACCACAGAGTAACTAAGCCAGTGCGCCACAAGGACTGAAGCCTGTGCGCCTAGAGCCCGTGCTCCACAAGAAAAGCCACTGCAAGGAGAAGCCTGCGCACCGCAACGAAGAGTAGCCCCTGCTCACCGCAACTAGAGAAAGCCTGTGCACAGCAACGAAGACCCAATGCAGCCAAAAAAAAAAAGTGTCAGCAAAAACTCAGAAAGCCTCATTTGTGCTTCACTTCTTCTCCTTGGGAAGAATTGTCAGAGGGAGTAAAATGGAACAAATATACTCAGAGGAAAAGAGCCAAGAGAAGGTGGTGAATGGTATAAAAATTGCCCAGGTGGTCCTAGATCGTCAGGGTCCAGCTCCCTCATTTTACAGGGGAGGAGGGAGGCCCAGAGAGGGCCAGTGACATGTCTGAGGGCACACAGCTATTAGAGCTGCGACTGGAACCCAGGCATCCGACTTTCGAGATAAAATGAGAAAAGAGACCAATCTAGCCTTACAGCTAACAAAATCAAAAAGCTGAATTACAGGTCTCATTTTTGCCAGTTGGGACTTGGATGGAACATCTGATTCAGTTCCTGGTGGTCTGGTTTTTGGAATAGCTGATTTGGATCTGAATCAGTTTCCAGAAGGGATGCAAGAACCAGCGAAGAAGAGAATATCTGTTTATACATACAGATATATTTCCAATTATAAAAATAATAATTATTCATTGAAGATTATATAGAATATATACAAGTATATAAACAAGACAACAAAGATTACTTAATGGGCTTCCCTGGTGGCGCAGTGGTTGAGAGTCCGCCTGCCGATGCAGGGGACACGGGTTTGTGCCCCGGTCCAGGAAGATCCCACGTGCCGCGGAGCGGCTGTGCCCGTGAGCCATGGCCGCTGAGCCTGCGCGTCCGGAGCCTGTGCTCCGCAACGGGAGAGGCCACAGCAGTGAGAGGCCCGCGTACCGCAAAAAAAAAAAAAAAAAATTACTTAATTATTATAAGTACCTATAATAAAGTATTACTGTTAACTTATTGGTATGTCTCCTCTTGGAGATTGCTTTTGTCCTTGCTTCTATGTGCTATTTATTTATTTATTTACAAAATTAAGATCCTCATTGCTTTTTTTTTAAATTATTTAATTTATTCTTAAGTATCTCCCCATATCACTAACAGTCACTCTGAAGCATGACCTTAGAAAGGCCTGTGGTATCCATCATATTATATGACTGTTATAATTCCTTTCCCCAATACCCTGAGTCTGGTCATAGGGTAGAATATCTTGGAGTAGGTCTTAAGGAACAGACACTGAAAGACTGTCAGGCTGTGTGGGAAATGGCCCCCAAATTCTTACAGCAACTGAAATCTTTCCTCCACCTCAGAGTAGCTTCGATTGCTCTCAAATCCAACTGCCCGCCCTGCCCTCAACTCTCTTTCATCCTTCCCATTTCTCTCTTTTTCCTACTTCCTTTCCAGGCCTGAGACAGGCATATATTAATTCCTTACATCTGCATAATATTTTACAACCTCAAAGAGTTTTTATAAAAATGGCCTCATTTGATCTTCATTAAAAACCTACAACATGGGCAAGGCAGAATGATCTCAATTTTACATTCAACAAATGTCGCTTGAGTGCCAACTTTTTGCCTTTTAATAGCCACTGAAGGAGGGATTCAAATAAGTAAGTCTTTATTTCAAGGAATTTTTAGTCTAGTGAGCACTTTTAAGAACTTCAGTAGGTGATGGCTGCTGTTATTATTGGCTTAAATGACTTCTGTCACATGGCTAGTTAACGGCTCAGGCAAGTGACCTAGCACATCTTCCACTTTCTGTACTCTATCCCCTATACCACAACAGTTAGTTAAGAGTTGATTCAGAATTGGGGGGAATGGTCAGGGCACATGGTTGATAGGAAGCTTTTAGAATTTCCTCCACCCCTTCCTCTCAAGCCCTCGTACAAGGTCCTAACACTTAAGACGCCAAATTTCCCTAGTTGGAGTCCATGAATTGTTCTTTGTGTTGGAGGTAGACATAATGTAATTTATCTTTTAATGAACAAGTGGTTGTTTTGGATTAAACTTCTTCACCCCTCGAAGGATAAAAAGGAGGAAGGAATTGATAATAGTTATTGAGCATCTCCCATGTCTCTGCTAGTTTCTGTACTCTATGCTTTACATATATATTTCATTTAACTCAGAACACACAAGAGGTTTTATTCATTGCTGTATTGCTTAGGACCTAGTGCAATATTTACCACATAATAAGCATTGAATATGTACTAAATGAATTAACGAATACTCACAGGTAAGAAAATGGAGATTCTGAAAGGTTAAGCAATCAGTATTAGGGCACCTAGCTAGTAAGCAATGGAATTGGGATTCAGTTGTGATTCTTCCTGGCTCTAGAGATGTGCTTTCCCAACAATCCACCCTGTGTCCCTTGGTAAGCTGTGTGCATGCTTTAGGCTATGGAGGGATTATTCAGTCATCATGGGTGTGGTGGCTTGGAGAGTCTGGTGCACTGTGCACAGACTACCATTTGGTTCATTTTTGTCTCTTTCTACAGTTCCTAGCACTTCACTATGAAAACAGCACCTGCTGTTGTGTCTGCTGATGGACTGTTCCCTTCCTCTAAGTCTTTCTGGATGCTCCTACCTTATATCATCGTTTGCAATGGCAATTTGACTCCTTGAGAGTAGAGAGTATGTTATGTTAAGCACTACAGTGTTTTTATATTCTTTTCAGAGATATGAATAACAATGGCCTCCCTCTGAAGAAGATAAAGCAAAAAAAAAAAAAAAAAGTCAAGCTTTGCAAATGTTACCTCTAGGTGCAGACCTGTGCCATTACTAGGGACCTATTGGGCAGGGATAGGAGAGCTGCTGGCGGAGCTGCACCTTTCCTCTGGGAATGTCAAGTGTTCTCCTTTGGTCTGCGTGCTGGGTCCCGGCCAGGGAGCTAACTGTTAGATCTTGAAGGAAAGGCTCTTGCTAGCAAGACTACCTGCCTAGCGTGTATATCTTTAAATCCACTGTATATGTCATTGTTCAAATGTCTTTGGGAATTTAGAATCCAGATGCTTATGTTTCATGCATTGCCAAGATGTAACATTCCGTAAGATTTGGAAAATAGAGCTTTATGAACTAAAATCAGAGTCAGCTACTCTGAAGTTGAACAGCATCTACCTTTTTTTTCTTTCTGAATAGTGAGATCTTTGCTGGTAATATACATATTGACATAAGAGAACAATGATGTCTAAAGGATTATAGGCACTCTCTGGGAACATCTAATTGATACTAAAAGGCTCTGTCAGGACTGTTTGGGAAAGAAAATTGATGGGTGTCAAGGAGAGTTGCTTTCAGCTCTGGCCGAGAACACTTTGGTTTCCTTTTTTATTGTCCTTACCTCTCCCCCATCCCAAGACTCACCCATTGCTCAAGTATGCGGTGCTCTTGGACTGAAACAACACCAGGTAAATATTTCAACACCAGCAAAGTATTGACTGCTCCAGCAATATGATTTCTTTGTCTTCGTCACCCAAGTCTGAGTTTCAGCCCAGCAGTCTCTGAGAGATTTTTTGTTTAAGATAGGGAAGGGGGCCTTTCCAAAAGTGATGATTTTATTCTGCAACTTAAAAATAGGATCCTTCCTGAAATACTTTTTTTCTGGAATTCCAGAATGTGACCTGACACTCCAGATCTTCACTTTCCCTTTCTGGAACTTAGACCGTATCTTGGAGGCTCGGTAAGTTACAGTCAACCCGTTCATTTCTAACCTGAACCAAATGTAAGCAGTCCCATGTGGAGGTGACCCAGGGAACATTTTTCCCCACCTTCTGAGACTTGCTGTGTATATTCCTGACATGCACACAAATAAATGATGTAATTGATCGGGGATACTAAGCAGACCACTCACATGTAGCACCTGACTATAGAATAACTTAGCTTCTGACTCAAAGTTACTGGGCATAGAATCCTCCTAAAACCTCAAAGTGCTTGCTCTTGAATATATTAAATCTCTTTTACTTATCACATCACTTAAAGCACAATGACAGCCTGGCACTTTTAATATTCTTTTTATGACATGTCATGTCTATCACACGTCAAAAGGGGTCCCCCAAACAAAGCAATAACATTGAGTGAGAACTTAGATAAAGTCTCTCTATTAGAAAAGTTTGTTTTGGCCCCCAAACATCGGCTTTTATGGGTTCCTGTAAAATCATGACTATTTCTTAGCAGTAGGATTTTCCAAGTCTTGCAATGAAATTCTTAGTAATACTAGTGACTTTAAAATGAAGAATGAGAGACTTTGACCTCAGGAAAGATGGGTTGGCGTATTTTCCCTATTCATGCTACTAAATACAACTAAAACCCTGACATTATATATGAAACAAGCGTAGGAAGACTCTGAAAGACGGAAAGAAGAAGGCAGACCAGCTAGAGACATGAGGCCCCAAGGAACGATGCGGGGGTGAGTTCCCTGGGTTTTCTTGTTGTCTCGTATATCCTACACTTGGAGCTGCAGAAGCTGACCCAAGAAATGCCAGTGAGTGCAGACATAAAAAGCCCCAACAGAAGCCTGCTCTTTTTAGCCAAAGCACTAGGAAGAGTGCAGCCCAGCAAAGCAGAAAACTTAAATAAGAATCACTCTATTCCAGCCACATACTACGGGAAAAACTATGGCCTTACCCTACCCATGCCAGCAAAGGCCTGGACCCGCACCCTCCCAAGGCTGTAATGAGGCACTGCACCCCGCTACCATGATGGAGTTAGTGAAGACCAAATAGAGAGCCAGGACTTTTATCCCCGCCAGTTGGTAGTGAGGCCCACTGCCACCCCTGTAATTTTAGTGGAGCCCACAGGGAGGGGCCTAGATTTTTTCTCTCACCCAGAGGTGATGAGGTATCCCTCCTCTTCCCCACTGGGGTGCTGTCAGAGGAGGCCCGGTGGAGAGTCAGGCCTGGCAATTTCAAAATTGCCAGTGGTGACGAGGCCACCCCTACCTCAATGTCAGTGGAGACAGCATAGGAACCAGATCTACTACTCCTACAGAGCAGCAAAGAGGAGCCCCCTACCTTGGATACCATAGAGGACAACTGGGCAATCTGGTTTCTACCTCCACCTGTAAGTAACAAGGTGATGCACCCCACCTTCAACCGCTGGAGTGGTGTTCAAAAAGAAACCTGGGGGAACCAGACCAGAAGGTTTAAATAAGGCTCAGTCTCATAATATAATAGGAAAATGTCTAGGTTTCTATTGAAAATCACTTATACAAGAGCTAAGAAAATCTCAAACTGAATGAAGAAAGACAAACAATAGACTCTAACACTGATATGACAGAGATGTTAGAATTATCTGATATGATTTTAAAGCAGCCATGATGAAAATATTTCAGTGATAGATATTTGAGATTAATTTACCAGAATCTCACAGCTAATGACACACCAAGTTCCAAAGCCAGGTCTAACTAAGCTCTTTCTACCACAGCATGGTGATGCCCAAGTCTCCTTAGATTCATGGTTCATGGATCACTTTGCATTTTAGCATACAAGTTCTGTACTGCTTTGTCAGATCTACACCTAAGTATTTTTTAATACCCAAGAACTCCTGTTGCTGTTCTCTGTATGCTTCCTTTTCATAGCAACCTGTTCTTGTTTTGTGGTCACAATAACTTCTCAAGTTTCTCAAAGCATGTGACTATGCAATTATAAAGGTTCTCCTTTATGTCTTGTATTATATATGTTCCTTCTGTTGTAGATAATTCTATTTGTTCTTTTTGGGTCCTCTTTTGTGGTGTTGATTTTCCCCAAATGTCCGTTGATTCTTGATGAGTCTTCCATATTTAAGGGTGGAAGGACTAGGTTAGTAATATGGGAGGCTGGTGTGAATCTTTTTTGCTGTTGAGTAGGTTTGCTGAGAGCTCTTGGTGACCATTTTTTTTCTTTGAAATCTTCATTGGTTTATATTAGTTTATAGAATTGAAAAGTGAGACTCGCCTGTCTCCATGATTTTGGCGATTCATATACTATCCATGAATTTTCAAAGATTACCGGCAACCCCACCTGCAAATTGCAAACTGAAGTAAGGAAGACGTCAAGAATAAAGAAAGAATATTTTTAAAGGATAACAAGCAAGAGGATATGCTTAGGAAGAGGTGGTGGGTGTAGAACCTTGTCTCAGGTATACGAGTTCTTTATTTCTGTTGATTATTATGGGAACACAATGCCTCCCAGCCACAGGTGAGCTGTTCATAAATATTTATTGAGCTGAATTACTTTTCCCTAATTCTTTCCTTCCATTAAATAAGAAATTATTAAGAACATTCACAAGTACTTTGAAATGTTTTTAAGTGAAAGATTATTTGGACCTGTTTAGTGTGCGCGTCACCTGGGAGGGCGACTGCCCCACGCCAGGTGCTGTTCTAAGAATTTTACGTACTTATGTTATTCAGTTATGATCACAGCCTGCGAGGCAGTGTAGCAGTTGCTGTTGGCTGTCTGTCCATGTCCACTCTCACTCTCCTCTATGCCACAGACTGTTACTGCAAGCACCTGAAATTCTCTGCCGAAATAACCTTTTATTTTTTCCTGGCTGCCGGAGCACACTCACCCCACGTGCAGGACACTGGGGTGCTCAGAGTTAAGACCCTCAGAAACAGCCCTCAGAATGACAGAGGGGGGACTTGGTGATAATACCCCAGCTTCCTTAACCCTCAGCTGTGAGTATCTGGGGTACATTGTGCACACTCTCCTGGAGTCCCTCATGCAAAGGAGTCCCAGTTGCTCACAGGTAACCCCTTATCCGCTGCCTCCCCTCCCCTGTTTCACTTCTCTACCCACACCAGGGTGTCCCAGGAGCACCTTCCAAATAAACTCCTTACTCTCAAATCCCTGTCTCAGAGCTTCTGGAGGCACCCAAACTAAGGATACTGGGTAAAATTACTGTCCCCATTTTGCAAATGAAGAAACTGAGGCATTGAGAGGCTGGTTACTTGAACATGGATAGAAAGTTAATAAGTGGCAGAGTCGGGCTCCCAAGTCCAAGTTTTAACCACCACCTTATGATGCCCTAATGCCTCTGAGAGCTGATGGGGGCGCTAGGCACCTTGATAAGTGCTTCATCCAACCTCTTGTACAGGTGATAAAATAAGCTCAGTTAGGTTATGTAACAAATCCAAGGTCACAAGTAGTAAGTGTCAGAGTGAGGATTTAAGCTCAGGTCAGTGCTCTTAACCATCCTGCCACGCTGCCCCCTTGGCAGCCTGCAATGTTTAGCTGCTTTTTCAACTAGACGGCTCTCAGGTGGAGGTAAGCAGGGTCCAGGGCTCTCACTAGCATGTCCAAGGGGACATGAATTATAGTCCTTAAATGGGCTGCACCCCTTGTCCTAAGTCTTTGTGCTGGTTTTTTTTTTTTGGTGTGAGTTTCATGAGTCTCCCTGTCAGCCTGGATCAGAGTCTCCAGGCTGTTTTCTTTCCTCAAGTAATACCTTCTAGTACTTACTTGCCTCTGCTCAGGAATGGTTCCGGGTGCTGGTCTTACCCCTGAGGAATGATGGAGAGAGGCCAGGGGTGGGTAAGGTAAGGCTGTCCGTGATGACTGAGCCTTTTCTCTGTGCTAGGAGCTTTGCATAAGTTATATCATTTAATCCTCTTAGAAATTCCTTAATGTAATTGCTCCTTTTCCCATTTTAAAAACCAGGAAACGAGGTTAAGAGAGGCTAAGTAACTTGCCCAAGGAATTCATCCAAGGTTAAATAACTCAAAACCCAAGTCTCTTGGACTCTAAAGCAGTTCTCTCTTCACTGAGCCGGGTGAGGGGCTGGCAAGTCAAGGATAGGTAGGAAGCTGCCAGCACCTTCCAGGGCACGCCCGTCCAGCATCTGCCGAGAGGTGCCAGACTGTTTCTGATTGTGATGGTTCTAGCATAAGATGCCTGCTTAAATCCCAGTTGGCTGGTACTAACGCTCATTGTAGGGGCTGATCTGTCATTCAAATCTTAAGCACATTCCCTTCCCATCTATGAGCATGCTCCAAGTGTTGGGCTCTGTGCTGACCATTACAAGATGGGGCTGAGAGAACAAGGAAAGATCTGATTCCTACTTGGGAGGACCCTAATGCCTGGTTTGGAAAAATGGACCACATACAGATGAGGCAGCTAAACACACACGTGACACTTGTATATAAACTGCTTCTCGTGAGGGGACTGGGAAACAGTTGGGTTTGTTGGTGTGAATTTGAAGCCCCTTTCTGTACACTCATACCCAGTTTGGGATCCCATCGCTTGAACAAGACAGGAAAAATTGGAAAGGAACCAGAATAAATGTACAATATGAATTGCTCCATGACACAGATTATGAGAAATTTATTTTTCTAAAGCAAAATAAATCGGGTACACATAACTACTCTTCCAGATGTTGAGAATCCTGGGGCCAGATGTTGGGGTTCTGTATCTTCCCTGCGTAAGAACCCTTGGGCCTGTGGGGCAGCAGGGTCTGTCCTCATCTGTCACCACTGTTCTTTTTGAAGGATGCTGGCTCGCCTAGCATCTTCTTCCCTCCATGCCAGACGTGGCCTCAGGGACCATCATGGAGAGTCCTGGGTCACAGAGGTCAGTGTCCACCTCCTCAGGCACTGGGCATCCTGATTCTGCCACCTCGGTGTTCCTGTGTGTGGGGGGCTCAGGCCTCTGTCCCTCCTGGAATGCTATTTATACAGACCCCTTCCAAATCTTGGGAGACTATCCTGGGATTGGGGTGGGGGACTCTTCTCTTAACCTCAAGCTCACAGCCCCTGTTCCCTCCCTACTATTAGGCCACCAGCCAAATTCCCTCCCTGGGCCTTTATCTTTGAACTCTAAGGCCTAACTATGGGTGATCTTCCAGGCAAATTCTTTGAACCACCCTACACAAAACAAAACAAAACTCAAAGAAGTTGTTTATCACCTCCCTCCATTACATACACACATATACGCACAGACACAGACACACAGGCACAGACACAGACACACACACACAAACACACACACACACACACACACAATGAGTAAACAAACCAAGTCTTTTGGAAATGAAAAGCTATTCCCCTCTCCCCATGTATAAAGGGATTTTACACACCAGCATATTATAGTGGCTAAGAGCATAACTGTTTCAATTTATTTCTCAGCTGTGTCACTTATTAGCTGACTAGCCTTGGGCAAATGGCATAACCTCTTTGTTTTCTGATGTGCAGACTGGGGGTAATAATTACATCACAGGATGTTGAGTTACTACTAATAAAGCATTTATTTAGCACAGTGCTTAACAAGCACCCTTAGAGCAGAAGCGCCCCACCTTGTTCCAGCTCTTCCAAGCGTCGCAGAGCCCTCTCCTGAGCTCTAGGCAAAGATGGAGGGAGTGCTTCTGCGCATCAGGGTGTTTTAAAAGAAAACCCATCTGTTATGGGCTGAATTGTGCCTCACCTCCGAATTCACATGTTGAGGTCCTAACTTCCAGTATTTCAGAATGTGACTGTATTTGGTAAGAGGGCCTTTAAGAAAGTGATTACGTTAAAATGAAGCCATGAGGGTGGGCCCTCATCCCCTATGATATCCTTATAAGAAGAGGAGATTAAGACAAACAGGGAGACACCAGGGACATGCAGGAACAGAGGGACAATCTTATGAAGAGGCAGCAAGAGGGCAGCCATTTGTAAGCCAAGGAGAGAGGCCTGGAACAGATCATTCCCTCATGGCCCTCAGAGGAAATCAGCCCTGCCGGCACCTTGATCTTGGACTTCTAGCCTCCAGAACTGGGGGAAAATACATTTCTGTTGTTTAAGCTACCCAGTCTGTGGTATTTTGCTATGGCAGCCCTAGCTGACTAATATACCATCTCTGAGATAAACTAGTGCCAATGTCTCTAAAGTGCATCATTGCCAGTCCTTGAACCTCACTCAGGGAGAAGGGCACCCGTTGGCTCCAGGAACTGAGAATTTGTGATGCACAGCATAAACCATTCTTCTGTTTCCATACATTCACCTCCCATGGCGCCCACAAGTTGGACATGTTAAAAGGACACCAAAACAGCAGACTTGGGGTCAGAAATTCCCAGAAGGCACTAACAGAAAGGATTTAGTGCTACCCACCTCAGGAGGCAAAATAATGCTTCTGGAAATTGAATCAACGGTTTTACTAATTGGTGAGGATATGGAACTATATGGAGAGGCTCTCTTCCTCACCCCATGATTTAAAAAAGGCATTTAAGCACTACATAAGCCCTGTGCCTACGGCTTTTCAAGGGTCTACAAAATGTTTCAGAATGAAAAATTAAATTGATTTCAAGATAATTTCTCATAAAATGGCCAGGTGAAAATAAAAAATGAAATTACACCCCAGTTATAAAATGCCTTTCAAAAGGTTTTCAATTGCATTTATATTTAAAATAGGCTGCTGAAGTATTTTGATATAGTTGATATCATGGGAGTGGTACCAGTAAAAGTTAGTATGCCTTTGGACCTGTGAAGGACTTAAATTGGTTCTGCTTTCTCTCCACCCTCACCCTCAAACTCATATACCAGGCCGGTGTGGGTTTAGGAGATGACAGTAACAGGGGAACTGGGTCTGTGATGTGGGATGGGAGCTGGGGAGAGGCTGAGGCTCCCGGTGATAGAAAGACATGCCATATAAGAAGGTGGTCAGGAGTCCAGCTTAAACCTGGGTTCAAACCTGAATTCTGCCCCTGTGTGACCCTGGGCAACTTATTAAACCTCTCTGAACGTCATCAGTGTTATCACCTGCACGAAGGGGGTAACTGCTTACCTCAGCAAATTTTCATGAGAATTAAGTGAGAGGAAGAATATAAGGTGCTTAGCTCTGCACCTGGGGAATAGGAAGTGCTTGATGAATGCTATTGTAGCTGTTGTAACTGTAATTGCCTTCCTCAGAGTCTCACAAAGGAAGGAGGGAGGAGTCTTGATCATTAAGGCTTTTGCTCAGCTTGAGCCGCAGAGGAAATAGTAAGTGGCTTTTGACTGGACGTTGTTCCCACAGTTGAGAAGAAACAGCAGTGCAGAGATGTTATGTGGCTCGACGGAGCACAGGTCCCTGTCGAGGACTCTGGGAGGGGGTAGGGCCCTGCCTGGGGCGGGGAGCCTAGGTAGAGTGGGCAGGTGGGGCTCCAGGACACCCCTCCACACAGGAGCCGCTGCGCAAGGCCCCAGGGGACCGATGGGCCGGTTCCCAGGATCCTGCGGGCCCAGGCGCCTCTTCTGCAGCTCCAGGGCAGAGGGAGCTGGCATCCTAGGAATGTGAACTGCTTTGCAAAGATGTTAAAGTTTGCTGGCGATGGGGGACTGATGATATCTACTCTGCCAGGAGCAGACAGACACAAGACAAAATCCCCGAGAGCCTCAGTCCTCTCGCATAGGGTAGTGTCCCACGCAAAACTAAGTCCAGGACAAAAAGGACACAGGCTGTGAATTCACAAACTTGCAGCCAGGGAACCCTTCTGCAGGTCACTTTAGTTTCAGCAGAGGTTGAAAGGTGTTAGGAAGGTTGAAAGGAGCTTCATAGAGGAAAATGAGGAAATATTTAGAGTCTCTGGTAAATGTTCTGTCGAGGTGGGAGTTTGGGAGCCGGAGACTTTCTAATTGATCTCTGGGTACGTGTGGAAGTCCTTCATCGGCTGCCAAGTGGCAAGGGGGCAGTTCAAAAGAAGATTGTCTATTGTTTGGGGTGGAAGATATTTTGAGGCTGGCCATTTCCTGGAACAAGGACGTGGTGTGTGGTTGATGGGGTGGTTTTTGCTGTCAAGCTGTCATCATGGCCCCTATGGGGGAGTAGGGGGGCTGCCATCAAGGTAGTTTCTCAGAGGACCAGAAGGCCCTTGGCTGGGTTCTAGGCCCAGCTGGTCCCTGAATGGGTCATTTCCCTGGACCTGTTTGTTATGCGTACACTGAAGGGTGCGACCACCCAAGAACGTCAAACGGCTGACCTTTGGGCCAAATCCAACCTGCGATTGTGTTTTCTTTGGCCTACAAATGATTATTAAGGTTTTTACTTTGCATGCCGTTAGGAAGGGTGTGCCTTCTCCAGTCCACAGCCCCTCTGCTGTTGCTATACCTCCCGAGCGCCCGCCTGCAGGTAACCTCTGTCCCTGTAGGCATCGGGCCTGTGCCCCTGACCTAGATGACTTCTAGTGTCTTCCTGGTGCTGGCTGTCTCTGGTTCTACGACTCTCAAGGGCACCGCCCTCCACAAGTATTTGACACTCCTGCTTCCTGAGTCAATTATCCCTTTCAGAAAACTGGAGGGAGAAATGATATAATTAACTACCTGAGAGAAAGTGAACAGAGCAACAAGCTATAACTACTGAGACCCACAGTGGAGGCTGAAGCCCGGGGCCTCATTTGACCTCACCCAGCCAACAGTGGTCTGATGCTTCCCTGGTTGGAAGAGATCAGCCAGGCCAAGCCCAGTTCATGCTTAGAGCCACAGCCTTCACAGAGCAGGACAAGAAGAGGCCTCAGCCAGCCCCCAGGCTCCACCCCTCCCCATCAAGTAGCCAGGATCAGAATCAACACCCCAGAAGGGCAAATCCTTTCCTCATGCACTGTGGCCAGGAAACAGTTACTCTGTCCCTAATTTGGGGCCTGGACACTGGTGTGTCGTTGGATCCTTGCATCCCAGCCTCAAACCACGGACCAGATAAATCAAGTTGAACTGACTTCAAAGCAAACACTGAGCAGAGCCATCTGTGATTCATTCCTGAGCGGGCCCTTTTCTAGTTATGTAACCAGAGAGACCCAGACAGAAAGACACAGCTTGGAAGAACTTTTTTTTTTTTTAAAACCCCAAACTTTACAGTATTGGGATAATTATGGCTTTCATAGTGTTGATTACTTTAAGCTGTCAGTAATTTGAGTCTCAGAGTCAGTGACCAACTTTTTGTAATTGCATTCTATCTTCCCACTTCCATCCCTAGGTAGAGAAAAAAGAGAATCCTGGGTTCACAGGGTTTCCTGCAGAGCCCCTCCCCCTGGGCACTTTGTTGTCAGGATGCTGCAATGGATACATCTCCCTCCAGGCATCCTTCTGGGCTCATCACACACTTGCTGCCCAATCCACAGTCTTATTAAAGAATACCTGTTAGTCCCCTACCTGAAAAGAAGGGTGAAGCTTAAGTTGGCTTAGGCTTTTGATGTGAATCATTCACAAATCACCCAAAATGTATATTGTGGTTTATGGATAATGGCAAATACTAGAAACTTTAAGAAACTATATTTTCCATACATTTGCAATTTTAACACTTTTTTTCTGATTATTAAACTAATATCTGTCAATAAAACAAACCAATGAAACAGAAACAGACTCACAGATATAGAGAACAAACTAGCAGTTACCAGTGAGGAGAAGGGTGGGGGGAGGAGCGAGATAGGGGAAGAGGATTAAAAGGTACAAACTACTAGATATAAAATAAATAAGACATAAGGATGTAATGTACAGCACAGGGAATACATCCAATATTTTGTAATAACTTTAAATGGGGTATAATCTATAAAAATATTAAATGACTATGTTGTATACCTGAAACTAGTATAACATTGTAAATCAGCTACACTTCAATAAAAAAAATAGACATATTAAAATATACCTATTAATGTAAAAATTCTAAAAAGTATAAAGAAAAAATATTTATCCCATGTCCTTGCCTGGGAAGATTATTCAAACTATAAGTGATACTAATATTTCAGCACATTTCCCTCCAGTCTTTGTTTCATTTATGTTTATATTTCTAGAGTTGAAACTATATTACATTTATAATCTTGTATCCTGAACTTCTACTTAAATATGTGCCCACATAATAAAAAAAACCTTTATAATCTATAAATAGCAACACTACTTCCGATGAAATGGATGTACCATAATTTAAAAAAACAAAAAAATTCTCTATTATAGGACAAAGGTTGTGTCCAATGATTTACTACTGTAAATGCTGCAGTGAACATCTTTAGCTAGTAATTTCTATCTGCGTTTCTATTTGCTTTCATAGCATCTATTCCTAGAAGTGTAATCAACTCTGCATTAAAGTGTATGTAAATTTTTGAATATTCTTAATACAGTTCACAAAGATTGAACCACCTTTTCACCATTAAGTATGAGTATTTTTTAAAAACCTTACTATTTGGATAAGTAAAAAATGTAGTCTCATATTTGCATTAGTTTAGCCTTCTTTGGTTACCAGTTAAAATAGTTATTTTTTTCAAATCTTTCTTAATAATTTTCATTTTATCCCTTCTTAGAGTAGACATTGTACAAGTCCATGGACTGAAGCTAGGTATGGTTGTGAGATTCCTGGTGCAGAGGTGCTCCCACCTCAATGCAGACCATCCTAAGGCAAGAGCAGCGAGGTCTGAGAAGAAGGTTAATTGAGCCAGGATATCCAGAGGAGGAATAAGTCAGGGGTGGTTTCCATTCCTGGTTATACTGGTTATCTATTTCTGTGTGACAAATTGCCCTCAAAACTTCATGGCTAGGGGCTTCCCTGGTGGTGCAGTGGTTGAGCGTTCGCCTGCCGATGCAGGGGACACGGGTTCGTGCCCCGGTCCGGGAGGATCCCACATGCCGTGGAGCGGCTGGGCCTGTGAGCCATGGCTGCTGGGCCTGCGCGTCCAGAGCCTGTGCTCCGCAATGGGAGACGCCACAGCGGTGAGAGGCCCACGTACCACAAAAACAAAAACAAAAACAAAACAAAACAAAACAAACAAAAACTTCATGGCTTAAAACAGCAAATGGTTATTATCTCAGTTTCTGTGGGTCAGAAACTCGAGGGCAGTTTAGCTGGTGCTTTGGGGTTTCTCCTGTAGTTGCAGTCAAGTCACTGACTGGGGCTGGAGGAGCTGCTCCCAAGGTGGCTCATTCACATGGTTGCTGGCTGGGGGCCTCAGCTCCTCACACGTGGGCGTCTCCACAGAGTGTCCTCACAACATGAGGACAGCCTTCCCCAGAACAAATGATCAGAGAGAGAGATTAAAATGGAAGCCACTGTCCCTATTATAACCTAATTGTGAAAGTGATTTACTGTTACTTCTGCCATGTTCTGTTGGTCATAGAGACCCACACTGTTACAGTGTGGAAGGGAAAGATACAAGAGTGCGAAGACCAGGAGGTAAGGGTTATTGGAGGCCATCTTGAAAGCGGGCTCCCACCCTGGCTGTGGGTTTTCAGCAGCTGCTTTTCTGAGGAGAGGAGAGGATTAGTAGCCGGTAGTAGGAAGCTTCTCTCCGGTTTGCACAGTTTGCTTAATCATATATAGTTAACACTATATACTTAACCATATATAGCTCTGTTCTCAGCGTAAGGCTGGTGTCAGCCCGTTTGTATTGTCTCCATAACACCTGTGATTAAAAGACCCTTTGCTTACGGTTACAGCTAGAAGGAACCAAGGCCAGGAGCTCAGCCCCTGTTACATCAAGCACTGCACAAGCCACTCCCTCTCTGCTGCGGACTGAGTGGACAGCACAGTAGTCACGCTATGGTCACCTTGACATGTGTAATTGTCCATGTGACTAGCTATAGCTGTAGAAATAGCTCAGGGACCGTCAACCTTGCAGTTTGGCAAACTCAACAAGGACGAGCAGGGAGACACGGGGCCCAGGCTGCGCTGCCTCTTCCCAGCACGGATCCCCTCCGTCTCCCCACAGGCTGCTCTCCCACCCTCAGCCCAGCCCCACCAGTGCTGAGAAATGGCCTCGGTCTGCCTTGGAGAGGTTCACTTTCAGTCCCCAGCAAATGCCTCTTTGTCCTCCAGGCTGCCAGTTCATTTCAGCTGCCAGGGCTCAAAAAGTTCTTGCCCGAGGTTGAGAATCGGGCAGAGGTGTTCCCACTTGGGACTGCATAAATGCCCACACAGTCTACAGTGGGCCAGGCAAGGTCAGCGGGCAGCTGTAAATGCCTCCCTGACAAAGCCAGAAAGCTAGCCAGAGCTGAGCCTCGATCAGTCCTCCGTGCCGGGCAGCTGGGTGCCCACGAGAGACCCGGAGGACAGGTTGGCTCGGCTGGCAGCCTCCGGGGAGGGACTGAGGCTCAGCTTCTTTTCATAACCGGTCAGGTGTGCAGGAGGGAGATGACATTAAGAAACAGCCTCCCAGATATCTTCCTTATGCCAGGGTTTGCTTTTACTCCTCAGAGGAAGCTACTGGGGCCTCAGCCGTGATTAACTAATGCTGACCCCAGGGTTCCGGGAGTTTTAGACTCTACACAATCAAGGATTTAAGCATGTGCATGTGTGGGCACACACACATGCAAGTGTGCTTTTCCCCTCTTGTCATGAAAACCCCCGAAACAAGAAAATCCTGGAGGCATTTATCTTTTTTCTCTAAAACATTATGCTTGAATATTCCCATTCCAGAATATCATCTAAGCCAGGCAGCAGTCTCTCTGCAGTGTGTGAGAACAGGCTCACTTCCTGCCGAGGAATGTTTTTCCTTGTGGCTGGTGGTCTGACTTAGGCATAACTTGGCGGTACGAGGGGGATTCCTAACCCCCTCGCTAGACATTAAAGAACCACAGCTACACTGTATTACATGTCAACGATCCTCAAAGGAAACAACAGAAAGACAAAATATATTCTAGTCTAAACTCAAAAGATAAAAATATCTTTTGCTTTCCATGAAATTATACAAAAATGTATGTAATAAAGCCCTATTAGCAAATATATCTGGTTTAATTAAATTTTAGAATTTAGTGTATATTATCCCCAAGGAAGTTTTGCCATCAGATGCTGTAGGCAGGAGCTAAAATGTGTGTTCCCAAAGGTTCCAGAGGTCAGTGACAAGCATTCACAGTGACATGCTGAGTAGCCCTTCCCTGATGTATTTCCCACACCCAACTCAGTGCCAGGCATGGCAAAGACTCAGTAACTGTTTGTTGGATGAGTTAATGAATGAAAGAGATCCTTTTCTTTGAAGGCTGGCCTGGATTGTGTTCTATCACATGAACTTAAAGAAATCCCACTAAGAAAAAAGCAAACTGAAAAGCAGTATGTATAGTATGATACCCTTCTTTTGGCTTAAAATTAAAAAGAATACACCTCTATATATTTTTCTCTATAGAAAAATCACTGAAAGATTACACCTGGCACTGTTTATGCTGTTTACCTCTGAAGACTGAGACTGACTTTAGGTAAGAAGACTATCACATTTTTTTGTAATTTCTGCCTTTCTGCATTGTCCAACCTGGTAGAGCAAGTTTGTATCATCTTTTTTTTTTTCCTTTTGGTTAAAAAAATAAGAATTCTTTAAAGACCTCACTTACAATGTTCATTCTGTGGGAAAGAATTTTAATTTTTTCTCCAAAGAGAAACCAAAGTCTAGGAAGGTTCATCAGTCCTGAAGGTCATGATAATTTCCTAACTTTTCGTTAAATGATTTGAACCACCAGGCCAGTGGTAAGAAAAAAAAAGAAGGCTATAAAAAGTTAGTAGAATACTGAGAACTACATTAGGTTCAATATTCATTTATTCAACAGGAACTTATTGCATGGTATTCTTAGTTTATAGGTTTGTAAGTACAACAGGAACTGTGGCACAAAGGGTAGTATCATGGTAAGAAGTCAGGGTTCTAGGGGGATTTTTTTTAAGTCACCTAAAGTTTCTGTCAGAATTAGAACCTCAGACTGTGGTATTTCTTTTGTCAAGATTGGTTATTCTAGCCTGTTCTTCACCTCAATGCTTTATTTCTCTTCCTTATCATGTAGCAAGCCCATTTAACATGATGTGGTCATGTGATGTTTTTCCTATAAATTTATCATAATTGCAATTTTAGATATATAACAACCTATACACTCAAAGAAAATAAACCTTCTAATGAGGACTCAAGCTAACCACCTTAGGGAATTGCTCTTTTTGATTGTATTTTAAGGCCATTAAAATATTTGTTTAGTGATTTATTCATCCTGGAGACAGATGTAAGGATCAGTCTATTTTTCACGTTACACTGGAGTTTTCTTTTTAAATATTCTCCTTGGCCTTGTGGTGAAATGTGCATTATGATACTTCCTCACAGTGACACATGCAAAAGCATTATTCATCAAACAGTATTTTCAAGCATACTTCTCATTATTCTTTCAAGTATATAAACATAAGGAAGCCCTGTACTCTTCCCGCAATATAAAAAGAATCAAAGATGTAGTACCATTTCTGACCCACATGGACTGCATTTTAAGGACAGGGTCACCATATTTCACATGAAGTTCTCTCTTGTTCTTTTTCCTCCCTCCCCCTCACCAAATACATAACTGTACTTGGTCTGATGCTAAATCAAGGTAAATGAGACGTGACCTATTAAAAAGGAAATGAATAATTCGAAAGAGGGGAAAATTGCATTCCTGTCTAGAAGTATGGACATCATGGCTTGAATGTATAGGTTTATTCCACCACTTCACTAGATGATTTTGCTTTTTGGGTGGCATGTCTTCCATCATCCAAATTACCTCATGAAATCAGCAAAGTAAGTCAAACCACGTTTTGGTGCTCTCTACTTTCCGTTTTTTTCATGGTTCTTTTTAATTAATGGATGTACGTATAGCAGACCTATCTTTGAGGGGTCTGTGGGAATAGTTCTTATTAAACTCCCTAAAACTTGATCCACAACAGGAATTAAATGATCTGTGTGAGCAGGCACACAGGTCAATGTTTCACAGGCAAAACTCTTAATAGAATCCCTCATGTCTTCTAAGTACCAGTTGAGCCAGCCTTGCCCCTCCTTGCAGAATGTGGAGGAGGCGGTGAGGTTGGGGACCCATTCTCAGGAAGTCACTCAGTCAGCTCCTTCATGTCCTGGGGGCCAGCCTGGGTGGCACAAGACTCATCCAAGGAGGCCAGGTCTACACGAACAGTGAAAAGGGTCAGAGGGTAGAGGTTCTTTGGCTGCAGTAGAAACAGAACGTTGTCTGGGTACCTCTATTAAATGCCATGAGCGAAGTGGCTTTGATCAGGCAACTCACAGAAAAACCACTGAGGCAGCCAGTTCCCTAGGCTCTGTGTCCCTTGTCACTGTCTTGAGAATTGCCGTGTCCTGGTCTTTGCACAGCTTTTTGCTTTATTTTTCTCTTTTTACTTATAACAAGGAGGGAGGGGAGAAAAAGAGTTGTTGTTGTTTTTTTTAATTAGTTTATTTTTGGCTACATTGGGTCTTTGTTGCTGCGAGCTGGCTTTCTCTACTTGCGGCGAGTGGGGGCTACTCTTCGTTGCAGTGCACGGGCTTCTCGTTGCAGTGGCTTCTCTTGTTGCGGAACACGGGCTCTAGGCGCGCGGGTTTCAGTAGTTGTGGCTTACGGGCTTCAGCAGTTGTGGCTCGCGGGCTCTAGAGCGCAGGCTCAGTAGTTGTGGCACACAGGCTTAGGTGCTCCGCGGCATGTGGGATCTTGCCAGACCAGGGCTTGAACCCGTGTCCCCTGCATTGGCAGGCAGATTCTTAACCACTGCACCACCAGAGAAGTCCCTGAGAAAGAGGTTTGATACATTATAATCATCCGTGTTTTCTCCTTATGGAGTGAATAGTTCCTCTTATTTCTAGCCGGTCAAGGCCAGTTTTGAGAGTAATAAGGAATAAATCTCCCTTACTGTGATTAAAGCAACCATTAGAAAACAGGCTTTGCTGATGGACTTTTTTAATATTAGTTTTGGTTTAAAGCAATGGGGGTTTGGGGGGAGGAAAGCCCTCTCCAGTACACTGCTGCAGGAGGGATGCAGCAGGGGCCCATGAGAGCTGCTATTAAGTGAGTGCTTCTCTCAATAAGGGAGTCCTTAGGGCTCTTACTTCTAAGTTACTTAAAGAGTTACACGCACGAAATCAAGAAAGGAGATGTGTTTGTAGGTGTCTTTACAAAACGTAATGATGAAAAGCCTGAGCTGCCTGTGACAGACAAAAGCAAGGTGCAGGGAACCATAGTATAACTTCAGACCATAGCGTAAAGTTTTGGGGAAGTCAGTTCTCTTAGAAAAGGGATTCGGTTGTACTGAAGTATTGTGAAATGGTGATACTTTAGCCTTGAGGTATAAATGTTCCTAAATCTTTCAGAAATTGAGGAAGAACATATCAAGGGCCTGACATTTATAGAATTACCAAACAGTGTCAGGTCACTGCCAGAGAGCACTTCTAAAACAGAGTCTACAAATGTGAAGTGTCATGTAACCATTTCATGTTAACAACGATCATCATTGTGATCACGACTAAAATGGCCTACCTGTGCTTTCTGCTCACATAGAGATATTTGCCTTGCAAATATGTCAGTTGCTAAGTTCTGAAATCTATAGGCCTGAACTACGTTTGGATTTGCACTCTCTCTCCCTCTCTCTCTCCCTCTCTTCATGTTTCAAAATAACATAACAGCTTTTGGAGCTATTTATAACAGCCCCAAACTGGAAACAACTCAAATATCCAGCGCTAGGTGAGTGGATGAGCAAATTGCGGTACATCCATATGATGGAATCCTACTCAGCAATAGAAAAGAACAAGCTACTGTATAGAGCAACACGCACGGATCTCAGAAATGTTACACTGAGGGGAAAAAAAAGATACAAAAGAGTACATGCTGCATGATTCAATTTATACGAAATTCTAGAAAAAGCAGAACTAATCCGTAATGACAGAGGGCAGATCAGTGGTTTCCTGGGGCCGAGGTGGGAAATTGCCGGCAAAGGAGCACAAAGGAACTTTTTGGGTGATGCAAATGTTCTGTATCATGACGGTGGTGATGGTTATAATGGTGTAGACATTTATCAAAACTCATCAAAATGTACACTTCAAGGGGGAGCATTTTATTGTACGTGAATTTATCTCAGTAAAGTTGGTCTTAAAACAAGAGCTGAAAACAGCATCAACAACAAAAACTTGGCCCAGGAGTATTTATTTGGATCATGGGAAGTGTCTGTGATCTGAGGGGAAGCACCCCAAACTGTTAGTTTTGGTTCCTCCCAGGGAGTAGGAATTGGGAAGAGAGATGAGAGAGATGTATTTTGTTTTGTTTTATTTACTTTGTGCCCTTTCTTATAAGTAGGTATTACTTTTGTACTAAGAAGAAGAAGAAAGAAAAAAAGATAAAGTCCCGGATAAGATAATGGTATGCTGAGAGAGACCACCCCTTGTTCCTAATGTGCTTACCCTTCTGGTATGGGTGTAGCTATGTGTGTGGTTATTGTGTGGTTAAATCAACAACAGGCTACAGGCTTGCAAGGGGGCAAGTCTCTGTAAGATCCCCTGTGTGGAGGCTGAGGGCCCATAATCTGGGTTGGGATGTGTTCATGGGGGCACAGCTTCCCCAAGCAGAGAATAATAGGGGGCCAGACACATAGCCACAGGGATGGCTGGAGGCAGGTGACGCCAGCCCCACAGGGACAAGAGTGTAAAAATCTTAGGATAAGGGCCTTGGGGCTTCTGAAAGAGCTTCCCTGATTTTGCAGAGATTCTGTGTTCCTGCCTCCCAACCCCCGAGGTTTTTAGTATTTCTTTAAAAAAAAAAAAAAGTTGGCCCATCTCAGCTGGGTTAAGGGGAATAAGAAAACCTTTTGTATTGTTTCATTTGTTTTGTCACTGAGTTTCAGAGAAAAGGAGAGCTGGGTGTCCTCGATGGCCAGACTTGGTAGTGACTGAAGGCATAAAAATGAGGAGTAAAAGCCAAGGCTGCTTGAACAGACGTCCCTCACCCCCCAGCAGTTCTTCCAGGATTTTCTGTGAAAGTTTGGGGGCGGGAGGTGGAGAGAGAAGTGCTTGGTTATAATAACCTATACCCAATAGAAAACAACTATTTAAAGATTAGCCGCAGTGTAATGCGCCTTTCCACATGGCAAGAAGCGAGTTAGATTGGCCCCTGTTTGCCAGGGTGATTTACAGAAGCCTTTGAACACCGATGCTTGTGGCCCTGCGAAGGCTGGTGACTAACTGACCTGTCTGTGTACGGTCCACTTCGGAAACAGAAACTTCCCCGGTGGCATGGGAAAGAAAACACCAACCTAATCCTGAAAGAGTAACTTTAAACCAAAGCCCAACCGAGAAAGAGAGCGGGAGAGAGACTGCCAGCCGAGCCAGGCCAGAAATAAAAGTCCCATTGTCCCGGCTGAGGCCAGCTCCAGGCGCAGACTCCCACCCCTCCTGCCTTGCTCTGCACGCTGACACTTCTGGTACCCGAGAGAGTGCATTCCAGAGGCGGGCAGCCTTCACACAGAACTGCAGCTGGAGGAGAAATCACACTGGAGGCACGAGGGTGTCGGGTACGGGGAAGTTATGACACGGAAAATCATTAAACACTGATGGAACCAACCTCAAACCTGCCAAAAAAACAGGGATGATGAATCTGGGAGGGTTGAGTCCATGAGAGGAGAGCAAGGGGTGGGTTAAGAATAGGGGAGGTGAGAAAGGGGAACTGTCCTGGCTCAGCTAGAGCAGAGGATGAGGACGCCGCTCCAGGAAGGAGTCCAGGTCCTAGAAAGTTTTACAGGTCATCAGGGCCCTGGTAGCTCAGGCAGCAGCTCACTCTTGGGGGCAGGGACGTCTGGGGCCCATCTGCTTAATAAAGATACATCGCAGGGGTAAAAAGCCCCAAGATAAAACATTTAAAATAAAAGAGTGGATAGACCATCAACAGAAAAAGTGGAAAGAGATGGGATGGAAGTCAGGAGCCACTGATTTTAGTCTGTGACCCCAACAAGTCACCTGCCAGTTCTGGGTTGGACATCAGAGTGAAGTGGCTGGGCCCCGCCTCTGCCATCCCTTCTCCATCTGGTGTTCTGAGATCCTCAGCGTATGTCTCCTGGGTCCAAAGAAGAGGTTGTCCTTACCTGCCTACTTTCCTCTTGTCATCCCATTCTCAGGACTGCTCTCTAGAATCTCCAAGGTCTCCCCCAGCTGGGAAATCGCCCCATTCTCTGACTGAAACCTGTTCACACCAGAAGTCTCAACCCCTCAAACTGGACGAAGGTGGAGAAGGGGAGCTTGGAGGGCCTAAGGGTTCTGAATGTTGGGGAGGGAAGATGCTGCTGCCATGGTGACAAGGGCCCACGAAGAGGAGTCTGGGTGTGATGAAGACATGCTTAGAAGACTATAGCTTCACATCCTGGGTCCTCCTTCCTTACCTTCAACTTGAAGAGGAAACATGGAAGCTAGTCTCAGAATTTAAGAACAGTCTGAAAATGTGTCCTTCATTATAAATGGGCTGCATTCCCAGAAGACTTATTCATGTAGGTGCAATTCTGAAGTGCCTGGGCTCACATTCAAGCCTGAGGTTTAGCCTCAGCTTTGGCTTTAACTAGTTCAGTAGACTCGGTAGAATCAGGATGCCTCTCTGGGCCTCAGTTTCCTCATCTGGAAAGCAAGGGGCTGTCATCCTCTCCAGGTTGAGCCCTGAGGAGGTCCAGAAGAAATACGAACACTTATTCAAGGTGAATGATCAATCCATGGGTGGCTCCGTCTCCCTAGCTAAACGTGGTCCAAGCCAAGCAGTGCCTGATGAGGAACTAAGAATCCAGGCCCAGGAGGACAGAGAGGGCAGATGCCCAAAATATTATTGCCCATGTCCCCCCACCCCACCCCACCCTGCAGCCTCTAATTATTAAAAAACAAAAAAGTGAGAGGCCGGGTGACATGATCTCTGACAGTCCTTGTAGACATTGGCTGATACTATGAGCAAAAGCCATCTTTCGTGCACCCTCTCTGCCATCGTCTCCTATTTTTCCATCCTTGTCAGCCTGTAGAGGTAGAATGGGTGGGAATGTGAGCTCATGGCAGCGACATTTAGCCAGTGCCCATGGTAGAGCTGTCTAGAAGCACATTAGGGCAGTCTTTTGCCCTGATGCATGCCCTTTCTCAGCAGCACAGACAGGCAGAGCGGAGGGCAGGGCTGGCTTCATGGATGTGCAATCTTGCAAGGGTCCGTCACTTCGTTTAATGCTCTGCTCTCACCATTTTGAAATTTTAAATAATTTTTTAACAAG
Organism: Monodon monoceros; assembly: GCF_005190385.1. Lineage (NCBI taxonomy): Eukaryota > Metazoa > Chordata > Mammalia > Artiodactyla > Monodontidae > Monodon > Monodon monoceros. The sequence continues at coordinate 57,838,407 of NW_021703768.1, read as the reverse complement.
GGACCCCTGCATTTACATTTTGCCCTGGGTCCCACAAATTATGGAGCTAGTCCCAGCAGGGGGCCTTGCCAGTGGGCAGCTTCCTGGACTAGGAATTAGTGGGGACTGATCTGGGTAGGGCACCCTTGCATAGGTGTCAGCTCCACGGACTGAGGGGCAAGAGATCCACGGGGTATGTGGACACTGCTGAATATATGGGTGTACAAGCACATAACAGTGAAAATACACTTGTAACTCTTAGGTAGGGAGGGGTTTTTTTTTGTTTTTGTTTTTTTTGTGGTACGTGGGCCTCCCACTGTTGTGGCCTCTCCCGTTGCGGAGCACAGGCTCCAGACGCGCAGGCTCAGCGGCCGTGGCTCACGGGCCCAGCCGCTCCGCGGCATGTGGGATCTTCGCGGACCGGGGCACGAACTCGTGTCCCCTGCATCGGCAGGCGGACTCTCAACCACTGTGCCACCAGGGAAGCCCGATAGGGAGGGTTTTAACTCTTAGGTAGGGAAGCCCAGGGCCATTGGGTGACCTACCTTTTCCAAAGATAACCCAGTACAAACAAATGCATATACCCAATGTGAGTAGATACACATGTGTGTGTGTATAAATATATGTATATATTTATTTATATATACGCACATACACAAATGCACACACAGAAAAACCTTAAAGTGGCTAGAGAGACCTTGAGCAATTTAAGATCAATAGTGAATCAAATGTGCATGTGCTTTGCACTGAGCAAATTTTCTTAATCAACTCATTCAAGGATTCTAGTAAGACATTCAGACTTTGAAAACTTTACAGAGGTGACTTTTAAACAGAATATGATGGAGGAATCTGGGCATAAACCTGGGTCAGGACTGTCACCTGGGCAGGAGGGAGTTTACATGTTCATTACTGTTATTATCTTTCAAAGGAGATGTGCACATGCACTGTTTGGATATTCACAGACTCTTGAGAATAAGAACTTACCTGTACTCATCTTTGTGTCTTTACCGTGTGCCAGCAGAGAATCTGGTAAATTAATATTTGCTTAATGAATGAATACTCATCTCTAAGTGGACAGGATTTTATTTTCTTAAAACCGTAACACATTTAATTAAGGTGGATGAATATATATTTAGCTCTGTAAATATATCATGGATTAGTAGAACATTGGATGACAAAAGGCCATTGACTATTATCTAGTCCATCCCTCTCATTTTATAGATTAGAAAACTGAGGCTCAAAGAGCCTAAATAAGTTATCTGAGGTCACCTCCCTAATCTGTACCAGAACTGAGCTCTTCTGCCATCTAACCCAAGTGAATTCTTCCACTAACCCACCCTGCCTTAAGAATCAGGAAGCATAAATAAGGAGTCAAGTGTTTACTCACCACTTATATATAGTTTTCCTAACCCTTCATTATGGAAAAGAAGAACCCAACCGTTTTAACTGTCACCTGCAAAAGGACTTCACAATCTGCTACAGTTGCTCTTTGGCAAGCCCCTGGGAGAGACAATTTGAGATCTGATGCAAAATGAGGAGGAAAGGTCTAATAAAAGCTTTTTATTTGCAAATTGGAATTAAGTGCTCTGTGCCAGGCTGTTGGCTTTCTCCTGACTTCAGGCTTGCTGCTTTAATGCTTCAGCAAGCAGAAAATTGGAGAGTAAGAGCATCAATCACTCGGTCCTGCCAAATGGCACCCCCTCAAACCTAAGCGAAATGTAATATTTTGCTTGCTCAGAACAACTACAAATCCACCTCAGCTGCCTCCATACCGCGGGTTTTGAGGAAGCTGCAATACAGTTACTTTGTGTTACCAGAGCATCTACCCCTTTGTATGATTCCTTAAAGCTGCATTTCTAAATAGGATCGTCCAGGTCACAAGTGGCCAATCAGATGCAGCCCCTAAGCCCCAAACTGCTGGGCAGTAGCGACATCAGAGCGCTGCTTTCAGGGAAGGTGGAGCAGTGACCAGACAGCATTAAGGCTTAGCCAGGAAATTAGTGAGGTGCAAATTGCACGGCGGTGGCTTCAGGGCAAGAGAAAAATTGCAGGCCGTTGCCTGGAGAGAAACAGCGGGGTGGTATTTTGGGGCCTGGAGCCACTGGGCCACTGGGCATGCTCGTCATCGCCTTAAAACACCGGCGCGCGCATGCGCACACACACACACGCACACACAACCACAGCAACGGCAACAACAACGACAACATTTTATTGAAGTACAATGTATAAACAGAAAAGTACACAATCATAAAGTTGAATGAACTTTTATAACCCTAACTGGCAACCTGCACCCTGAGCAAGAAAGAGAACATCCCCTCCGGTCCCATCCAGTCACCCCACTCCACGGGGCACTGCTATTCTGATTCGGCCCCGTCTTTTCCATGGAAGCCAAGTGGCAACTGAAGAGGAGACAGCCTGGTGGAGACTGTCCAGATTCTTCCCACAACTCCATTGCTGCAGGCCCAGCCTGGCAGCCTGCTGGGTCCTAGCTAGCCTGGCAGTGTTTGTGGACCTCGACAGGGCCTGTGGACCTCAACAGGGCCCGACTGGGAGAGGAGGCGTGGGCAGCACCTGGAGGAGAGGAGGCCTGAAGACAAGAGCAGGCAGCGGAGGTGGAGAGACAAGCCCGCGGGCCGCCATGCCTGCCCAAGGCCAGAGAAGGTAAGGTTCCAGTCTCCTCACTGAGTCCAGGCTCTTGGTTGTACTTGACAGCATCGGCTGTTCACAGAGGGATTCTTCTGTTTCTTTTTTGGTGTTTTTGTGGGTTTTCTCTCCTTGTCGGCTCTCTGAGTTGCTTTATAGTGGTCAACCATTCCGAGGGAGGAGTAGAGGCTGTCTTGCTCCACCAGCTTCCTGTCAGGCAGCAGAGTCAGGCCTCCATGGCTTGGCAGCTTCCCCTCTGATTCTTGTGGCCTGGAGTCACGGCTGGTATTGCTTAGTTGGCCACCTGGCTGCGGTGGACTATTTCACCCCAAGTTAGATGCTGTTTCTGAGGAGAAGTGAGCATGTTTTAAACAGGTTTCATGTTCTGCTCCGAGGTTTTGGTTTGGCTTCCCTCTGGCGTAGAGTGCCCTGGGTGCTGGAGTACATGTTGGTACCCGTGAGGAGGAATCCATTTCGATGTGGGCATCAAGGTTAACAGCCAGATTCTCTTTATGCTTTCAGTGGAGTGGGAAAGAGATGCTTACATTCTCAGGGAAGGAGATCTGTCCAAGGTCTGTCCCAGTCATAACTGCATCCTTGGCTTGGGGAAAAGAGTTCCCTTGCCTCTTTGGGTTTGCCTTGATATACTTCTCCACGCCCTGGCCTCAGCAGGTTTCTCTTTTTGCTAAGGCCACTGCAGATGTCAAGTCCAATGAAGGCTTTTTAGTCCTAATCTTAAATCATCCCCGTGGCAACAATGACGCCATTCACCTCTCTGTCCGCCAAGACATCCTCTTCTCCCTCGGCTGCCCGGAGCTCATGCCTTCAGAGTTTTCTCCTGCATCTCAAGTTCCTCCAATTCAGTCTTTCGTTGTCTCTTCTTCTTCCACTTCTTGGTGGTGTGCTTTCCTGAGGTTCCATTCCCCGCTCTCTGACTCTGCACCCTTTTCCCAGGTGATCATATGCACACATATGGCTTCAGCCTTACATCTAGATTGCCAGCCAGACTTGTTTACTATATTTTAAAGCTCTAGGCTGGCCACTGGCCCCTTCATGGATCCTCTATAAGCATCTACAGCAGTTGCTTTCAACTCTGTGTGCACATTAGGATCATGGCAGCTTTAAAAAAATATACTCTTGGGACTTCCCTGGAGCCCGTGAGCCACAACTACTGAGTCCGTGCGCCTAGAGCCCATGCTGCACAACAAGACAAGCCACTGAAAGGAGAAGCCTGCGCGCTGCAACAAAGAGTAGACCCTGATCTCTGCAACTAGAGAAAGCCCACGCGCAGCAACGAAGACCCAACGCAGCCAAATATATATATATATATATATATATATATATATATATATAATATGAGCTTTACCACCTGAACTACTACTGATTCAGTTGATCTGAATCGGACCTGGACATCATTATTTTTAAATCTCCCCAGGGAATTCAAATGAGCAGTCAGAAATTAGGACTCTGAGGCACAAGGCACGTAAAGGTAGACAACTGGAGTGCTCTGGACAGAAACCCCTTTGCATTCCTACACTAGGCCCTCCTCCAGGAAAATAAATCACAACTCTGGCCCTAGATTTTTCAAACCTCTGTATAGGCATTAACTGATGAATCCATGGCCCCATTGGGAATCAAAATTGATCCTTGGGCTAGACATGAAAAAACTGAGGCTGAGAGAAAAGACTGATTCAGAAGACTAGTTCTCCACCCCTTTCCCAACACAAAACCTCCTCTGACCCTGCTTGAATTCCGGGGCTGGTTTAGGGTGTTTTTAAGGCCTCAAGCTCAGTTGTTTCCCATTCAGTCAAGTGCTTCCCACTTCTCCCAATGCCCTGAGGTTCTCTGACTGTAGAATGACCAACAAGACATGAACAGAGGAGCTGACAGGAAATGTATTTCTAGGAGCAGTATTACAAGCCCCTAGAGGAGTCAGACTAACCCTGCGCCTCATTCAGTTTCTCTAACTATCAAAATGGAGGCAATTCCTACTTTCAGAGACGTGTGAAAAGCAAGCAAGAGATAAATGAAGATGCTAAAATATTAGCATTTATATTCTAATTTAATCCAGAATTGAGTTTATTCACACAGGGCCTTAAATAACTATCAAGTGTGTGCTCAGGAAACAACTTTAGAGATAATCCCATCCAACCGCTTCGTTTTCACAGGCCAGGAAACTGAGGCCCAGCAGTTAAGAGGCTTGCCCAAGACAACACTGCCAGCCGCATATCAGGTTTCCTAGTTCAATGTGCATTTCACTCCAGACCTCCCTAGGGATCTATGCCACAGCCATGTGGCTGGGCCTGACCTTCACATATCACCTTTCCAAACAGAGCACCCTATCTGGGGCCCAGGGCCATTTGGTGACCTACCTTTTCCAAAGAGAACCAAAGCTGTTCTTGTCCCCTTCTCCCCATCCTGCTTCCCTCTCTACTTTAAGACCCTGAATGTAGGTGGTCTGAGGTTCTCTGCCTAAAGCTTCAAAATGTCCATGGTCTTCCTACCTCTGCCTGCTGTCACCTTGGGGCATCTCCCTAGTGGGGTAAAATTTGGGGGTGGAGGGAGTTGTTAAAACTAGAAGAGACTTGGCCAGAGAGGGTACCTGTTCTCTAGCACCAGAGAAACCTCTGTTTGACCCTGGGCTGACCTTGGACAAAATATGAATCCTCTTTAAGCTTTCAGCTTTCTCACCTATGAAATGGACATCATAATGAGATGGGATTTTATGAGAATTAAATGAGACAATTTCCCTAAAGCGATGGTTCTCATATATGACTGCACAGTGGAACTACCTGAGGAGCTTAAACACACACACACACACACACACACACACACACACACACACACACACACTGATGGCTGGGTAATAGCCCTAGAAATTGTGATTTAGTTGCTCCAGGCATTTGGATTTTTTAATTCCCTCAAGCAGTTTTAACTGTGCAGCCAATATGGAAAGCATGGCTATAAAGAGCTCAGCATAGCACTTGGGCAAGTGATTAGCTAGTTCATTCATTCATTCATTCATTCACTTCTCATATGAGTAAGATAATGTTGACGACTCAAAGCTCCCTTCCCTACTGGAACCTCACAGGCCCTTTAAGGACCTTCTTCCTTTTGAATGTTCTGGGGAGGGTTTTCTTCCCTTTCCCCAACCTCAGTTCTGCCTAGGGCTCCCTGAGTTTTCAGAAACACTGGACTGTTGACTTCCACTTCTGAGAGGTCAGTGGAAGTAAAGGGCTTCCTGATCACAGGTGACTGTCCCCAGACCCATTCCGGGTACCTCCTGACTGTGTCTGTTGAGCAAGATTGTTTAACCTCTTGGTGCCTTCGTTGTATAAAAGGAAGGGCTGGGCATTGTGCTTTAGTGGCTAGGACAGTGTGTCTTCTGCAAGTGGGATGGTAACTTCTGCCTTGAAAATTATTAGCTACCAGGAGGAAATAAGGAAGAGGCCATGTGCAAAGCTCTTCGAGACAGGCCGGGCCTGCAGGCTGCCCCAGTAATCGGAAACAGTGGTCTCAGACCGTTGTCTCCACGGTGCAGATTTGTAGGTCACTGCTGATACCACTTTGCAGACAGGGGGAAGCTAGGGAAGGCGGAGGCCACTCTCCCGGCTGGTTTTACCAGCACGTCGCAGACACAATCTCGAAACCTCCCTCTCCTGGCCAATTTTTAGGACCTTTCCCCGCCCTAGTCCACCTCTCAACTGCACTCTGACTTGAGTTACAGTTCGCGGCGCGGGGGAAGCGTACAGCACAGAATTGCGCCTGGGCGCTGACCCGCGTGGCCTGCCTGGGGTGCGCGCGGCGCGTCCGCGGGAGCGCACGCCTAAGGCAGCCCGAAGCCAGCGTTCCCGGCAGGGCGCGCGGGTCAGCCGCCGGCCGGGCCCTCTCCCCGCCTCTGTCAATCTAGAAGGCCGGATCCCCGAGGCCCCAGGGGTCTCGTGCTCCGGAGGGTCGCGCCGGGGTCCCAGGCAGACGGCCCCTCCTTGAGGTTCCTACGAAGTGTCTGAGAAAACAAGCTATTGCCCAGGCCGCAGAGGAGCTGGCGGCGGAGGAAATAGCTCAATGCCTGGCGGGCCACACCACCCTTGGCGCTGGCTCCAGGCTGAGCACAAGGTTCTTTGCCGCGACCCCGCTGTGCACCCGCGAGTGCCAGTCACCGCCCTCCGCGCATTGCTGGTGGCTCCGTGGGTGGGGCGACGCACCACAGTCCCCGCTCACTACCACCCGCTGGAACCTCAGATAAGCTTCAATTTCTCCCAGCCCGTCACTCCTTTTCAGGTGGCATAGTGTCAAGGGCCAAGATTTCAAAGTCTGGGTTCCAATCCCTGCCTTGCCATTTATGGGCATGTGACCCAGGGCAGATTACTTGATTTCTGCCTCAATTTCTCATCTGTAAAATGGGCATGATAAGATGCCCACCCATGTTGAGTGTTGTGAGGAATAAATGAATGTAAAATACCATAATAAACACTGTATAAGTATTCGACATTGTTAATAAAGTAGGGATTATAATATTCACCTTGCAGCGTTGCTATGTTAAATGAGATAACGTAGGTAAATTGCCTGTATTAAGTGGGCGGCGGATAAAGAATATTTATTAGTATTACCATTATTCCCGGGAAATCAGATTTCTTTCTTCTTGTTCTTCTTCTTTTTTTTTTTAATCTTGGCCTCCTCACGTGCACGTGTGCGAATTGGGGCTTCAGGCTCAACATAATATGGCCCCTGAATTTGTGCCCAGTTGTAATTTCCTTGGCGGTTTGGAAAGATGCTCTTCCACGTTGCCAGGCTAGCGCCGTGATTTTGTTTGCAATAGGGCAGTGAGTAAATCATATCCTGGGCTCAGCAAAGCAAGAAATAAACACATTCACAGTAGGACTCTTCAGATGGACTATTTCATTCCTCTTTTGTATTTGTTCTTGGTCGTTGATGGTCCTCTGCAGACTAATGCAATGCTTATGCGTCTTAATATTAATGGTTCCGAGCTGAAGACAGCCGTTAGCCTCACGCCGTCGGGGCCGCCTGGGCAGGGTTGGGAACCACCATGAAGCCCAAGAGAGGGCAAGGAAAGATTCTTATTGTCACTTTCTCCTGCTCTCGTCCAGTACCTCGCATCTGAGCTCCTGGGGAGACATTTTTTCCGGGTTGCTAGTGAATTTAAATACCGCAGCTTCTGCGATTATGATTTTCTGCTCGAGCAAAAAGTGGGAGTGCCCTCCTGCGCCGGGTACCGCTTTTTGCCGCGGTTGGGAGCATTTAACCCTTTATATAATAACACTTGGCTGGGCCAGGCAAACAGCCTCACCCAGGACACCTGCTGTGGAATATTAAAGGAGAGCAGAGGCTGTCGTTGGCTGGAATGTTGGTGGTGGCAGTATCCTAAAAATCAGCCTTGATGGCTGCTGAGGCCCAAATCAGGGACCCTGCTCCTCTCCCCACGGTGCTGGTGCCCTGGCAAAGCACAGGTGGTAAAGTAGGTGCCACTGAAAAAAGATAACCGCTAGCCTCTTCCCGGGCAGTTCATTTGAGGATTTCTGTCACGAGGGTGTTTCCACATGAATTTGGACTCCTTGCCCAGGCCCAGAACCCTCCCGTGCAGCGGCCCCCAACAGAATTTGAAGAAGAGGAGGGCCAGCGCCCCGGGCTGTGTAGAAGCTCTGGGGAAGCAGGGTAGCCGAGGAGAGAGAGACGCGAACGCGTGGGTTCTGGCTGCAGCCAAGTTTCTACCTCTTAAAGGAAGAACCAAGCGCCGACCCTCGGCCTCACCAGCATGACAAACACAAACACAAAAACAAAATTTAGCGGTGGATTAAAAAAAAAAAAAATTTATTGGTGGAGCAGCTTTCAGGAAAGGGGCTCCGGGGCGAGGAGGCGAATGTGAGCCCGAGTGTGCGCCCCGGGGACCCGACGCGCCCGGGGATGTTCGCCGGCGCGCTCGCTTGCCCCCTCCACAGACGCGCTGTTGTTTATAAACTCTTTTCGGGCATCAGGGCAGCGACGACGCCATTCGTGCTGGATGGCTTTCGTCCTGGAAGGGAAGGGCAAACAAACCAATCTTTGGCAACGCTCAACCTCCCCGTAGCGTTCCGATTCACGACGGTTTTCAATGTAAATGCATTTCGTAACCTCCAAAGCAACGACTCTGTTTATTTGTTTTGGTGTAGGAAGGTTAGCAAAAGCGCTGGTGCCATCCTTCGCGCTTCTCTTTGATTCTGTCTCAGATTTACGGGTTTTTACTCGGCGACACGGCCCGGGCCGTCCGCCTGCCCTCCCTTGGACCCGGCAAAGCGAACCCCAGGCCCCGGTCCCCGCTGCAGCTCAGAGGAAGGCGATTGCAGAATTTATCAACCTCCTCCCCAGGACCTCGGATTTCATCTCTTTCTTTTTCCCCTGCATGTTCAGTTTGTTTTCTCAAGACCTAAGCAATTTTTAATGTACTCTATACTTCCCGCTTAATCCTCATCGTTTATTGTATAATTATAGTTTCAAAGTGATTATGTAATTAAAATCATGTTTCTTTGCAGCAGGACTTCAAAAGGGCGGCAGACCCCCGCTCTGGCATTATTTTCTGGTGATGTAATAATTTCCCTGTGATATTTAAAATAAACACATTAGTTCAAGAATTCTAAACATGTCTCAAAGTATATAGTAGGCTTGATTGGCACGAGGCTGGGTTGTAAAGAAATGGTAAAACCTATCACTAGTTTAATATATTTCTATGCTCCCATGCAGGGTAAATTATAGGATAATGGGGCTCAGGCGATGGTAAGCTCTGTTTATATAATCCATTTCTTCACACGAGTTCCCATTGCTTTCCCTTCCCTTTGCTGTATGTGGTGGTTCTCTGATCCCCTGACCTCAGCCATGTGTTTTCACTTTTTCTTCTGATCTCAATTCCATGACCAGCGGGGAATAAAATACAAATTGAATAGTAACCATTCACAGGCCGCTCTTTTCAAACTGTTGTTAAAACCTCTTTGTCTTGTCTAGCGGTTGATAGATAAATGTGTTGTATTTCTCCCGATTCCCCCCCCCCTTTTTTTTTCTCCTGTAAGGGAAAAAATAACCCTCCTCAGCCCAATTATGCTCTTTAAAAATAAAACCCACACCTCCTTTCAACCCCTGTCCTGCGCTTCCCGCTCTCCCCGGCCGGCCCATTGGTTCCGCGGCGGTGGGAGATGCGGTGGATTCACCACGTGGAATAAAGAAGCGGCGAGAGCCGAGCTCTGCTGGGGGAAGGCACGGTGCCCCCGTGTGAGGTCCGCGCCATTGTGCCGCGGCCTGAAGGTTCATTTAGCATCGAACCTGTATCTCCTCTGATGTCTTAGCCGAGCGCCCAGCATTGGCTCCGAAGTTGGGGGCCGCTGCTCCTAGAAAGCGGAGGGAGGGAGGGTGTGAAGGAGCCTGGGAGAAGGAAGTTAGAGTGAAAAATTACTCCTTCGCCCGCCTTTTTCTCTTCATGGTTAGACCTCTTTGAAGGCGAAGTGGACAAGAGGCCCAGGTTTTACAGCTTTTCTCCCCAAGGAGAAACACAATGGCTCCTGATTTCTGGGCCTTGTCTTTCCCAGATCTCTCTTCCTTCTACCTCCTCTGCTTCTTTTCGGGAACGTAAAGGCAAAAGAAAATAATTGCCGAAACTTCCATCCTGCAGCCTGCCCTCCTTTTCAACAGGGCTTCTTCGGGGTCAACGGCGCGGCAGCGTCTTTGTTACTCCACTGCCAGCGCGAGAGGGGGGTGGCGGTGGGGAAGAGAGGGGTGGGAAGGAGAACGTCTGTGGACGCGGGACCCACTATCGCTGCGTCTCCCAACTGCAAAGTGCTCCTCACTCTTTTAAAGCGAGCAGACACACCCTTCCCGTGAGGGGAGAGGGCCACCGCAGGGTGGCTCGCTGCGCCTTGCCCTGGGCGCGCGCCTCGCCCTGGGCGCACGGCTCTGCAGCCGGCTGGGGCGCCCGCGCCTCCAGGCCGCTCACGGCGCCCGCCCGGGTAGGGTTTCCCGGCGGTGCAAACCAACCCGCAATCGGCGAGGCCGCTTGACAGCGCTCTTCGCCGTGGGCCCGCGTACCTGTAAGCTGAGCCCCGCTCACATGCTTCACATTAAACCTTCGTGCCCGGTGCCTTTTCTCTTTTTTTCTTCCGAAAGCGTTCTTATAAACTTCCCTTCGTTTATTTAGCCTGGTTTTCATTGCTCCAGTTTTGCATGGGTTGCCTTTGTTTAGTTTATTAACCCACGGGGTTACTTTAACTAAACATTTGGGCTGAATACTTTGGGGTTGAATTTCAACGTTTTCTAACGAAATTACCGAGTTTTTTGAAGCCGCACAGAGAACGCTGTGTTGAGTTTATTAGTCAATTTAACAGACCATAAGGGAGGGGAAAAATATGAATTTAGGACAGTCCGGGCTCGTACCCACTGGGCGAAAGCACCTCGCGAACCCTTGGGGTTGAGGCTTCACCGGCGCGAACAACGCGCGGGGACGGTGAGGGCGCGCTCCTCGCTTCAGCGGAGCGCGCACCCGGGGCCCCGGGGCCCGGCCTTCTCCGCCCGCGGGCCCGGCTCCCCGAGGCGCACGCCCGAGCGGGTCTTGCAGCGCCAAGCTCCGGCGCTGACGCTGGGGGACCGGAGAGGGGGCGGAGCTGCGCGACCCCCGCGGGGATCCCGCGCTTTCTCCAGGTTGTCACCCGCCACGTGTTTGTTGGGTGCCAGCGGCGGGAGAGCTCTGCGGGATGATCTAGGGACAAGGGTTTGTGGTGGAATCTGCCGGAAAGATTGGAGGCGGTGGGCAAACTTCCGAGGTGGGTGGAGAGCAGGCTGGCAGCTGCATCCCCTGGCCGGGGTGAACCCCCAGCCCACTTGGAGACTGGGGGTCTTTGTCCCAAGCCCAAGGAAGACCTGAGGGACCCCGGGGAGTCGGACACAGACCCACTCTCTGAAAAGCGGCCGTTCCGGGACCGAACCGTGCCATCCCACCGCCTGCTTGGCCTAAGGGAGCAGGAATGGTGAAGAGGGAGATACTGATGGTGCTTCTGGGTCGGTCCAACTAGAGCACTGATAAGAAGGACCTGTTTCCACAGCTTCCTTTCCTAGCCAGCCACCTCTGCCACTTTTCACACTCTCATTCTCCACCAGATTCTGGCACAGTGATGCCCAGTAAGAGGTGGCCTGGCTAAAACGTCCTTGACCCCTCGGCTTTTCAGAGGAAGCTGAGAGCTTTGCTGTGCTTCTTTGGTGGCGGTAATGAAGTGGAAGCTAGAACCCAGAAAAAAAAACCTTCAACTAGCTGGGGAGGGATGAGGGGCCCGAGGGAGTGTAACACTGAGATTCCTTAATTGGTTTAGTGGGTTGATGAGCTTCACATGGGTGAAAGGCAGGGTTTCTTACTGCACCATGCAGCCACCAGGGCCCTGGACCCCAACGTTTTCAAATTTAATTATAAGAGGTAGTACACACAAGAAGTTCAAAATTCACAGGTACAAAAGGGTATACCAGGAAAAACCTCTCATGTCTCTCAACCTCCCCCATTCCCCTTCCTACAGGTGACCACCACTGTTAGATTCTTGGGAATTGTTCTGGAGAAAATTGCAAGCTTTCGCAAAAGGCCTATCCACTTCTTTCCTTGCTCTGCTTCCACCTTCTGGCACTCCCTGTGCACTTGCTCACCATTCAGTGTCTCTGAGAGGGCCATCCCCACCTTAGAGGTTGTTGCTTGTCACCTTCCCTTTCCCTAATCCTGCCCACACATCCGCCTAGAGTTCTACTAGCCAGTCAAACTCAGCAGGGTTGGAAGGGATTTGCTTGTGACTTTTCCTTCACACAGAGAAGAAGTCCAGTCATCTCTCCCTGCAGTTCTCCAAGTCCATGCTTTTCCTCTCCTAGAGCACGACTTTGGACTTTTCTTTCCCTTTCCTCTGCCACTACTCCAGGTCCTCTTTGGACCATTGGAACAGCCTGCCAGCCAGCCTCCTATTCTTCCATTCCCTTTCCTCCAATCCGCCTTGCACTCGCCACATTGATCATCTGAGGCCCACTTTGATGTCCCTTATCTGACCACTAGCCTCTGAGGCTTTCCACTGCCACTAAGTTGCCAGGCTGCAGACTGCTGCTAAGTCAAGAACCCATCAGACCCATTGCAGATGGTCACGTCTCAGCTTGGCTGACTCCCATCTCCTTGGGATGACCTCAGCTCCCCTCCCTCTCCCTCCTGCCAGCCCTCTGCTGTAAGCATTTGTCTCACCCTCTTCTCCAGCACCTGATCCCTCAGGCTCTCCTGCCCCCAGACATTTCCTCAAACCTTCTAACACCTGGCAGACCCTTGTCCCATCTGCACTGGTCAAAATTCTTCAAGGCCTTGCTCAAAAACTACTCACTCCCCAGCCATTTGATATCATTTCCTCCCCTGACCCTCAGAGTGATTTGTTTTGACACCACTTATATAGGTGTGTTGAACAATCCTTTGGGTGTTTATCCCATTTCCTGTCCTAGATTTTAAACCAGTACATGCAAGGCAAGCAATAATTTTTTCAGTTAATAATACTTCCCTCACTATTCCTCCTTTCTCTCCCTCCCCACCCCCCAAAAAAGAAGAAAGGAAACTTCAATAAACATTAAAATACCTTTCTCTTTCTTAAATATGAGCTAATATTATCTGTTAGATTATCTTATTGAAGTAAATCTCACTGAGATATGACCAGTGTACAGGATTAACCCCTCTAGAATTCACACGCATTTTCAGAGAACTGGTTATTCCACTGAGTCTCCACACTGGACAGGGAGGTGCAGTGGGCCACACTGGGCCATTGTTTGCAGCAGCAGAACAGTGAGTGGTAACTTAGGGCTCCACTCCTGAAAGGTTGTAGATTCCTGGTGAAGATGCTCTCACTTAAGAACATATAAATATTATAACTGAAGTTCTGGGTTAAGATGACTAGCCAGATTAAATTTCACAGATGGTCCTCTTCATGTTCTCTGCTCTTTAGGGGTAGGAAAGCCTACTGCTGGGAGCAGAAGGAAATCCTCTCCCTGGCCCCCTTCATCTTTTCGGTCACTGGACTCCAGATTCCCATTAGCACAGCTTTACACCTCTAGTCTGGTCTGAGCCAGTGGGGTGCCAGGGAGTGGGGGAAGAAGTTTGAGGCCCCCTTCTCCCCTCCCCATAGACTCCATCGGGAACCCTGAAATAAAATGCAATAGAGGTAAAACTGTGTTGGCTATGCCTGTGCATCCCAAAGCCCTAATACCTTTAGCTACAGCCAGATTGCTGTCCTTAGGCTCCATGTAGAGCTGTCACTGGTCTGACCAGTTTTAATGCTTGACAGTCCTGCTTTGTATAGAGATTCTATGAAGTATGCCCTTCCTCCACCCCCAACCACTGCAGGGGGCCTGGCGCAGGGTAATTCATTATTCAACAAGATTTTGCTGCCCACCCATTATTACGCCAAACAAGTAGATGGTGGGGCTGCCCTGGTGAACAAGATAGACAAAGGCCCAGCTCTTGTGGGGCTTACTTTCCTATTGTATTTGGGGCTTTAACCCCATGGCACTCTGTCTCAGCTCACGGCGAGAACACTGAGTTGGGAGCCAGCCTTGGGGCCCTCGAGTCCGTCTGTGATCCTTGTGTCCCAGGAATGGTTTGCTCAACCTCACGGATCGGTTTCTCACCTCCAGACTTGGAAAGTTTTGTGAGATTGACCAAATCAATGGGCATTCAAATCCTCTAAACGTGAAGTATTCACATGTTGGGATCTGGAAGTTTAATTGTGATTATAAAAGGAAATCTGATCGGTTCTGTGTAATAGCAAAAACAGACACACACTCCTCTCTCCCGTTCCCCACCCCCAAGGAAAAAAAAAACAAACACCCTGGAAAGAATCTGAAGTTAAAATAAAAAGCAGCTGGCAATAGGCCCATCGTGTGTGATAATAATTAGACAAATGTTTTCCAAGTATGGGATGATCTTGTGAAGACAATGGTTGGGAGGGGGAAAACAAAAAGCTTAGGAAATGGAATTTAGTGAAGCAGTGATTTCTGCCTGCCTGCAAAGGGTTTAAGTGGCACAGGATGTCACACAGTCTCCAATTTAGTACCTTTTATTTATTTTTTTCCTGCACCCTGGGAAACATGTCTTCAGCTAAAAAGACTGAAGAAAAACTTGAGGCTTTGATTTACAAAAATTAAAGCCATGACTAGGCTTTGGATCAAGGTTGTGTCCCAGGCCTGGAAAGCCTCATCCTTCATTGTCTCAAACCTTTCCTGCCCTGAGGAAAAAGAGTTAAGAGTCTTAAGCTAAAGCAGCTCTTCTTCCATCTGGGGCTCTGACTTGGTTGACCCTCTCCCAAATTATTGTAATCCTGAGTCTGGAATGGATATAGATCTGGTCAGGGTGACGGCAGCTGCCTTCTGCTTCTGGGTGGCTCGGGATCTTCTGGACAGGCCTGGGTCGGGGCCGGGGGACTGTGGTGGAGGGAAAGCAGGTACCATCAGCAACCTCGCCGGCTCTGTGCAAAAATGAGGCCTTTCTTTCTCTATGCCCATCCCCCAAGCAAATGTTACTCTTTAGAAATTATATTAGACATTTACACCTTAGTGTGAATATTAAGGCCATGTGTTAACTCACCCGCGGTTATTTACATTTTAAGCTTGGGCTTTCATTGTAAAAGAAAGTAATTTATCCCCCATTAAAAGAATTTCGAGTATGTGGGCATGTGGAGCAGGCTATGGGTGGGAAAGGGAGTTGAGGGAGAAATAGGAAACACTCCCCAGCTAGATAGGACAGGGGAAAAAAAAAAACTGGTGGAATCCCCTCAACCGGAGCAAGAGAGGTAGCACCATGGAGAGTATGTGGATTAGAGGCAGAAGAAAGATAAATGGAGGTTACTTTCCTTTAATAAACCGACCCATCTGCCCTGAGCTTCAAAGGGAGGAAGACCAGATCACCTAAAATTTCTACTGCATTTACCCTTCATCCACCCTCAGATTTTACCCCAGGTGTGTACTGTCCATTGACATGAAAGATGGTGGCTGCTATGTCCAGAGCCTGTTGGAAATGCTTACAAACTGAAGCAATTGAGAAGTGTCTTAGGGGCACATGGCATATGTCCTGTCTCTGGTCAGTCGGCTTTGGGATTTACTGGTTTGCTTCTAGGGGAAATAAAAAGCAGGTTTTAGTTTTCTTTTTAATCAAGGAGGAGTTTTTAAAAACCATTTTCTGAGTATAAAATGATACATGTGCTGTGTAAAAATGCAAACAAATACGGAAAAGTATGAAAAAGTCAAAACAAAACCAAACTCAACATCCAACTCAAAGGTAAGCATTGTTAACATTTATGAGAACCGTTTCCTAGAGTGACCTTCTTTGCATATAGGTACTTATAGCTTGATATCTACAACTTAACGTAAATGGAATATACCAGAGAGGTATACATATCCTCTCTGTGATGGGGCCTGAACATCTTCCCATGTTCCATGTCAATAAATGTGGATCTGCATCATTTTTCCTTTTGTATATAACATACACACAGAAAAGTGCACAAATCATACATGTACAACACCACAAATTTTCAAAAAGTGAACACACCAATGTAACCAGTAGCCAGATCAAGAAACAGAACCTTCCCAACATTTCAGAAGCCCTTCTTGCCCCCTGGCAGTCACCCCTTTCCAAGATAACCTCTGTCCTCACTTCCACCATCCCAGGATTAGCTGCCCCTGCTTTTGAACTTTATATAAATGGAATCATCCAGAATGACTCTTTCTTACCTCTTTCACTCCACATTCTGTTTGCCAGATTCATCCACGTCATTGTTGACCTCCCCTCACAGCTATACGGCATTCTCTGCATCCACATTTACGCGTTACCCAGTCTGCTGTTAATGGACATTTGGGTCCAGCTTGGGGCTACTATGACTAGGGCTGCTGTGAGCATTCTTTTGTACGTTGTTTGGTGGATGTACATACACACGTTCCTGGTGGGGATAGGCACGGGTGGGATTGCTGTGTCATAGGGTACATGTATTTTCAGCTTCAGTAGATACTGCCAGGTGTATTACCATTTTTAATGGCCAGGCCACATGGGACTCTGTTGCATTCATGCACCACATTTACTTATTTATTTAACCAGACTCCTATTGATGGGCACTTATTTTGTTTTCTAAGTTTTTCTATTAAAAACAATAAAGGGACTGAGTCTGTGGGAGACTGAGAGACAAATTTCTCTCTCCTGCTTAAATTAGGGCCCAGGCCTGTTGACGTTTGTGTAGCTTGGGTGGTTTTCACCTGTTGTGTCATGCAAGAGAGAATAAGGCCCCAAAGTCTTGGTTTTGTTTTTATTGCTTTTACGTGGTTATGACCTAGGGGGAAAACAACTAAATAATTTCAGTAATCATTTTGGGACTTTGTGTTTTGTTTGGTGGCGAATTGCTTTAATGGAGGGAGGACTGAACGAGAAGAACAGACAAGGAATAGGAAGCCCCCAGCGCTCCCAAGTAGAAAAAGGACAAATTTGGCATCAAGTTGGGCACCTGGGCTCACATCCCATTTCTCTTTCTAGATGGTCCTGTGCAAGTATTCCTAAGTGAGTGAAGTTAAGTCAAGCAAGTTAGAGTGTTTTTACAGTATTTTTCTCATAGTGTTAGCCATTCTCTATTGGTGGGCATTTGACTGAGCACTGCTGATTAGATTTCATCTGTTCATTCAGCAAATATTTTATTGAGCACCTACTGTGAACCACAGACTCTTCTAGGGTTGGGGATACACCAATAAACAACACAGACAAAAGTCCCTGCTCTTGGGATCTTCCTTTATAGCAGAGCTTACATTTTCTTAGAAACATTGGGAATAGTTTCAGCTTGCTCCCTTCATAAGAGGACGATCCCGGGAAAGTATGTTCTTCACTTCAGTTTTCTTATATCTGTCAAAAAGTTTGATTAAAGCCTTTGGAGACCACTGATGTGACTTTAGACTCAGCCCTTGTCCTCTGAGCATTGGTTTCCCATCTGAAAAATAACCATGATGATGCCTCATTAGAGGAATTCTGAATATTAAATAGATAGCATATATAAAGTACTGTGTCTGGTATACACTAAGTGCTTAATACATGGCCACCATTACTATTATTATGTGCTCTATGAACATAATAAAAATGTATAAAGTATGATTTCTACCTCACTGGGGTTCAATATCTACTCAGGAGGCCAGACTAAAAGGCAGGAAATAATCACTGAACAGAACCAAGAGGATATAATTAAGTGGTTCAGTAAATTGTAGGGTGTTAACTATAAATGCCATAGGAATTCAGAGGAGGAAAAGACGGATTTGGACTGGTGGAGGTGGACTGCTGCCTGGCTCTGCAGGAGAGGGATAAGAGAGGATTCAGAAGGTCCCTCCAGGTCCTGGGGATGAGGTGGGAGTGAGTAAGAAGTTGGCTGGATAGAAAGGTAGCGTCCAGTCATGACAGGCGGGGAAAGGCGGGCCATGGAATTTAGACTTGGTATGCAAAGAAAGAATAGGAACCAGCCTTAAAAATCCCACTCAGGTCAATCTAGGTCAAGGAAGGAGAGGAGAATACTCCTCTCTTTCATTCTGAGTCCTCGCGCTGAGGAGGGAAGGCTGGTGGGTGGTTCATGGGGGGGCTCTTAATTAGGATGTGTGGGGAGACGTAAGACTCTCTTGACAACTCCTCACCACACTAGTCAGGGATTAAGTTAGCTGGCTGTGAAGAGCACTTACATAAGCAGTTGGGTTTTAAATGCTAATTTCAGGGTATACTGTAACCTACAAGTCCTAGCCCACGAGGATGGCATGTACTGTGTGGTTTGCCAGTTTGGGGCAGGATAAGGGTATTTGGCAGGGGCATTGAGAGAACAAACATGAGCCTTTTGTACATCTTTCCCACCTCTCTGCCACTTTCCTCACAGAACTGATGGGGCTCGGGATGTTGACACTGCTTCTGCACTTCAAGGCCGGCTTCACAGTTTGGCCAGAGGATTCTGTGATCTCTGTTTCCTGCTTCCCCCTTGGTGTGCGAATGACCATCACAAATAGTGTTCAGAAGACATACAATCAGGCATGCCCAGTCGTCAAAAGGGTCCTTTATACTCAGCCTTATTTAAATCTAGGAGACTTGAAGCATTGCAGGAATACTAACTCTGTAGCTTTCTTCAAAACCTGGGTAGGGGGAAGGTCACAGAATGAGGTTAGACAATAATCTGTAATTTTATATATATATATATATGTAATATGTAATAATCTACTTAAGGTATCAGGGTTAGGAAATGGTGTTCCTACTTTTCAGATTAAAAATGAAAGCAGAGCAAGCAGATCATCCGGATTTGCAGTCAGAAAATCTGGCCAAGGGAAAGGCCAGACAGAGAAGTAGATCCCTGAAATCCACCAACAAATCACACTACCTGGCTGCAATCCAAGGGGGATGATGAAATCAATCTAATCAAGTGGCTATAAAATACATATAACGTTACATTTACCATTTACTTTTAGGTGTATAGTCAACACAGGGAGTGCATTCATGTTGTGCACACAATCTCTATAATACTTTTGATCTTGCAAAACTAAAACTCTGTACACATTAAATAGCAACTCCTACTCCCCTCTCCCCCCAGCCCCTGAGAGCTACCATTCTGCTTTCTGTCTCTGTGATTTTGACTACTCTAGGTATCTCATATAAGTTGACTCATACAGTATTTATCTTTTTGTTACTGACTTATTTCACTTAGCATAATGTCCTTCAGGTTCATCCATGTTGTAGCATGTGTCAGAATATCACTCCTTTTTAAGACTGAATAATATTCCACTGTATGTATACACCACATTTTGTTTATCCATTCATCCATCAATGGAAAACAGCTGTTCATTTATAAGACAACTATTTTTTTAATTTACTGTCTTGTGTAGGTTACATATTCACATGGTTCAAAATTCAAACTGTATAAAAAAGTAGGGCTTCCCTGGTGGCGCAGTGGTTGAGAGTCCACCTGCCGATGCAGGGGACACGGGTTCGTGCCCCGGTCCGGGAAGATCCCACATGCCGCGGAGTGGCTGGGCCCGTGAGCCATGGCTGCTGAGCCTGCGCGTCTGGAGCCTGCGCGTCCGGAGCCTGTGCTCCGCAATGGGAGAGGCCACAACAGTGAGAGGCCTGCGTACCGCAAAAAAAAAAAAAAAAAGAGTAAATGGTGAAAGTCTCTCTTCTGCTCTTGTCCCCCAGCCACCTAGCTCCTTTCTCCAAAAGCCACCAATGTAACTCATTTCTTCAAGATCCTTCCAGAGTTGTTCATACATATATGTAGAAATGGTGACATACTATACATGCTGTTTGGCAATTTGCTTTTTTGACTTAACAACATTTCTTGGAGATGTTTACATACATAGAAAGTATATACACAGGACTTCTCTGGCGGTCCAGTGGTTAAGACTCCACACTTCCACTGCAGGGGGCGTGGGTTCAATCCCTGGTCGGGGGAACTAAGGTCCCACTTGCCCCGCAGCACGGCCAAAAAGGAAAAAAGAAAGTATACACACGTGTGCGTACACGTCTACATGTTTGCATGGTATTCTACACCGTAATTTACTTGTTAAGTCCTCTACTGATGGCTATTTAGGTTGTTTAAAATCTTTTCCGAATAACGTTGCAATGAATAAGTAACATTACGTTTGTCATTTTGCACAAGTGAGAATATCTGACGGGTAAATTCTTAGAAGTGGAATTACTTCACCAAATGTTCCTTTGTCAAAAGATGAAGTTGTGATAGACATTGCCAATTGCCTTTCACAGGGGTTGCATCCATTTCTACCCCCATCAGCCACGTGTGAGTGTTTGTTTCTTCACATCTTTACTTATACGTTGAATCATTCATTTTTATCACTTTTTAATATTAGTAGCTCAAACTTTAGAAATGTTATAAACTATGCCATAAGCCCAGCAAAAAATAGCATTCTTATTCTTTCTCTTTCTCCTCTCTTCTTGGGCAATTTCAGGCTCAACTTCTGCATCTCTGGCTAGACTGATTCAAGTTCCTGTAATAGGGAATGTGGATGGCCGAGCGAGTGCTGGTACTGAGATAAGGAGCATTTCACTCAGGTCACTGAAGGGGACAGGTTGGTGGTGAGTGAATCTTCTTGTCCAATGACTGTTCTGTGACCTCCGTGAAGTGACTCTGTGGCCTGCATATAGCATCTCCCGAACAGATGTCCACATCACAAAATCTTCTCCACAATTAGCTCTAATTGGCCACCTCCTTAATCTAAACAGGAAATATAACTTCCCAGCCTACAGGCCCTTCCTCCAGGCCAGAGGCCAGCCTCCCACGGCAGTGGGACCCTCTGAGAAAGTCTGTATAGCTACAACCCAACTCGGCTCTTGCTGGGGTAAAGACCAACACTGCCTTCTTTTTAAAAGCTATTTCAAAGAGAGGTGTTTTGAGTTGCCTGATTTCTTTGACAGCAAATGATCCAAGTGCCGTTCGGTACTATAAAAATAGACAGCAGGGGCTTCCCTGGTGGCACAGTGGTTGAGAGTCCGCCTGCCGATGCGGGGGACGCGGGTTCGTGCCCCAGTCTGGGAGGATCCCGCATGCCGCGGAGCAGCTGGGCTCGTGAGCCATGGCCGCTGAGCCTGCGCGTCCGGAGCCTGTGCTCCGCGACGGGAGAAGCCACAGCAGTGAGGGGCCCGCGTACCACAAAAAAAATAAAAATAAAAACAGACAGCAGAATGAAAGAGTGGGGCTAGGACCTCGACAATCCCTTCTGGCCGAGCATATGGTAGGGGCTCGTTAGGTATTCCTGAGGTATATGTTCCTTGCTTAACCCTCATAACCACTCTACCAGGTATTATTCTGCCCATTTTGTCATCAAAATTCAAGAGAAGCAAAGAACCTGCTCCAGATGACAGAGCTAACAGATAGGAAGGGTCTGGCTTTAAAGCCGGTGCTGTGTGCACAGCTCTACTCCCCTTCCTGTTGCAGCATTTGCTTCTGCTTGCCTCCTGCCCAGACTGCCCCATCCTCCACTGCACCCCAGCCACCCAGTCTGCAGTAGGCCTGTCTGGAGGCCCGTGATGCACCCAGCAGAGCTGCTGGGGGGCTCAGGCGAACTCCAGGCACTCTTCCTTGGACCCCGGGCCGGTCCTGGGGAGTTTCAGAGCAGCTGGAAGAAGAGGGAGACAAAAAGAAAGTCCCAACTGGCATTGGCAGAGAGTTTGGGGATCCAAACCGAACTTCAAGCGCTGCCTTCTGTCTGGACAGCCATTTCCCCTGCGCCCCACTTTGAGGCCCCCCGGCCCTGGCGCTTCCTTTGAAGACACCCTTGAAGAGCTGCTGACTCTTGCCCCTGGGCCAAACCGTCCTTTTCCTCCCCCAGCACAGCCACTCTCAACACACTGACTTCGAAAACTGTTGCCTTGTCTGCCACCAGACTGGGGAGCTCCCTCAGGGCAATATTTAATATTATCTGATGCTCACTTTCCTTGCCCCAGCTCCTTACTCAGAATAGACCTGTTGGAAAGTTTGTTGACCCAAACTGAAATCTCTCACCTGATTCAACACCACGTGAATCAAAGATGAAGCCAAAAGACCAGGTCAGGAGGTGAGCGGCAGAGTGCATGGCTGGGGGAGGGATCCCCGGCTTTCATCAAAGCCTTAGGAAAAGATGCTGGAGACGCTTCTGCGGGGTGGCGACCCATAGTCATGGGTGGTCAGCTTCTGTTAGAGGAAAAGGGTCAGAAGAGACCACGCCTCAAGGTCCTGACTCAGAACCTTGAGGTCCCCACCTCTCCCTCGAAGCCTATCCTGCCTACATCAACCCCACAGAGCCCTGGTTTTTCTCCAACTCCAAAGCAATCTCTCTGCACAGCCTCACAGATGGCCTTTCCTTATGGGTTCTGACTTCTGACATGGGTCTTCTCTCTCCAAGTAATAATGGCTAACCCTCTTACAGTGCAGTCTATGTGTCCAACTCTGTTCGAAGCCTGGTTATGTATTGAATCCTCACAGTGACACTATATGGCAGGTACTCTTTTCTTTGTTTGTTTGTTTGTTTGCGGTACGCGGGCCTCTCACTGTCGTGGCCTCTCCCGTTGCGGAGCACAGGCTCCGGACGCGCAGGCTCAGCGGCCATGGCTCACGGGCCCAGCCGCTCCGCGGCATGTGGGATCTTCCTGGACTGGGGCACAAACCCGCGTCCCCTGCATTGGCAGGCGGACTCTCAACCACTGCGCCACCAGGGAAGCCCAGGTACTGTTTTTATAGCCTTCTACAGAAGAGGAATGGAGGCACTGAAAACTTAAACTACGTTGCCCAGAGACACACAACAGTATGTAAAGTGTCAGGGTCCAGATTCAAACCCAGGCACTTTGGCTTCAGAATCCATGCTCTTATCATCATCCTAAGTGGAATGGAAGCCCCTCAAGGGCCACAGTCGCATCTGCTCCCCACTAACCCATGGACCCTGCACAGTGGTAAGAATCTCAGTAACATCCCTAAAGAACAGTGGGCAACAGAGTTGCTGCCTCAGACCTGCCATAGACCTGCCTGTGTTATAGTGTAGGTTACCGGGCACTGGAGCTTCCAAAAAGCTCTTAATATGTCCTTTTATGGGTTTCACGGCCAAGGCCACTTTTGGGTATACACCACAACCTTCTTCTCCCTCACAGTCCTCCCTTTTCTGAGCTCTATGCTGATGTGTCCCCCTGCGGCGAGGGAAGAACCCGGCAGGCTCTTTCCCCCAGCTGTGTTAGCGTGTGTGCTTGCTCTCTGGTAATGACACGTCAAAGCTGAGCCAGCTGGAGTCTTACTAACCGGAAAGCCCTGGAGTCAGGCCTTTCCCATATCACCTTCTGTCTAGAAAGTAGATGCCAGAACCAGGGCTTTACGGGCTGGGGGTGTCCTGGGCTTGCTGGGAGTTCTATCCACTGCCTTAGATGGGGCTGGGGGTTGGAGGAAGCAGACCTTTAGCTTCGCAAACAAGTGGGGACTTAACACAGTAAGTTACCACCCTCTCATTCAATTAGAGTTCTTAGGAGGGAGAAGAAGAGGGAGGGGAAAAAAGAGAGGTGGACCTCCTGGGGCAACATGAATTAAGTCCTGGTAACAGAAATTTCTGCCCAGCTCATCCCCAAGGTGTGTAGCCTGGGAGAGCTCTTCTGAGGGAGAGGGTCTCCCTCCTAACCAGGCTTTTGGGGTTTGCTTTGCATTAAGCACAGAGGTAGTGCCAGGAGCGTTTGGACTCTCATCTGGAAGTGGGTCATACATTCTGCTGTCCTGAAGGCAAAAACCAGCCCTAAACACCACAGGGAGGACACCAAGGTTCTCCATTGGCCACTGAATGCTGGGGCTGGCCAGTCACTCCTGCACACCCACACCACCCCCTTGAAATCGAATCAGGGTGATTTATGCCAGGTTCGAAGTAAAGAGGCTGATTTTAGTTATTTCACTCCATGCACCTCCTGCAGGGTGGCCAGCTGGTGAAACACCCGTGTGGGCTGCTCAGGTTTTCATATGGTTTTGCAAAGGCTCCCACTGATCCAAATGTCATAGCTAGTCTGGTATTCAAAGTTTAAATTCCTTGATTCGGGTCAGCTCTTCTGTGCAAACCGAACCTGATGACAGTCTGCACAGAATAAGTAGGTATGAACTCTGATTCTAAAATGACATGACAGATCTTCAAACAAAGAAATCAGAACTTGCATATTTACAGCGGTCACCTGTGAGGTTGACACTGACATTTTTCTTGCCCAGGACAATTTTGGAATCTCTCTCTGGAACTCCAGAACTTACAGTCCCTTCTTTTGCATGCCTGAGAAGTAGTAATGATTTCTCTTCTTTTTTGAAGGTGGATTTAATTTTTGGAAACTGTCAAAAATAATTCAGAGCCAAGTCTGGTGAATCAGACCAGTAATCAAGTTGGGTGAGACCATTTGGGACTTGAAACCAAAAAGCACATTATCAAGTAATGTATCTAATGTTCCTTCCGGACTAGCTCTGAAGTCCTCTGAAAACAGGAATTAGAGCTGTTTCAGGCAGTCGTAGCTTCCCACAGTATTGATATCCACTTTGAAGGGCTAGCATCTACTTGGTTAAATAGGTTGTGAATTGCTTGCTTGAAAAAAAAAAACAGCCTTATTGCTTAAAATCATACACATTTATGTAAAAACTCCTCCTCTTAAATAACCATGGGATTTTGTTGGCATATAAGTTTATTAACCAGCACTGTTTTTCCTGTATTTATCATAGGCCATGAATTTATTTCAATAGTCCTACCACTGCTCCTGAGTTTTCCTTGGCGGCAGTCCAGTTCCTGAATGTACTGCGAGCAAGGAGCAAGTAGTTTATCATAACAAGGGGCTGGGATTATTGTTGAGAAAAGCAGAGGGAGGTCGCATCTGCACTGCCGGCCAGGCCAGCCGAGTTGCAGCCGAGAGAGAGGGCGGCATTTGCTTTGGGCTTCTTTTCTGTCCAGTGCAGTCTTCCAGGGGCGGGCATCCCGTGTGGTTCTGTTCACTTCATTGTGAGTCACTGAGTCCTAAACCTGCGCCTGGTATTGGGCTTGGCACCTCAGAAGGTTTAAAGAGAATGCAAGTATCAATACTACGCAGGAGGTGCAAATTTTAAAAATGACACAGGGTAATCTTGGAGGCAAAGATCCAATGGCGGAGGCAGAAAAAGGGATCCCCAAAGGAGGTGACATCGGAGATGCAGCCCGCAGAAGGTGACATTGGCAGGGTGGCTGGAGCCCAGGTTGGTGCAGAACCCGCAGCCTACCCCGCCCTTCCGCCCCCACGAGCTGAGTTCCCAGCTCAGCACTGACAGCTGGGCCAGTGCTACGGATGGGATTACAGCATTAGGTGAGAAGTTAATCACAAACATGAATCAGCCTTGTTTTTTCCTTCTCAACTCAGCTCCGGAGCCCTGCAGGGGAGTGGGCAGGGCCCCTCGCTGGATGTACAGGAAATCATACTGGGGGGAAACATGAAGCCAGCCATTTCTCACCGGGGCCAAGATGTTACCTGCATTTTAAGATTACAGGGGAATTTACCACGTTACCTGGGAAGAGAATCCCCTCAGTGTGGCAGGCAGGAAGAGGGACTGTTTCATGGGCCAAGTGGCTTCTTGGGTTCCACTCAGGCTGTGGCCACTGGGGGGTTTTTCATTTCAGGGAGCCCCCACCTCCACCCCTGCTCTGCAGCTCCCCCTGGACTGAGCTGCGCCTACGTCAGAAACCCTTTTTTTGCTAAGGGTTCTCTTCTCTTGTCTCCCACCCCCGGAAGGTCAGCTTATATAGAAAACCCACTTCTCATCCAAACCAGCAGAACTGGGTTAGGACCTGCCAGAAACCCTTCCCTCCCCAGCCCTCTTCTGGAATGTCCAACATTCTCAGCTACCCTTATGTTTCCTCACATTCAACTCCTTCAGCTCTGGAGCGTCCCACTTACCACCTAATATTGGCAGAGTGGCTGTCACTTGCATAGACAGACGGCTGATGGCGTCGGCCTCCTCTGCTCTGGAACCCCCTCGCCCTCGGCTTTCAGATTTGACAAATGCCGCTTCTCTGTCTCCATGCTGACCTGACGGGGCAGCCATTCAGTGAATGCTGCGCTGGGCTCAGAGTCACGCCATCACGGAATATTTCCCTCCTTTTGAATTCTGTTCGCAAAAATCCTCAGTTGCCAGCAGTTCTTTACAAAGAAAAGATCTCAGTGCCATCAGAGGAAGGTAACCCTCATCAGAATCTTAGTACATCTCCATAGGTAGCCAGGATGGCAAAGGATTTCATTTCTTTGTTTCTTTCGTGTTTTCAAAGTATTAAAGTTACTGCACACAAGTGATTAATCAGAAAATGTTAGAGTCTGACTTCATAGGTCATTGCACAAGCCTGCAAACGTTCAAGAATTCCATTTAGCTCTGGGTTTGAATGTCACATCTATTTGTGCAGCCAAGGGAGGCTGATTCTTCTTTTCTTCTGCCCCAAGGAAGTTTCATCTGGGAAGCAGGCAGTAGGGAGTGCTAGAACCAACAGTGTTTCTTACTATAAAAACATAGAGTAAGTCAGTCCCCTGCTGGAGTTAAAAACAAAGTGGACTTTGGCAGTTTGATGCAGAAGGAAGAACTCGAAAAGGGAGTGGGACGGTGCAGAGGACAGATCAGAGAGCACACAGCAAAAGACAGTGATATCCAAGTGCTGCTTTCCCTTTCCAACAAATAGAGCTGCTGCAGGAAAGGGTCAAAATGATGTGTATGACCAGACACCAATATGTGTCCTTTCAACCTGGACAAACAGACACCAGAGGTTATGCACACATGATACCCTCAAAGTCAGAATCACTTGTTATCAATAAAGCCCATACTCACCTCTGGGCAAAGGCAAAAAGATCACACACAGACACACATGGACACACTGACCTGAGACATGGATAAACAAGCACGCTGTCCAAAGCTGTCACCTCTCTGTAACAGACTGCAGGGGTCTTCTCGCAGGCCTCTCCTGGTGTCTGTCAAAGCTAATTGTTTTCTCAGACCTGTCTTGACATTCAACACAACTGAACACAATAGCAGACCGGCTCAGGCAGGATTTGCCAGGTCTGTGGGGTTGGCATCCTTCAGTGGGAAGGGGGCAGTGGTGCCCAGGAGATCTGGTCCAGTGGTAGGGTGGGGACAGGGGGTGCTGTGCCCGTGGGGGGATGGAGAGATGAGCACTCAAACTTTTGAAAATGTCAGGAGCCAAATTCACAAAAGTCCCTTGGAAGCTGGCCGCTTTGTGCTGTGGTTCCCTCAGCCTCGGGTGCTAGGCAAGCTGACTGGGGAACACCCCGTGGTGATAGTGGTTGGGGAACACCCCGTGGTGATAGTGGTTGGGGAGACTCAACAGCTACGGGAGTTTCTAGCTTTCCAAGAAAACAGGCCCTGGGAGACTGAGGTCAAGATAGATTCTTTAAAAACTCTGCGGCTTGGCCAACTTCTAACCCAAATTTTTACTCCTGGTCACCCGAAAGTTCCCAGGAGGGTCACCTGAGTGAAGCCCTTCTCACTCTTCAATGGCTAAGGAATTCTCGTTCCAGGTACATGAAGGAGATTTTGTGGAAGTGTATCTGATTTCCCTCACACTCATCAAGTGAAAAAATTAATCTTTATTTCCGAAGGTTGGATAAAAAAAATGCTAATGGATATTTATATTCAGAAAATGGAAATAATTTTTATGAAGTTTTTAGCCAGTTTTCCGAATACTTCCCACTTATACACCCAGGATATGTTCTAGTTCTTTAGACACAAACACACATTTAAGTGGCCCCCATTTAAAGGGAACGAGATATACAGACCCCCCTCCCACCCCGCCCCTCCAAGTTGAAGGACGGGTGGCGCCTGGAGCCAGCATTTCCTGAAGACCCAGGCTTAAGGACGCTTCTGAGTGGAGGACCTGGCGTGCCGCACACATCACCTGCTGGCAGATTCTGTCCACGTCTATTCTGTCCATGAGCAACTGCTCAGCCGTGGGAGGGGAGCCACGCTGCACACGTGAGGAACCAGAGGCCTTTCCAGAGAAACCAAGTGCTGATCTGCAAGGGAGTGGTCTGGTGCCAGCAACTGAAGGGAGATCTCAGAATTGAAAACATGTTGTAGAATGTTCAGTAAAAAAAGCAATCTGCTAATGGCCCTACAACCCCCAGAAGGCCCAACACTTTTTTAGATGCACAAGATACAGCCTGAACAGCACAGAGCTCCAGCTTCATCCAAAATTTATAACACAATCAATCCCTTCAGTATGCTTCCCCAGTCGGAAGAGACTTTGAGAGTGTGTAAATGCTGATGGGAAAGAACCAGTCCAGAGAAAAAGATGTTGAAGACACAGGAGAGAATGAGAATGATCAATGGAGAGAGATTTGTAAGGAGGCAAGAAGCCAGAATCCGGAGGACAAGAGGAGGGATCCATTATAAACAGGGAAAGGCGGCTTATTTCACTGTTCCCGGAGGGGAGGTGGAAAGCCCGGGCTCAGATGCCATCACGTTTGTAGGTTTGGTGGTGGGAGGGAAGGAGTTTGAGGCTGTCACCATTACATCTAATTCTGTGTGTAGGCAAGAGTTGTCTTATGGCACCTGAGTATTTTTGCAAGTGCAAAGTTAGAGCTAGGCAAGCTCTAGAGTATACTAATTTTTCTAAACTTTTCACTTTGAAGGGCTTAGAATTCATCAGAGAAGCTGGAAAACATCCTGGGGCTGTCACCTTGTAGAGTACCCAGAGAAGACAGGTCCAGCAGATTCTGGGGGCAGAGCCCCAGTCCAGGGAAGTCTCCAGGGACCATGTAGCAGCAATTGGCCTGGGACCTGGATAGAAATACCTGGTGCTCAGTCAGGAAAGAGGCCGGGGGATCTGCTGTGTAGCACGTATTGTGCTCTACCCAGAAAATCCCTTAAATGTGATTATTCAAATGATACCCTTTCTCTATCAACTTAAAAAGGAAATAATATACACCCTGTTTGTTTTAAATGAGAGCACCTCGCACCTTGGGTTTGTTTTTACAATGCTTCTCACACACCTGGCACTCACTGAGTGAATAAATGGATGATTGACTAAAGCATGAGAACGTACCTATGGAATAAAAAAGGAAAAATAATTTGGAAATGACTGAAAATCTATTGAAGCAATCTCTACTTCCTCTCAATCCTTAGGGATTAAAGGGTTAATTTCATATTTGAATTAAGGATTTTAAACCCTTAACCCCATCACCTATCCACTGTTAACATCTTAATATCCTTCAGATATTGCTTTCTATGAATATATATATGCTTTTCTTCCTCCTACTTTACAGAAAAGGAATCTAACAGCCCATCTTCTCTTGGGAGCTGCTGTTTGTCTCTTAGCAGTACATTGCAGACAACTTGATCCAATGTCAATAGATACCATTTTAGTTCCCAATACTGCATAGTTAGAATGGATGTGCGGGTGAACAATGATCACCACCCACGTGAGTGTGAGATGCTAAGAGAAGGGGAAACCTGGCAGACATCTGCATTAAGGGGGCAGGCAGAAGAAGAGGGACCCATGAGAGAGCAGAAAGTGGGCCAAAAAGATGAGGGAAAAGCATGGCAAATGGTGTCACAAAAGCAAGGAAGGAGAAAATTCCAAGGAGGAGGAGGTAGCCAATGGCCCACATGCTGCTAAAGGCTCAGGTAGTCAATGGATGAGGGGTAGAATTGGATTCAGCTGGAACAGAGTTACTCAGTTTATGTTTTCCCACTCCCCCAAATTTCCTCATGTTATGAAATGAGAAAAGAGACTTTTGTTCTGTCTACCAGCTGGACAGGAACACTCCTTAGCCTAAAGTGATGGTCTGAAGTTTGTGTTTTGAAAGGGTTTTGGTTAGAATCGCATTTAGCTGCCTTTAAGAAACCCAAAGTCTTAACCAAATGGGTTTTATTTTGCTCAGCTGAGAAAAAGTTTTGAGGTGGGCAGTCAAGGGCTGTTACAACTGTTCAAGGTAGTCATCAAGGACCCATACCCCTTGTAGCTGCTATTCCACAATCTTAGTGTGAGGGTTTCATCCTCATGGTTGCAAAGTGGCTGCTCTGCCTCCAGCCTTCATTCCAACCAAGAAGAAGACAGAAAAAAGGACGTGCAAAGTTCCCATATCGTCTGAGCCTGTACATTTTCATGAAAAACCGCATCCCATAGACTTTGCTTACAGATCATTAGCCAGAACTGGGTAGTATCATGTGTACGAGAGTCTGGGGATATGAATATTTTCACCTGAGTACATTGTCAATCATTTCTGGGCAAGGAGGAAGAGAATGGATGCTGGGGAAGCAACCAGCAGTATCTTCTGTGGGGTGATTATATTAGGCCTGAACATAACAGCATGCAGCCTTCTTAGATTTATTACTGTTTTTGTGAAAGACAAAAATATTAAAGCATTCAATTTGATTCTAATTCTACCAGGAAGTAAAGAATAAATCACGATCAGTCCTGGGCCAGTTTTCTTCATAAAGTGAGGCAGTTAGAGGGATCAATGTCAGCTAAACCTCTAGCTTGGTTCCAGCTCTTTCGGTTTTACTGACAGGGCCCTCAGATATATATATATTTTAATTAAATTCCACCTTGCAAAAGTAGGTGGAAAATCCAAGCACAGCAAGTTGCTAGGAGACCTGAGGGCCTTTATTGGGTGAGCTGTTTGGGGCCTACATGACTGAATTTCTCTCACCTGGTGACAGACACGCCTGACACCTGTTTAATTTCCGAAGCTGTGTGGAGGTAGGCAGCATTCCAGCTCTGAGCGGGGGAAACACCCCATCACCAGGCCTCAGTAAGTTCTGGAGGAATTGCTGCTGCCCGTCCTCTGAGGCGAAAGGAGAAGGCAAGCTGCTGAAGGAGAGAAATGGTTTCCCGACCTTTCTTCATGAAACAGTAGGCCTGGTAGAACAGTTCCATTTTTCTCCAAGAACCCTCTGCCCTCACCCTAATAAGGCTTTCTCCTCAGGGTGCTAGTTTCCAAACAGTGAGCTGCTAAGAGCAAGGGTCTGTGAGCTGCAGCCTGTGATACCTGAGGCCATCTGTAGTGGCCAGGATCGATTTGCTTCTCCTCCAAGACCGCACCATTTCTTTGCCCCGTCTCCCTGCCCCCCACATTGCTAGCATAATATCTTTGTTAGCTAAATTGAGCACATGCCAGGTGCAGCCCATCTAAATGAGCAAGTGCTTTCTGGGACTAGGCCTGATGAAAGAAAAGCCGAGGAGAGCTCAGTCAGCATGCCAATCCCTGGCTGCTGAAAGGTAACCGTATTCTTTTAAAGAGGACTGTGTGTGCCAGCCCACGGGCAGATACCGGGAAGAGGCAGAGTCACTTAGCAGCATCTTCATTCCTGCGCGGCACTCTCCAGCCCAAGATGAGAGATGGCTCTGGGGAATTTCCATTCTGTAATTCACTTCAGCAGGATAAACAGAGCTCCTGCTCTGGAAGATTCGGCCCTGAGCAAAAGGCACTTGGAATCTACCGGGGGGGGGGGGGGGGGGGGGGGGGGGGGGGGGGAGGGTGCAGGTGGGGGCTTGGATGTCCCATGTGAAACACAGAAGAAAAACAGGATTCAGGTGACATGAGATGCAGCCAGCTCTGACACCAAAAGGCCACAGGACCTGAGCGAGTGACTTCAGTCGCGCTTTGTTAGAGCCCTGAGAGCTGCAGAGGTTTTTAGAGTTTCTACAGCCATTTGATTGAAATTGCATTAAAAAATTTGCCAACTGCATAAAAAAAAGGATACAAATATGACACGTGCAAATTTTTAACTGAAGACTGCCAGCATGTTCATTATAATGCCTTCCAAATACCTCTTTGTGGGTAAACCTTGCAATAAAGCTGTTCTGCCATCTGTCTAATGGAAGAGTATCTCAAGCTTGCAAGGTAAGGTATCTTTAAAAAAAAACAACTGTTACCATGTGCAACCACTTATCTGAATGAGGGTTTCTTTTCCTCAATATTGTGCAACCAACTATTCCAGAAATAAACTGGATGCAGAGGCAGACCCAACTGCTCTTATCCATCTAACTTCAATTTGGGGGGTCGTGATAGCCTTATTATACTCATTGCTTAACCTACAATTTAACTTCATTTTAACTCCAAAATGCATTCATGCTAATAAAATACTGCCTTGTCTCATTTTCTGTGTAGGTGTTCTAATCTGGTTATTTTACTAAACGGTTTGAAAATTATGAGAGCTGAGACTGCTCTGGGGCCTCAGCTCTCGCTTTTTAAGTTTCGGAGACTGAGTGCCCTGCTGTGGGTCAGACAATCACCAGGCAGGGGTTCCACAGGGAACGGGCAGCAGTGGGAAGAAGAGGTTTGCAAGGGGAGGAGGGTGGTTAATGAAACCTTGCATATATCATTATCAAGTGCTCAGGAAA
This sequence comes from Monodon monoceros, assembly GCF_005190385.1. Lineage (NCBI taxonomy): Eukaryota > Metazoa > Chordata > Mammalia > Artiodactyla > Monodontidae > Monodon > Monodon monoceros. The sequence goes on along the minus strand of NW_021703768.1, from coordinate 57,805,896 downwards.
TATCTGTTTGCTGGCAGAAACCAGCCTTGACACAGGGTGTGGTCAGTGCTAGATTGTTGGAGATTCAGGAACCCACAAATGGGCAAAGGACGTAGCATTGCCAGACAATGAGCACATCAGACTGGTTGCTACAGAGTAGTTATGGGGAAGAGGGTGCGGTGGGAGAAAAGAACAGAAACTTTGGGACTTTCAAGAGAAACCTCCCAGCTGGTAAAATTTGGTCCTTAATCCTTGCTGTCGATTTCAGAAACTTGTCTGTTTAGGGTGTCGGGAGAGCCTTGTAACCTGCTGCCAGGGTGTTTGATGCCCTTCTTCTAGAAGGAGCGTGAATAATCTCCCATCTCTGCCCCTCTGTCAGCTAAGTGATGCTCATTTGGTATAGAAATCACCTGGAGAGCTTGTTAACACAGGTTCCCGGGCCCCACTCTCAGAGATCCTGCTTCAGTAGGTTAAGCACAGGGCCTGAGAATTTTCATTTCCCATAAGCTCTCAGGTGAGACTGATGCTGCTGGTTCCCAAACAAGACTGAATAGCACTGACTTAAATATTGATGGGACACGAAATACACCCTCAGCACGGTGCAAGGGGCCGAGGAAGACGGAAAGAGCTGCTCCCGCCTCGAACAAAGGGGACAGGATGCCTTCCTTCCTGATGAGTGGATGGTGGGAGTTAAAGAGAAACTTCCAGCAGAGATCTAGAGGATGAAGGGGGGAAATCCCAGGGACACAGAGAAACAGGGAAGGGTCCCAAACTCCAATCTATACTCCATACAGTTGCCTACCCCAGAGAACAAAATGATAGATGGAAAGCAAGTTCAGGTCAAGAGCAAACCCTTACGAAATGAGCATGAAAAGTGAAGGAGAAACAAAAGTGCTCATAAGGCATTCCCGAAACGGGGGCTAGCAGGCCGTGCTTATCTGAGCAGTGTGATGAGGCACTTTCTTGAAAGTTCTGTTGGGAAGAAGAGTATTCACGTGGTACCAAGAACAAGTCTTGGGCTTCCTTGGTGGCCGCAGTGGTTGAGAATCTGCCTGCCAATGCAGGGGACACGGGTTCGAGCCCTGGTCTGGGAAGATCCCACATGCCACGGAGCAACTAGGCCTGTGAGCCACAACTACTGAGCCTGAGCTTCTGGAGCCTGTGCTCCGCAACAAAAGAGGCCGCGATAGTAGGAGGCCCGCGCACCGCGATGAAGAGTGGCCCCCGCTTGCCACAGCTAGAGAAAGCCCTTGCACAGAAACGAAGACCCAACACAGCCAAAAATACATAAATAAATAAGCCAAGCATTTAAAAAAAAAAAGAACAAGTCTTATCCAATGGTAGCAAACAGAACCAGAATAATTTGTCTACCCACAGACCACTTAGTCCCTCCAGTTTCTTTACACTTTTCTTATTATTCCCACAGTGAACACCTCTCTTTGGTGAAAAGATACCATGATGTCCCCTGTCCCCATCGTTGGTTTAAAAAGGTACACTACAGCTCAGCTGGACCTCCTGAATGGCTGCCACCCTTTTATGCAGTGGCCCAGGAAGAAAAAGCCCAGCCCTTCTGCCAACACAGTGGTGAGTGTAGCTCTGTTATTTCAAATTTGCTCTTAAAATCCCTCTCTAAACCTTTGGAAAGAGACGAACAGATGTCCTACAGTGCAGGGTGTTGTGTGTTGTGGCTTCGGTTGGGGAAATCATATGACTCGTTTGTATAAACTCATTAAAATATTTCTTTCTCTCATAAGTTAGCCACAAGTATTAATTAAAGGATCAAAGAATATGTATTTGGACCTATAAAAAATAGAACCAGCCAAAGCAAAAGGAAAAACTATTGAGCATTTTGGAACTTTAAAAACAATTTTTCGGGCTTCCCTGGTGGCGCAGTGATTGAGAGTCCGCCTGCCGATGCAGGGGACACGGGTTCGTGCCCCGGTCCGGGAAGATCCCACATGCCGCGGAGCGGCTGGGCCCGTGAGCCATGGCCGCTGAGTCTGCGCGTCCGGAGCCTGTGCTCCTCAACGGGAGAGGCCACAACAGTGAGAGGCCCGCGTACCACAAAAAAAAAAAAAATAAATAAATAAAAACAATTTTTCAAAATGACCATATTGGAATTGAGCATTTCTCTTTAATAAAGTTAGACTCCAGAAAGCAAAACAAAAGCTAAGACATAAACCAAATTGCTTTTAAGAATTATCCTGTGGCAAGGTTATTTATTTTACTTGGAAGAACCAACCTAGAATGTATTTGTGCTGAGTCATCCATATTTACATATGGTAGAGATAGTCCTCACCTTAAAAGCTCATTTTAAAGTCAGTGTTAAGGAGAAAGAATATATTTTCTCGTAGAAAAAAATTGTTATCTGTGGTGGAAAAGGTGTGGGGCTGGGCACGTACAAGTCTGCACGGCTGATGTTTAGGTTGAAGAGTCGGGCAAAGGGTAGTGGAGCCTGGCTCTTGTGAACAGAAACTATTGGAGGGGGACTATGAAGGGGAAGGAGACCTTCCTCCCCCACTTCTCTGGCTGCCTGAATGCTGGAAATGGACTCTTCCATTTTTTTCAAATAAATGCATTTTTATTGAGGATTCTGTACGCCAGACATCATGCTGAGCCAAGAGAGAGAATGAACAAGACTGAAAGATCCCTGCCATCAAGGAGCGAATATTTCAGTGGCAAGGATAGATGATTTTATAAAGAGTTACAAATGGAAGCTTCTGCAATCATAGTAGCACCTGACTCGGACTTAGGGTATCAAGGAAGGCTTCCCAGAAGAAGTGACAACTAACCTGAGACCTGAAGGATGATGACTCAGAGGGTCAAGGGGACGAGGTACTCTCCAAGCAGAGGAATCTGCATGGACAAATCCCCAGGACACAAGAGGACAGGCTGGTGGGGGAGGGAGAGAAGGTGATGGATTCCATCCTGGAAATGTTGGTTGACATGTCTGTGAGATGTGGGTTGTCCTGTAGACGGATGGGTGCCAGTGGGGTGCAGCTCAGGAAGGTGGTCTGGGTTGAAAGTACAGACTCAGGAGTCATCAGCGTGTGGATAGTGAGAGGGGATGAGTCACCCAGGGAGAGTAGGACCAAAGAAGTCAAGGAAAAGAGCTAACAAGCAGAGGGGTCACCAGGGTCAAAGGCTTTGGGGAGGTCATGAGCAAAGAACTGCAGTTCCCATTGCTTTTGTTACAAAGTCCGCGGTGACTCGGGCAAGAGCAGTTTCCTAGTGGGGAGGTGAGCAGAAGAGAGACGCTGGGTGAGGAGAGAGGGATCAGGAGAAACGGGATCAGGGTGAGGCCGTGGAAAGCAAGGGGACAAGCAGCCCTTCCCAGATACCCGGCTGAGAGGGGGCATGGTGGGAGTGGACGGTGGGTTTAGGGAGAGCATTTTGTGTTTGTCGAGGTGGGAAAACTGGTTAAAGAAGCCAGTGAAGAGAGAAAAGTGGAAGATGCTGGAGACCGAGGGGAAGGAGCTAAGGGCGGTGGCTGGGAAGGCGGCGGAGCTGGAATCCAGTAGGCAGAGGGCGGACAGAGCCCAGCTGGGAGAAGGGGAGGCTGGGTGCGGTGCAGGGCGTTGGAGAACTGGCTGGGTTGCTGGCAGGAAGCTGAGGAAGTCTGTGGAGGAAGGCAACATCATCCTCTGAGCATGAGGGGCGAGGGGAGGGTCAGAGGTTTGTGGAGAGTGGAGGCTGCCTCCGATCCTCCCCTAATACATATGTGTGCCTCTTCCCTCAGCCCCCCGGGGTCAAAGGGCCCATCTGTGCCATACTCTTCAAGCTGCATCCTTCCATCCCTACCTGCCACTTAGCTCCCTGTATATTTCATCGAAATTTCCAATTCCCAATCTAGCTGTCTAGGTGTTAGAGGGGCAGCAATCTGATCAAGTAGGTTTATGCTCAGGTCCGAAAGACCAGTGGGTCAGACCCCTTTTAAGGTATTTGCATTTCTGTGGAAAGGCTCTTGTTCTAAATAAACCTCAGATTCAAGGGTTTTCAAATGGAGTGAATAATTCTAGGCAGCAGGCCAGCATAACTCTCTGGAGTCTGTCTCTGAGGGTATGTTTTATCCACAAAGTGATCCAAAGGGCAAACGCCAAGGAAACAGAAAGGTCTGCAGAGGAGACCAAGCCAACCTCATGATGTGGATGGAACAGATGTCCAGAGCAAGTTTCTGCACACTCTTCCAGCTCTGGCTGTGCCAGGCACTGGAATGGTACAGAATCAAGAGATCAGGGCTCCTGAAACAACCAATGCAGTTAAAGCCAACACCAGGGTGAACCTGGCTTCTACAGGGCACATCAGCTCCTACTGTGTTAAGCTCGTATCATGTGGCACACATGAGGTATAAAGCAAATGCGTTGTGGACAACTGGAATTGACCTTGCAGATGGTGTCCACTGATGAAGATGGTAATAATTTGCAGGAGGTCGGCACTAAATATTTTGTCACCTGTTACTGCAGCTTGGGGCATTGGAACGGTTAAAATATGTTTAGGTTGGAAAAGTCTTTCTATCTATCTGTGAGCTGTATACAAAATGTGTAGGAGTGTGTGTGCGTGCTCCCTGTTCCTTTGGGCCTGGGGGGGTGCACTAGTACAGATAGAAACTCTCCTTTTAACAACCCTCAAGTCTATCAGCTCGTGTGCTCGGACTCAAAGTGTAAAGATCATTGCATTTTGAATCAGAAACAATTTTAAAAAATATTTTATTGACTTTTACTGTTAAAGAAAAACATGCTCACTGCGGAGAGTTTGGAAAACACAAAAAGCCCAAAGACAAATGAAAGTTACCTGTAATCCCAATTCCCAGGGATAATCCCTGGAGTCTATTTTGACGCATTTCATTTTAGTCTTCTACCTCTCTGTCTGTCTCCGTCTCTCTCTGCCTTCCTGTCCCCTCTCTCTTTGTCTCTCTCTCTCATTAGGGATAATATCTCTACATAGTTGTATATCCTGCCTTTTCCACTTAACTGAATCAGGAAATGTAAAAGCAGTAACAGAACCTTTTTATTTCCACATTTTCTACTTTATTTCCGTCTGCATCTTTCTCTCTTTTTTTTTGGCCAGTATTTCTTTATTTTGGAGTATTTCCATTTTCATCAAAGTTCAATTCAAAATGTAAAACAGTTTATGCGTTTTGAGTTTTATTTCCTCCCTACTTGTTAAAATAGCCCAGTAAAAGAAAAGTTTTCCAGATTATGATAGATCCACCTCCAACTATATAACTGGTTCAATTCAGAGTCTTAGGATAACGATCTGCCACCATATGTGGGTTATAACTTGAGGTTTGCGTAAAAATGTGTCTTGGATTAACTGACTATGCCACAGTGCCGGGTAACTGGCTTGTTTCTAGGAAGTTAAATGCCTGAGTTTTGCTTGATGTAGTCAGTAGAACTTTCTGATGAAAGCAAATAAAACAACCAATTAGGGATGTGACTTCAGGTGTGGTCTCCTCCCTGTAGAGGTGTGCTCGGTGTTCAAGATTTTCTATGGGGGAGGCAAAATGCCTTGGAAAGCAATTATCTTATTGAAGCCTACACTTGTCTGGGGAGCTGAGGTCAGCCACAAAGCCGTTGGAAAAAAAAGGCGCTGTCTACCATAGAAAGCAGTTTCTCTGGGGGGAGGGGGGTCAGTTTGAACAACTTTGCTTTTGAACTGAGTGACCTCCTGAGACCACTAGCCTGTGTCGATTAAGCACAGAGCAAACCTCAGGACGAGGCCGCCCCCTCGCCCTTCAAATCACTCCCATTTCAAAACAAAAACACAAACAGAAGTACTTTAAACTTCGTTTCCAAAGCCAATGCCCTCCCCCCAAGCTGTCTGTTACTGCTTCTGCTTGGATTATTTTCATTTGGGTTGTGTTTTTCTGACTGAGGGCCAGGCCCTTGTCTTTGTGTATTTGTAAAGCGCCTCGTCTACTGACTAGTCTTTAGAAATTACAGACAAAAACAGGAATGCAAGAGAAACTGGCAGCTAAAACCTTGCAGCTTTTCTGAAGTGATGCTCTGCCCGAGAACCAGAATGGAATATTTTTATAAGGCAATATTGAAACATTCTAATCCCAAGAAACTAAATTAAGTCTACATTAGCTGAATAAAAAACAGTGCCCCAAGTTGGCATGGTGTCTGCCACTAGCGTGGCTCACCATGATGCCACTTTAGCGAGTTGTTGCTCTGCGGTCAGTATAAAAGGGAGGGGTTCCTTTCCAGTGGGGGAGCCTCACAACAATTTCATGACAATGATGGGTGAATTTAGACTTCACGCCGCCGTCTGTCCTTCTCTGTACCAACCTTCTAGAGATCCAGAAGTTCCTCCGGCATGATGCTTTTCATCTTATGACATGTATCTGGCTGTGCTCAACTGGCAGAATCTAGGAGCCACAGGAAAGAGAGCCCATCATTGGAGGGACACAGAAATGTGAATGTTTGGATTCAGTTGAGAGGTGCTATGAGGCCAGGTCAGCACAGCGGAAGCAAAAGGGAGGCAAAGTGGACAAAGTGGAAATTCCTTCCTTCCTTCCTTCCTCCCTCCCTCCCTCCCTCCCTCCCTCCCTCCCTCCCTTTCTTCTTCCTTGACCTTGCCAGGGTTGGGTATAAAAGATGGGGTCTGTGAAATCTTTCTGTCTTAGAAACTTATTTCCTAGTTCTGTAGACATGGTTGTATTAGATATTCTCTATCAGTTAAGAATGTACTTGTAGGGGCTTCCCTGGTGGCGCAGTGATTGAGAGTCTGCTTGCCGATGCAAGGGACACGGGTTCGTGCCCTGGTCCGGGAAGATCCCACATGCCGTGGAGCGGCTGGGCCCGTGAGCCATGGCCGCTGAGCCTGCGCGTCCGGAGCCTGTGCTCCGCAATGGGAGAGGCCACAACAGTGAGAGGCCCCCGTATCGCAAATAAACCCCACAAAAAACAAACAAACAAAAAAGAATGTACTTGTAGACTAAAAGTTGTAAGTGCTGTATAAAATCAGCCAATTATTTCCTCTTTGATGTCCTCAGTGATCTCTTGGTTATTAAGTGGTGTATTGCTTAGCCTCCATGTGTTTGTATTTTTTACAGGTTTTTTCCTGTAATTGATATCTAGTCTCATAGCGTCATGGTTGTAAAAGATACTTGATAAGATTTCAATTTTCTTAAATTTACCAAGGCTTGATTTGTGACCCAAGACATGATCTATCTTGGAAAATGTTCCATGAGCACTTGAGAAGAAAGTGTATTCTGTTGTTTTTGGATGGAATGTCCTATAAATATCAATTGAGTCCATCTTGTTTAATGTGTCATTTAAAGCTTCTGTTTCCTTATTTATTTTCATTTTGGATGATCTGTCCATTGGTGAAAGTGGGGAGTTAAAGTCCCCTACTATGAATGTGTTACTGTCGATTTCCCCTTTTATGGCTGTTAGTGTTTGCCTTATGTATTCAGGTACTCCTATGGTGGGTGCATAAATATTTACAATTGTTATATCTTCTTCTTGGATTGATCCCTTGATCATTATGTAGTGTCCTTCTTTGTCTCTTGTAATAGTCTTTGTTTTAAAGTCTATTTTGTCTGATATGAGAATTGCTACTCCAGCTTTCTTTTGATTTCCATTTGCATGGAATATCTTTTTCCATCCCCTCACTTTCAGTCTGTATGTGTCCCTAGGTCTGAAGTGGATCTCTTGTAGACAGCATATATATGGGTCTTATTTTTGTATCCATTCAGCCAGTCTATGTCTTTTGGTTGGAGCATTTAATCCATTTACATTTAAGGTAGTTATGGATATGTATATTCCTATTACCATTTTCTTAATTGTTTTGGGTTTCTTATTGTAGGTCTTTTCCTTCTCTTGTGTTTCCTGCCTAGAGAAGTTCCTTTAGCATTTGTTGTAAAGCAGGTTTGGTGGTGCTGAATTCTCTTAGCTTTTGCTTGTCTGTAAAGATTTTAATTTCTCTGTTGAATCTGAATGAGATCCTTGCTGGGTAGAGTAATCTTGGTTGTAGGTTCTTCCCTTTCATCACTTTAAATATGTCCTGCCACTCCCTTCTGGCTTGCAGAGTTTCTGCTGAAAGATCAGCTGTTAACCTTATGGGGATTCTCTTGTATGTTATTTGTTGTTTTTCCCTTGCTGCTTTTAATATTTCTTCTTTTTATTTAATTTTTGATAGTTTGATTAATACGTGTCTTGGCGTGTTTCTCCTTGGATTTATCCTGTATGGAACTCTCTGCACTTCCCAGGCTTGATTAACTATTTCCTCCTCCATATTAGGGAAGTTTTCAACTATAATCTCTCCAAATATTTTCTCAGTCCCTTTCTTTTTCTCTTCTTCTTCTGGGACCCCTATAATTCGAATGTTGATGTGTTTAATGTTGTCCCAGAGGTCTCTGAGGCTGTCCTCAATTCTTTACATTCTTTTTTCTTTACTCTGCTCTGCAGTAGTTATTTCCACTAGTTTATCTTCCAGGTCACTTATCCGTTCTTCCGCCTCAGTTATTCCGCTACTGATTCCTTCTAGAGAATTTTAAATTTCATTTATTGTGCTTTTCATCATTGATTGTTTGCTCTTTAGTTCTTCTAGGTCCTTGTTAAACGTTTCTTGTATTTTCTCTGTTCGATTTCCAAGATTTTGGATCATCTTTACTATCATTACTCTGAATTCTTTTTCAGGTAGACTGCCTATTTCCTCTTCGTTTGCTTGGTCTGGTGGGTTTTTACCATGCTCCTTCATCTGCTGTGTGTTTCTCTGTCTTCTCATTTTACTTAACTTACTGTGTTTGGGGTCTCCTTTTCACAGGCTGCAGGTTCGTAGTTCCCGTTGTTTTTTGTATCTGCCCCCAGTGGGTAAGGTTGGTTCAGTGGGTTGTGTAGGCTTCCTGGTGGAGGGGACTAGTGCCCGTGTTCTGGAGGATGAGGCTGGATCTTGTCTTTCTGGTGGGCAGTACCGTGTCCAGTGGTGTGTTTTGGGGTGTCTGTGACCTTATTATGATTTTAGGCAGCCTCTCTGCTAATGGGTGGGGTTGTGTTCCTGTCTTGCTAGTTGTTTGGCATAGGGTGTCCAGCACTGTAGCTTGCTGGTTGTTGAGTGGAGCTGGGTCTTAGCATTGAGATGGAGATCTCTGGGAGAGCTTTCACTGTTTAATATTACATGGAGCCAAGAGGTCTCTGGTGGACCAATGTCCTGAACTTAGCTCTCCCACCTCAGAGGCCCAGGCCTGACACCTGGCTGGAGCACCAAGACCCTGTCAGCCACACGGCTCAGAAGAAAAGGGAGAATAAAAGAAAGAAAGAAAGAATAAAATAAAATAAAGTTATTAAAATAAACAATAATTATTAAAAATAAAAAGAAAAGAAGAGAGCAACCCAACCAAAAAACAAATCCACCAATGATAACAATTGCTAAAAACTATACTAAAAAACAAAACAAACAAACAAAAAAATCAGCCAGTTATGTTAAACTAGCATATCTGCCTTTGTGTTTGTCATTGGCCTGAATAGAAAGACCTATAAAATTGGTTTTTTTAAGAAAGCATTTTGTTTGGTATTATATTTATTCAATTAAGTATTTAGTTTTTAAAAAGTCTCTCCTTCTCCTCTCCTCTTTCTCTCTCTCCCTTCCTTCCTCTCAACTGAATTTTGAAGTAAACTGTCTCTTCCCCACTTTGACTGTAGACTTAACTTCAAAAAGGGAGAAATAACTCAAAAATAACATTTGAGATCCTGATGTTGTGAACTCTCTTGCTCAGCTAAGTTTAGAAAGGAATTCGTATGTGAGGTGTGGGTTGGACAACAGAATAGACCTAGAAGAGGTGTGTACCTAAATGTCCCCTCTTCTGGAAAGCAGTGATGACCTTAGGGTCCTGGGGAAGCAGAACAGCCTAACCAAACTCCTTGCAGGTTGAACTGCCCTAAAATAAGCTGACAGCCTGGGCAGCTTATGCCACCAGGGTGCCAGCCCAGCCCAGTTAGGGGAGAATGAGGCCAGGAAACTTTTTGTTTGCAGCACAAGCGTATTGAATTTAATGACCCAGGCAGCAGCCGAGGTCACTGCAATAGCAACTCTAAAACCAAATTGTCCCACACGGAACACTGCTGTCTTTCTCTTTAAAGCAGCCCTGGAAAAACATAGGCAGAGCCCAGTCAGAATATACGTTTTTAGATTTCATTTTTCATTTTAGAGGTCAATAACTGAAAAATTGAAAAACGTGCAAGCCTCACCAAAAAATCAGGTTTGGAAACTTATAGTTAAGCTTTCATCACAGATTTGGTTCCAAATGTACATTGTTGGGGAGAAGCAGTTAAAATATAAGTTTTAGAACAACTGTTACTATTATGAGGATTTTTTATGAGAACATTGTTCAATGTAGTCACATTTCATTTCTAAAAATAGACAAATAACAAAAATGATTCACAGATGTTGACTTATGAGAAAAATAGTGAACGATATAAACCAAAATGTATTTGAAGGAAGGGTAGAGCCCCTCATTAAAAACTGTTCCATAAAAAGCACCTCCTTCTGCCTGACTCCCCAGAAAATTCCACAACACATGGGTACAGGCATGCACACCAGCACCAGGACCGCAACCCAGGGCAGGACCTTTCAGTTTAACACTCTCTGACAGGAGCCTGCTGAGGGCAGGTTCTCAGAGGTGGCAGTTCTCACTAGTTGGTCTACATCAGAATCACCTACAATGCTAGTTAAATGCAGGTTCCCTGGCCCCACTCCTAGAAACTCAGATTCAGTATATCTAGAATGGAGCCCAGGAATCTGCATGTGAAACCAGCCTTCCAAGCCGTTCTGCTGCAGGTGGAGCACAGACCACACTTTGAGAAACACTCCTCTGAGGGATCCCATTGAAGTCATTTCCTCACTGTCAGAATCCTGCAGTTGCCAATTAGGGTTCACCTCGTCTATCCGTGGTTTTTATTAGCACCTGCGGGAGTCTTTAATACCTAGGTTTTGGGAGCCATAAAAGGAGTAATTAGAAATGACCAAGCCCTCATTACGGATTGAGTCTGTAAACTGTTTACTATATAGTTAACCTAAGCATAATTATATAGATCAGACTACCATTACTAGAGTGTGTGGTTCTGGAAATACACCTAATCCTGCTGTATTGTACTATTGTCAAAACAGTCACCACCCCTCCTGACTTTGCCCCACCCTGGCAGTTGTCCCTGGGAGATTGGACATCCTTTTTGCAGGCAGGCTTGGCCATGTGACTCATTTTGGCCAATGAAATGTGGGTAGGAAGTGGTGGTGCCTCTTGGAGCAGAAGCTTCAAAAGCCACGGTGTGGTTCTGGCCTCTCTCTTCCCTCTGCCATGCGAGCAGCATGTCCCAGATAGAAACTGCTCCTTCAGTCTAGACCTGAGTGGGGAAGACCAGGGGTCGAACTACAGCAGAGACTGAAGCAGACAGGTTACAGGTGTGAGGGAGAAACCTTGGCTGCTGTAAGTCCCAGAGGCAGCCTACTTGTTTGCTCCTGCAGCCTAACCTAGCAAAACCAGCCACTAATACGGCTCCTCATTAGTGTCAGCAAAATACTCAACTAGGCGTGACTAAGGGAAATACCTTGGTCCTGATTCTTTCCGGAATTTTCTCTTGTCATCTGAATTCTTTGTGTTCCACACCAATCTGTGCTTCTTTTTCATAGTATACTTAACATTAAGAAAATTATGAGTTATCTTGTAATTATGAGTTATCTTGTAAGTGTTCAAAGTTCAGAGCTGAAATACCAAAACTTCATCAGCTGTCCCTCCGTTATTCTTTTTTTTTTATTTGAAGTATAGTTGATTTACAATGTTGTGTTAGTTTCAGATGTACAGCACAGTGATTCAGTTATGCACATATGTATATCTCTATTCTTTTTCAGATTCTTTTCCCTTATAGGTTATAATAAAATGTTGAGTATAGTTCCCTGTGCTATACAGTAGGTCCTTGTTGGTTATCTATTTTATATATAGTACTGTGTATATATTAATGCCAAACTCCTAATTTATCCGTCCCATAAGGTGTTCTTTTTTTTAATTAAAAAAAATTTTTAAATATTTATTTATTTATTTTTGGCTGTGTTGGGTCTTAGTTGCCGCGTGCAGGCTTTCTCTAGTTGTGGCGAGCGGGGGCTACTCTTCGTCGGCGTGCACGGGCTTCTCATTGCGGTGGCTTCTCTTGTTGTGGAGCACGGGCTCTAGGTGAACAGGCTCAGCAGTTATGGCGTGCAGGCTCTAGAGCGCAGGCTCAGTAGTTGTGGCACACGGGCTTAGTTGCTCCGCAGCATGTGGGATCTTCCTGGACCAGGGAACGAACCTGTGTCCCCTGCATTGGCAGGCGGATTCTTATCCACTGCGCCGCCAGGGAAGCCCACAGGTGTTCTTAATTACACAGAACCTAGGAAGCACCCTCCACTTCCAATATGCTTTGCAGAGTGGCCTTCCACCAATTACCGATGAACAGGACCACGATCTATTTGTGTGGTATTGCAGCTTCTTGTCCACCTTTCTGTTCCTGACATGCTGTGATCTGACGTAGTGTCTCCAGGGCTATGGTGGTGAAAAATAGTGTTTATTTGCCTTTATTTTGTAGTGAGAGTAAAAAAAAAAAAAATGTCCACTTGAGACCATGCTTTTAGAGCTCCAATATGGGCTGCATAATATTTCCCTTATAACATTATCAAATATCTCTGTGGAAACTGGGCTTTTATTGTTTGACCATTTCATGTCCCCACTGTGTTAAGCCAGTGTCCTGTCACTGTCAGAACACACTTGTGAGTACAGACAGCCTCTAGAGAAAGGGATGAGTGGCGGTTAGCTCGCTGAGAATTTCCCAGAGGTCACAACCCACTTTCGCTCCGGGGCTGCTGTTGGTGATGACCCACTATTTAAAAAAAATTGAAGTGTAGTTGATTTACAATGTTGTGTTAATATTTGCTGTAGAGCAAAGTGATTCAGTCATATATATATATTCTTTTCCATTATTGTTTATCTCAGGATATTGAATATAGTTCCCTGAGCTGTACAAGAGGACATTGTTGTGTATCCATTCTATATGTAATAGTTTGCATCTGCTAACCCCGAACTCCCAGTCCATCCATCCACCACCCCCGCTTTCCCCTTGGCAACCACAAGTCTGTTCTCCGTGCCTGTGAGTCTGTTTCATAGATAGGTTCATTTGTGTCATATTTTAGATTCCACATGTAAGTGATATCATATGATATTTGTCTTTCTCTTTCTGACTTACTTCACTTAGTATGTAATCTCTAGGTCCATCCATGTTGCTGCAAATGGCATTATTTTGTTCTTTCTTATGGCTGAGTAGTATTCCATTGCATACGTGTACCACATCTTCTTTATCCATTCCTCTGTCGGTGGACATTTAGGTTGTTTCCATGTCTTAGCTATTGTGAATAGTGCTGCTGTGAACATAGGGGTGCATGTATCTTTTTGAATTATAGTTTTCTCTGGATATATGCCCAGGAGTGGAATTGCTGGATCATATGGTAATGTGAGTGACCCACTTTTCTGTTAATCACTCCTAGACTTTTGCCATGTCAACTTCCAAATTTTCTACGTTCCTTGGGCTAACACTCTGGAGCCAGTGTAAGCACGGACAAAGGGGTGGATTCAGTGAGAATGGTTTGCAGCTTGGCCTTGGAAAGGCCTGGTAGCAGGATTAGAGAATCAGTGGGAGCCAGCCCAAATTTTCACTCTCCAGATCTGTCTCCCAGTCTCCTTGGTCTCCTCCTTCCCCTGCCCATAGCTCCGGAGTCCCAGCCTCAAGCACAGGAGGGATCTCTCCATCATCTCAGTCCCCAGGACCATCAATTCAACAAATGTTTATTGAACACTCACTGTGTTCCAGACACTGCCGTAGGTGCTAGAGATACATAAGGGAAGGAAGAAGATTCCTGTGGGGTGGGAGATGGGGGCCAGAATTATGTTCCATAAATATGGTTTCCAGGAGCCCAACCCTATAAATCCCAGCAGGGGCCTCAGTAAGAAGGATCACTGTCAGCTGGGCAGATACCCCAGAAGGTGACACTCGCACAACCAGAAAGTAAGTGCCAAATGGGAAGATTGTACCTTTTATGCCACCCACATAAGCATGATCTCACATAGCATTTTTCACTCAAGTTTCATGAGTGCTTTACAACCTTATGCTATCACTCCTCGTTAGTTTTCTTTACCCTGAGCCAGGCCGGTGGCTCATGCTATTAACTTCATTTCTCAGAAAAACCAAAAAACAACAAATAAACAAGCAAAATGGGAGCAAGTAAAGAAAGGAGTTAAATGAAATCAGTGTTGCTAAGAATTCTTTCGAAACAGTTGATTCTCAAAATATGGTCAAATGACCACCAGGGTTCACTTCTGAAATGAATTAATATCAATAGTTTTCTCACAGCATTTCTCAAAGCTGTCTTATCCAAAGTTACACCATTGTTGTGACACAGTCTATTCAGCTCTGTTTGAGAGATGGTCTTGTGCAAGCAGGCCCTGGGCCACCATTCTAAACCTTACTCTGCTCCATCCAGGCACGCAGTTGGGCTCCAGTCAGAGATTTATAAACCTATGGTGAGAATGACTATTTTGTAAATGAAAATCTGCCTTTGATTTTGACTCTGAGATAGTGAAAACAACCAGAAACAGAACCCAGATGGAGCTGCTTCAGGCCTGCTGGGGAGACAGCACAGCTGAGAGGCAAACTAGAACCAGAAGTAAGAATAGAAATTAGGTATTTACCCGATCCCACCACAGAAGTTGCCAAGAAAATCATGGAGACTCATTTTACTGTAACAGGCTGCACTTTCATCACACAAAGGGCAGTTCCAATTATGGGAAGAAGAAAACAGTTGTGAGTGGGAAATATTAGCCCATTAAAGAGTAAGGATGGTTGGCCCCATGCGCCCATAGACAAACATTAACCCAGTAACACTCAGAATGAATGTGAGCCTCTGAAGCTACTTCACAGAGCTTAAGATGAACAATTTCTAGGGAAGGGAAGGGGGAAATTCAGGCAAAGAAGATGACCCAAGCAAAGACCTAGAGGCAAGAATGAACACAAATTGTTGAGGGGCTGCATGTTATTTCTGAGCCATGTTGTGAGGCAGGAAGTAGGAGGAATGCAAGGGGCAGAGGTGGACAGTGTCATTTAAGAAACTTGACTTTGTTCTGTAGGTGCAGGGAGCCATTGAATGGCCTGATTTAGATTTTGGCTGTTGCTGGGAGACAATTCCCCATGAGTTTATCACTTTTCTGCATGTCTTGTGAATCAGGTACTAACTCATCTCCATTCCTCCTTGCTTCTTGAGAATCACAGGGACAGCATGGAGTGACTCAGGCAGATGCTATACATGAAGTGGAAGTTCTGTCTCTGTGAGAAACCCCAAGTGAGCTTAGGGAACCTGAATATTTTATAATTTTATAATGGGCTGCAAGCAAAGCTGCTGCCCTTTGAGTCTCTATCTCCGTCTTCCAAAGATGCTTGCTATACAAACATCCTTGAAAGAATAATCCAGAACAAAAGGGTAGCTTCCCAGCTACTTGCTCTACTGAAAGTTATAAAGTCCTTCGTATCTGACCCAGGAGTCTCATGTATTCTGTCAGCATCCGTGAAATGGCTAGCATCCAGCCTGAGTAGGGTAAATCTGAGATCCTTCATGGTTCTTGACAGCTGTATGTTGGTCCAATAGTTTGGAGGCTGTTGCAGTGATTCAGGTGAAAGATAAATTCGTTAACTAGGGCTATGAAAGTCAGTATAGAGAGGAGCAATAGATACCAGAAATACTTAGGAAGTAAAATTGATATGACCTGTGATGGTTTGGATTGGAAGAATTGGTAAAGGAAAGTGATCGTAGATGATCCTACCTTCTAGCTTGGGCGTTTTGAGTCATTAGAAGAGCTTATGCCTAAGAGAGTGTTAGAGAAGGAACCTGATTGGGAGCACAATGAAGAGTTTAGTTTTATACACGTTGCCTTTGAGGTGCTCATGGGACATCCAAGAAAGGATGACCAGAAGATACCTTAATATATGTGTCTGAAACTCAGGGGGAGACATTAGGACGTGTATCAAGAGTCGGGAGGCTTCAGCATATAGGTGATGTGGTAGCCAGCCTCCAAGATGGCCCCTAATGATCCCTGCCTCCTAGTATTTGTTCTCTTGTGTAGTCATTGTATCAGAATTGGTCTGTATAATCAATAGATGATACATATGCCATCACCAGCAGAAATGATAGTATACGACTGCCAAGCTTAGGTCATAAAAGAAATTGTGGTTTATGCCTTGGTCTCTCTCTTGGATCACTTGTTATAGGGGAAACTGGCTGCCGTGTAGTGAGGACACTCAAGCAACCTTATAGAGAGATGGATGTGAGTGAGCCACTGTGGAAGCAGGTTCTCCAGCCCAGTCAGAACCTCAGAGGACTGCAGCTCTGGCTGACATCTTGGTTACAACCTCATGAGAGAGCCTGAGCCAGAAACAGTCAGTTCAGCCATTCCCAGATTCCTGACTCTTAGAAAGAAGCTATGTGAGATAATAAATGTTTGCTGTTTAGGTTGCTAAGTTCTGGGGTAATTTGTTATGCAGCAATAGAGAACTAATACAGGTTGTAATTGAAGTTGCGATCTCCTTCAGCCCCCTTCACCCTCAGCAGATGACCCCCGGCCCTGACTTTGTAGAAAAAAATGCCAACAGGCTGTAACTCTTTCCATCTCCCGCTCCATTACTCCCCATATCTAAAGATATCAGTTCTGCACCTGCACTTACCTTTCCTCCATCCTTAAAGGAAGACTTACCTGTCTGGCTTTGCAGCAAAATGCCTCTTTAACTTTACATATTCATTTCCTGGGGCTCCTGTAACAAAGTACCACAAACTGGGGTAGCTTAAAACAATAGAAATTTATTCTCTCACAGTTCTGGAGGCTAGAAGTCTTAGATCAAAGTTCCAGCAGGGTTATCCTCTCTTGGCAGGATCTAGGGAAGGATCTGTCCCATGTTTTTTTTCCTTAGCTTCAGTGTTTGCCAGCAATCCTTGATGTTCCCTGGTTTACGCGGCACAGCTCCAGTCTGTGCCTCCGTTCTTCTTTCCATATCTGTCTTTCCTCCTCTTATAAGGACAGCAGTCATATTGGATTAGGAGCCCACCTTACTCCAGTATGACCTCATCTTAATTTATGTCTTAATTATATCTGCAACAACGCTGTTTCCAAGTAAGTTCACATTCTGAGGTTCCAGGGCTTAGGACTTGACCATATCTTTTCGGGAGCACAATTCAACCTGTGACACTGTGCATTTCCTAGTTCTCATCTTGTTGGCTCCCCTGCATCAGCATTTGACACTATTGATCACACTCCACTCAGAATTCCCCCTCCCTGACTTTCAGGGAATCACTCTTTCTTTTCTACCCACCTAACTATTCCTCAGTCTCCTCTACTGGTTCCTCTTCTGTGCCTCTCTACCAGTGAGTTCTCTGGACTTCAGTATTTGGCCTCCTTTTCTCCCAAAGTTATGTCCTATGTCTGGGTGATTCATACTCATGGCCTCAGAATGCACCTAAACCTCTATATTTAGTCCAGGCAATGATGCTGAGACCCAGACCCATGTATGCAAATACCAACTAGACAGATGAACCTCAGAAGCCACCTGTCCAAAACTAACCAAACTCTTGATTTCCTCCTCCATACTTGCTTTCCTTCTTGTAATTCCTTTTCTCTGTAAATTTCTCCCCTGTCCCTGAGTCCCCTAAGTCAAGTGTCTGGGGCTCATTTTATAATTTTCCCATCCCATGCCTGAGTCATGTTAATCTTACCTCCTAAAGAACTCCGGAACCTGGTCCCTCTGCATCACCTCTTGCCTGGTTTGGGCCCTCATCATCTCTCATTAGACCAAGGCCACACTCTCCTCAGTAGTCTTCCAACCTCCACTTTCTGCCCCCTACTCAATACTTCACACTGCTGCCAGAATCCTCTTCCTATAACTGATCTCATCTAATCTTGTCACTCTTTTGATTCAAACCCCTCAATAGTTCTTCTTTGCCTTCAGGATACAATCCAAAATTTCCCTAGCTGTCCTCTAAGGCCCACCTCACACAAATCTCTTGCCCTTTTAACCACTTAGTCCAATCTCTAGCCAACAGGATTACTTATTTCAAACTCATGTTGAGTTCTTCCATGCTTCTAGGGGCCTCTGCCTCCTTCTCTCCCCCTTTTAAAACTTGATGAGGTAGACATGAAAGTGTACATTTCAGACCTCCCATTACAGGATACATAACTGACCAGGGCCCCAGCTTGTATGCGCTGAAATCCATTGCTACATTTGTAGTAAGGCCTAATTCCATGGGATGCTCCCAGCTATTGAAAGAGTCTGGCAGAATATTACGGCAGGCCCTTTCTTAGGAGACACAGAACTTTTCAACAGCCTACTTTGGCTTGAAGACTCCCTGTCAGTCTTGCTGAACCTTTCTTAGACGATCAACCTTCCCTCCCTCTCTTCTTATTCCAGGTCAGACTTACATAGTGGTCTGACAGTTTCTCCCAGCCTTCTTGGGTTCCTTCCCTATCTTCTCTCACAGATGTCTCCTCTAATGAAAATGTTTAATTCTATCTTGGTGTCTGTTTCTCAGAGGATTCAGACTAACATACCCAGCTTAAGTGTCTCAAAGCCTCATGTCTTAGGAAACTAGAGAAAAAAAGAGCAATTTAAGCCTAAAGGAGAAAAAATAAAAATAAAAATTAGAGAATATATCAGCAAAATCTGAAACAGAAAAACAGAAATCAACAAAACCAAAGGCTGGTTCTTTAGGAAGAAAGTTAATACAGTTGATAAACTTCTAGCCAAGGTAACCAAGAGAAAAAGAGAGAGGACACAAGTTACAAATATTAATAATGAAAGAGGCATGGTCACTGCTGCTACCATGAAAATTTAAAGAATAATCAACAGATACTACAAACAACTCCATGCTCACAAATTTGATGACTTAAATGAGATGGACCAATTCCTTGAAAGGTACAAACTACCAAAACTTACACAAGGAGAAACAAATAATCTAAATAAGCCTTTATCTATTAAAGAAATTGAATCAAAAATTAATAACATTCCAAAAAAGAAAGCACTGGGCCCAGATGGTTTCATTGGTTAAATTTCACCAAACATTTAAGGCAGAAATGATACCAATTCTCCACAATCTCTTCCAGAAGATAGAAGCAGAGAGAAAACTTCCTAACATATTCTATGAGGCCAGCATTATCCTTAATATCAACCAGACAAAGATATTACAAGGAAGGGAAACTACAGACCAGTGTCTCTCATGAACATAGATGCAAAAATCCTCAAAAAAATATTAGCAAATCAAATTCAACTATGTATAAAAGAATTATAATACCATGATCAAGTGGGATTTATTCTAGGTATGCAAGATTTATTCAGTATATGAAAACCAATCAATGTATTCCACTACATCAACAGGCTAAAGATAAATATCACATGATCATATCAATAGATGCAGAAAAAGCATTTGACAAAATCCAACACTCATTCATGATAAAAGCTCTCAACAGACTAGGAATAGAGAGATACTTCATAACTTGATTTTTAAAAGTCTACAAAAAATGTATACCTAACATCATGTTAAGAAACTCAAAGCTTTGCCATTAAGATCAGGAACAAGGCAAGGATGTACCCTTTCACCGCCCCATTTTTAATATCACACTGGAAGTCCTAGCCACAAGTCCTAGCAACAAGACAAGAAAAGGAAATAAAATGTATACAAATTTGGAAGAAAGAAATAAAACTGTCTTTGTTTTCAGATGACATAGAAAATGCCAAAGAATCAACAAACTCCTGAAAATAATAAGTGAGTATAGCTGGGTGGCAGGACACAGGTTAATATACAAAAGTGTCATCTTTGATTCTTCCTTGTTCCTTCTCAGGCAGTCTTACTAACTCCTCCTCAGGCCCTCCAATGTCATTTTACAGACCCCTGTTCCAGCAAATGTGGCTCACGTACATTTATCCAGATACTTGGCACCTTTCCTGGTGCATACAAACCTCCAATTTTTTGTTCAGTGTTATGTGCTCATGAACAGAGAGTGGGTTACTCCTCCAAAAACTTCCTGGTGAAAACTTCATTTCACCTGCTGTTTTCCAACAAAACCTCTTCTTGCTAAAGAAAAGGAGAAAAGCAAATGATAATCTCACTTGGGTCATTTCCCTTTTGAGAAAGGTTATTTTACTTCAATATTCAGAAATGTCAAAATGCTAGGACCCACTGTTCTAGGACAATACTTTTTCATTTGATATACCTAATTATCTTAGAGTAGGCAAATGATAAAAATTCAGTCCCCAAGTGTACATATGACAAATAGATGATATAATATCGCATCTGGATTCTGACATTGTCTCAGTCCTTATGTCAACAAAATGGTTTTTGAAATGATGTCATGCTGTATGGTAAATTGTTGCCAAATGGCCTGAAGAAGAGCAATGTTCTGATGAAAATTACAGAAATAATGAGCATGTGATGACGTGGAGGGAGCCTTGCAAGGGGGGATGGGAAAGTATAGCAGCAAAATCTGTGGGAACAAGTGGTACAAAAAGAATGAAAGTGTGAGGGTACTGCATAAGAA
The DNA here is from genome assembly GCF_005190385.1 of Monodon monoceros. Classification (NCBI taxonomy): domain Eukaryota; kingdom Metazoa; phylum Chordata; class Mammalia; order Artiodactyla; family Monodontidae; genus Monodon; species Monodon monoceros. The sequence goes on along the minus strand of NW_021703768.1, from coordinate 57,785,324 downwards.
CTCTGTGCTCTGACCCCAGTCCTGGCAGGGTTCTGAGTAGGCAAACCTGTCTGTTATACTCACTTGGGGGTTTACCTTTGAAATTCAAGGCCACCCTGTTGGAGAGGGAAGAGAGTGCCTGCAAGGGGATGGTTCCTGTTAGACTACGTTACTTCTTAACCACTTCATGATTTCCTCTCCATGGTAATTCAGGTCAAAAGTAGAACAAGTTTTTCTCCTTTCCTCCTCCTTAAATCAGTCTCACTTTTGTTCTTTTTATCTAGAATCACTTTTTTTCAGTACCTCTATGTAATACTTACTAGGCATAGGGGAAAGTGAGGTGATCACCAAATGAATGGATAATTTTTTAAAGCAGTAGCCTGAAGCACATTACTGTTAGACTTAATATATTGCCCCAACATCATCTCCACCTGAGTTGAGCTCAGTGTGCTGGGTAGTGCTTCCTGGGAGGAAGGTGGGGGTCTTATTCTCTCTAGGTGACCACTTTACCTGGCACAGAGCAAGTGTTTCATAAACTTTTGAATAAATAAATTTTATCTACTGTTGCCTTATCCACAACAAACTTAAAAATCAAGACATTTTCCATCTGCCAACTAGACTACGTCTGAGATTCTTCCCCAAACCAGCAGTGTATGAACACCCAGAGAATGGAAATTAATTTTCTTAACCCTTTTCAGAAGACAAAGCTATGAATACTCTCCCCACCCAAATATAAATTTTTATCTTAATCTCTCTTGTCTAACATAGATGGATTTTCAATTTCCATTGGTTGAATTGTCTGTAGCCCACTGCTTACCCTGTTGGCCTGTATCCTTCAGAGTTAAATAAACCCTTTATTTATAGGTTTAGACATAGGTCTAATTCTAGACTTTGGAGAAGATTTGGCCCGATTTATAAGCTGATTGCAATGAAATAAATGAGTTTTTGGACCGCTGACTCTCTCTTAAAACCCTAATCTAGCACCTTAAAATGTAAAAAGGACCTCACATCAAGAAGTCATGGAGGCTCCTTAGTAGAACCCTGTTTAAACTTTCGGTTAGCATCAATTAGGAGGGGCTGTTAATGGGTCTATACAACACTGATTTATTTAGAGAGTGGCATGTGCCTGAGGGCTGCCTTGGCAAGGAACTGTGCTAAACATAGAGATACACACTCCCTGTCCACTGGGCTCACATAAAAGGGAAAAAATACCCCATAGGGGTTTACCTCAGTGGGGTGAGGCTTGATATTTTCCAGATGGTGACACCACAAGTGAGTTCAATAGAAATATCTTTAGAAAAAGGTGCTTGAATATTAAATAAGCAATGAATATACACCAAGCCCTGATCTGCTGCTGCATCTCTTTACATCTGGACTGGGAGTGTCTCTTGTCCCTAGCTGCAGATGGGGCGGCCTCCTCTGTCAGTGGGAGGCCCCATTAGATGTCCCATTAGGAAGATTTTCTGGCAGAGTAAATTCTAGAACTGGAACATTGTCCACAAATAGATTCAGGACTTTTCTTGGCGTGACGAAGGGAGAAGAAGAAAGCAGCAAAGGAGAGATTTGACTTGATTGCAGGAGTCAAATTATATGCATTGTGTGTGAAAGAGCAGGCGTTTCCTTCTGACTTTGGGAAAAGGTCAGTAAATGCAACAGTTAAGAAGCATAAGATGGAGTTGGTCAAAATGATGATTGTGAAATAGCTCAGACATGAGCTGACCGAGGCTCCAGAGAGTCATTCATAAGACAGGAGACTATCAAAAGGGAACATATGTGAGCTATTTGGTGGGTGGGGACAGGCAAATCCAGGCACTTTATAAGTTTACATCTAAGGAAATTATGGTGATGATGAGAGTCTCACTCCATTATCTGCGTTGCCACCCTGTGTGCATGTGTGTGTGTGTGCGTGTGCGTGTTGGCAGGCAGAGCTCAGGAGGCCCCAGAAGAGGAGGTGGAGGTGGAGAAGTCCTCAGGCCCTGCTTCCCTGGTCCCTACACGAGCTCCTTCGACACTCACTAAGGAGGCACGAAGCCTCTCTTCCAGTTTTTGGTTACAGCGTATAGAATGCTCAAGTGAGTACTGCCAAAATACTGGGTTTTCATGTCAGGTACTATCAGTGGACAGTGTTAGGGATGTGTGGTTGTGTGGTACTCTCAGCTGCTCCAGCCCAGCCCCCCTCAAAAGCAATGCCGATCAAGATTTAAGGCTCATTCACATGAAAACAGAGCCAAAAACCTCCCACAGAGTTTTTCGGTGATGGATTATTTAAAGACCTATTGAAACGTCTCTGAAACCCTGACCTCTGGCAGTATTTCCCAAACTTCCCTAAAGATGAGAATTACCTGGCCATCTTAAACCACTAATTGCTGGGCTCCAACCCTCATCTGCTGACACAGAATTTCCTGGAAAAGAGACATGGTAATCTACGTGTTTAACAAATGGTCCAGGTGATACTTGTCATCAGGGTTCTCAACCCTGAGGGGCTTTTGAAAAATGCCTATGCCCAAGTTCATTGCTGTAGTGGTCCAGTTGTTGTGAGATGGGGCCCAGGCACGGGGTTTCCTCGAGTGACTGTGATAAGCACTCGGGGTTACTCTGGGACCCAGCGTGTACAGCAGTTCTGCTCAGGCTGGGGAGTCAGGCTGCCTGGGTTCACCTTTGGGCTCTGCTGCAGCTTCTACCTGTGCAGCCCCAGGCAGTTCTTTTAAATTCTCCAAGCTTCAGTTTCCTTGACTCTAAAACAGTAGCCACGATATGATTTGCCTCCTATGATTATTTTGAGGATTAAAGAGCTAATTGTGTGAACTACCTGGCACACTGCAAGCACTCAGTAGATTTTAGCTTTCATTAGTCATTTCACACGTGCCTCTGTGTTAAGAACTGGGACACAAAGATGAAGAGTTTGCCATCTCTTGGGAGAGACAGACATATGCAAGCTAATGGGTGATGAGTGGGATGGGCCATCGGAGCAATATGGACTAAGCACGTGAGCTCAGAAGGGACGGTGGGCATCTCTAGCAGGAGAAGGCAGTACCAGGGACATGCAAGGGGGCTGGGGTTTGAAGAATGGGGAATGTGTAGCCTGACCGAGAAGGTGGCAGGTGGGCAATCCCAGTGGGGAGAGCAGAGCATGAACAGAGGGCGTGAATGATATCTCAGCAGACGATATTTCAGCATGGCTGGGCTTAGTGTTGGGGAGATGAGCCTACAAGGTAGATTGGGATCAAATTCTGAAGGTGATATTGGAGGTTTTGGTCTTTTAGCAAAGGGGACCAATCACCAGAGGATTTTTAGGTTGCTAAGTGACATAACTGGATCTCTGTTTCAGAGCAATAATCCTGGCAAGAGCTTGTGGGATGCTGATAGGGGTGCAGAATGGGAGGCAGGAGGCAGGGTGAAGACAGGAGTGGAAATTTCCTTAATTCATTTAGTAGATATCTTTTGAGTACCTACTGATGCCGGACACTAGATGCTGATCTACAGCAGTGAACAGACCTGTGTCACTGCCCCCGCAGCTAGAAGGTGGTTACAATAGTTCAGGGATGTGACAGGGAGGCCTGACAGGACCAACAGGTGTGAGATAGATGAGATAGATAGAGGAGGAGGGGTGGGATGGGACAGAGATTGTGGAGATTCAACTAAGAGACTTGGGGAAAAATAATCCAGATAAGACAAATGCATCAGAAGAGGGAAATTATGTGGGACAGCATGGCACCAAGGAGGTGCATATAGGAGAGACCACAAATCAGTGGTTCCCAATCTGAGGCTTCTACTGATAAGAAAGGCCTATGGACTACTTGCAATTATTTAAAAAGCTGGATATGAATATGCATTAGTCATTCCTGTTAAGAATGCAGAGGGTAACTATGCTGGCTCTCTGTTGCTGTGTGACAAACTGCCCTGAAACATAAACAACCATTGACTCAAACAAACAGCCATTTATTGGATCTCACATTGTGCGGAATTTAAGCAGGGCTTGGCAGGGGCGGTTTTTCTACTCCACAGGCGTTAACTGGGGCCATGAGGCAGGATTCAGCTGGCAGTGAGCCCGACCTGCAGGCTCCAAGGTGTCTTCGTTCACATGCCTAGCACCTTGACAAGGACAGCTAGAGGCTGGGGCTCAGCTGGGCCCCTCTCCTTTTCCATGTAGTCTCTTTAGGGGGGTAATTAGACCTTTCAGATGGCAGCTCAAAGTTCCAAAAGACCTCCAGCAGGAAACAGTCAGTTATCTTCAAGGTTTAGCCCAGAACTCGCATCGTATCACTTGTGTATTCTATTGGTCAAAGTAATCACAGGCAAGCCCAGATTCAAAGGGAGAGGAAATAGGAAGATTATCAACAGTTTGCAGCCATCTTTAATCCAACACATCAATTAAAACTTTAATTTACTTTGTCTTTAAAAGCCGGGAGTATACTACCCTAAGTTATATTCCAAGTTATATAAGCCTAAGATGTAATTTGCAGTAATGACTGGATTAATTAGAATGGAAAAAAACATATCAAAACATGAGGTCCTTGGAAAATATAATGAAACATAATAAGAGGGTAACTATTATCGCCCTTATGATCAAAAGATTGACAAACACGTATTCTAAAATCCAAATTCCCCACCATGGCCCATCATCCCTACGAGGTCTGGCCCCTGCCCACCTCATAACAGGTCGTGCTCCCTATCATTGTGTTCCAGGCACCCTATCTTCTTTTAGTTCCTTGATCTCTCCAAGCTCTGTCCCATGATAGGACCTTTGTGCACGCCTCTTCCGCAATTTTAAATTTTTTTCGTGGTTGACTCTTTCTCCTTCTCGAGAGGCCTTTATTGACCAGCCCATCTAGGTAGGCTTGTCATCCAGCCCTCCCATCACAAGTTATTCTCTAAGGCTGCCCTATTTACACTCTTCATGGTTTTCATCACAAGTCCCTCCTCCCACCTCCCAGGATATAATTCCATGCAGGTAAGAGATTTACTATTTAACTCCTTGCTGTATCCCTGGCACCTTGCACAGTGCCCAGCCAGAGCAGGCAGTCAATAAATATTTATTGAATGAATGAAACTTTCTCTTAGGCATCCCTAGAAGGTTCTGTTACCGCCTGTCAGGAGCACAGGAGCATGCCTTGTTGGAATGATGTCACTCTGACTCAGCAGAGACTATGTTGAGGGTGCTGAGCCCTGATCTTGGCAGAACATACATACTGGTCCACAGAGGTTGCAGGTGAAAAAGCTTAATGGGAAATGCTATCAGAAAATGTCAGACTGGAAGTTGGGCATTTATAAGCTATAACACACGGCAAAGCCCCTTGTATATCCATTTCCTATATCTTGCCTATCTCCTGTATTTTTCCCTGAGTTGCTCCATGGACCTTTGAAATCTGGGTGACTTGGTGTGATCCTGAAGGGGTAGGGAACCATTCTGTAGCCTGGACTTGACATTTGTTTTATGACGTTATCTTCATCTGGAGAGAAACCTACCTAGAGAACTTAATAAAATGAACAATAAGCAACCTCAGGCCTTCAGAACTAGGACACCAGAGTCATCTGGCCATAGTTGTCTGAACCAGGAAATAAAGACGTGGGGCTCCTTCCTCCTCCACTCTGTGCCTCGGCTCTGTTCTCCCACCTCCCTCCGCCGAGCAGCTGCTCCTGCTTCTGCTGGTTGATCACCATGTGACTTAAACTGGCACATGGATTCACTCCAGCTCTGACTCCATATGACCTTTGGGCCATCACCATCCATCAACAGGCTGACTCAGTCTCTCTGTCTCCATATGTAAATGCCCTTGGGAGGAGGATTGGCTCAGCTGGCCTATAAATTGGTTCCCCTTTGGGTCAGGTGTCTGTCCTTGGCCCAGTCATCTCAGGCCCAATCTCTGAGTAAAAGAGGCAGCTGGGGCTGGGGGCAGGGGTGGGGCTGAGGAAGGAAGGAAAGGGAAGTAGAGCAAATAAAACAAAGTTCTCTTGAATGTAACTCTTGTACCACCCCACCTCTAGTTGTACTGTTAAAACAGTCTCAGCGATGTGAGAAGAAAGTAAAAATAGCATTACCATCGTTTAAGAACAGTTTCTAAATATTACCCAGATTTAATAAATCCAATGAAATCTTAGTTTAAAATAGTAAAGCAATACAATATTCTTTATGATTCAAGCAGGTCCCATTCTAACCTTCTAAAGCTTAAGATTATTTATCCTAAAATATCTTTAAATTCCCTGAAAGACTCAGACGGAAATATGTCAACATATCATTTGCCTTAAGTATTACATAAACTCGAAGTGATTTTTATGTTTGAATTTTTAAATGAATTATATTGCACTTTTTATATGTATTTGTTCAGTATGCATATAGATCGTTCAGTTCTGTAAAGTTAACCAAAGCCTAAAGATTAATTCTAGCGCTGAGTTTTAATAAGTCTGTTTCTTAAAAATCACCTTTGAAAAGAATGAAGTCATGCATCAAATTAAACCAGAGTCACTACAGGCAGAGTTCAGTGGACATACAAAGCTGAAGGGCGTTATAATTTCTGCATCCTTAGTGATACATTCACAGAAAAAGAAAAAGTATTAAGAAGAAAGCCTTTGGTCTGGGAGATGAGATAGTAAAATGTCAGTGTGTTTCACCCGACTCAAAATGAAACCTCCGGAGTCTATAGAGAGGCGCCTGTCCCAGCTCTCATGCACTCGCATGAGCATAAGCCACGACAGGATGTCCTGAACAGCAAATGGGAGGGATTATGATATCTTCCTCAGAGATTTTTAGGAAGACTGAATGAGTGAAGCGATGTCAAGTGCTTGGAATACTATCTGGCACACGGCACAGCCTCTGGGAGAGTTGGCGCTTACTGTACCATTGCTGCCATTCACCCTCACCTGAGCCAAAGACGTTTTGCCCCTGTGAATCACCTGCCTTGAGTCCTCGGTTCAGCTTGTCTTCGCTGCAGCCGTCTCCATGGTTACTGACCCTGGGATCCTGGCTCCTCCCCGGTTCAGTCAGCACAGGCTCTGGGCATATTCTCTGTTAGACACCTTTGAACCTGCAAACTGCCGGCTTCCCTTCTATCTTGGTTTGAGGTCACTAGGAGGCATGAATGGTGAGAACTGTCACACAAACATGTCTCCACTTACTCGCGAACTCAAATATTTAGATTCTAAAGGAAATGTAACTTCTTCTCTGCTCTCTCTCTTTTGAGCCACCTTGGAGGGGTGGGAGGATGAAGAACCTCATAGAAGAGTGGAATCCCAAAGAAACAGCTTTAGGACCTGAGAGGAGCCAGAAATTCAGTATATCTAGGGCTCCCTTGTGAAAACACAAAAACAAAAATAAAAATGCCTCCTGCCGCTTCAGCATTTCTCTTCCACTGATGTCCGCCCCCGCCCCCGCCCCCGCCATTTGCTTTAAAAACAAATGGAAAAAGCCGAGTGTTGATGGCAGTCACTGGGGGGTTAGAGTATGTGCCGGTATAGAAGAGGCGTACTCTTTCAGACTGACAAGACCTTAAAAACAAAAACCACAAGTCAGTGCTGGTGTGTGTATGTGTGTGTGTGTGTGTGTGTGTGTGCACGCAAGCTCATGGATCGGTGGGAGGGGGGCTTCACAAGAGTCTGGATTTGATTTGCAGGATTACGAATTGCCTTGAATGTTTTGAGGAAACTTTGAGGATTTGGTGGATATTTAAGAATTAGAAGTTTTATGTGAGGGCCATTTAAGGATCAAGAGTTGGTTATTTGGGAAGCATTAAGGGCAGACTCTGTCCGTAGCTACTTTCACGAATCTTCTTTGTTTCCAGGAAGTTTGAAGTTCTTTAAAAGAGAAATTTGCCCCTGATATTCAGGGGTGATGGTGAGTGTGGTCTTAACTGCAAAGACAAGAAAAAGACAAGTGAAAAATCTCAAACACTGCTTGAAGTTCTTACTCTAGAAGACCATTCCGTCCACTCTGAAAATTTAAGATTCTGTATTTGTATAAGTATTTTCAAACATCATACTAACTTTTGGACCATGTGGGACAATGTTTTTTCCTTTAAATTTTTTTTTACAATTTAATAAGTGTGATTGGTATCTCATTTTAGTCTTAACTTCTTTGATTACTAAGGAGGCCATACATCTTTCAATGTGTATATTTCCTTTCCTGTGAATTGTTTGTTCATGTTGTTTTCACATATTTATTTTGGAGTTTTAAGGGTTTTTCCTTAACAATTCATAAGTCCTCTTTTATGAACTATGGAATATTTCAGACATACAGAAAAGTAACAGACACACTTAGAGCTCCTTTTATAAACTTCCTGGATCCTACTTTCTGCCCCTTCTTCCAGAGGTAAACCACTTAGAGTTGCTATATATCTTTCCATTCCACATTTTAATATTTTTAGTCATCACACACACACACACACACACACACACACACACACACACAGTATTGATTTGTATGTTTTTTAATTTTATGAGTGATAATATACCAACCTTAGCATTCTGCAACTTGCTCTTTTTAAACTCATTATTGTCTTGCTGAGATTTATTTACATTTTGACAAACTGTAAGATCCAATTGATTCTTTCTAATGACTAAATTGAATTCCACTGTATGAACTTAACATAGGTTATTTACTGTACTGTCAGGGACCTCTTTATATGATTTATTTAAGTACTGTAAGGGAACTCTTTATATGAATATACATTAACCCTACTTTTTGTTGGTGTCTGTGTGTGTGTTAGTTATAAATGTATTTCCCCATGTCTTCTTATTTTAATTATTTTTATTTTTACAGAAGTATAAACTTTATAGAGTTAAATCTGTTGATTGTTTCCTCTGTGATTTCTTCTGTTGCCTCAAAGCATACAACGTGTTCACCCCTCCAAGATAAAATTAATGTTATTAAGACCAACTATGTTCTGGATTTTCAAGTGAACATGTCAAATTTATCTTTGTATAATTTGGGATACTGGCTTAAGAAAGTATCCTCTTTTCTGTTATCCTGTAATGTTTTTATGTGAACCTCTATTAAAATGATCACATTCCCTCTTAGTGACTCATATTAATATATACTTATATCAATATATTTCATAAATTTCTCTCAATTACAATCTCCTTAAATTTTGGGGTAAACAGGACATTTTACATATTATTCTTTATAGTCAACATATAATGTTCAATTCTGTTTCCCCCAGTTATGCATTTTCAAAATATCTATAGTTTTTGTTTGTTTATATTTATTGGATTTAGTATCAGAACTGTGTTTGCTTCATCAAATGATCTGGGTACCTTTGCAGACATGTGCATGTCGAGGAACATCCATCAGTGTGACAATATGGCTTCCTTCTGCTGGAGTGACTTATCTTATTGGTGAGTTTGGGGTAGAGCCGGCCCCTCCTCTTGGGAGCCAGCCTGCCCACAGAGAACATGCTTTCTGACCTACAACTCTTGGCCACACATTTTGCAAGACAAGTTCCATGTGGCGAGCATGTGCTAATTCAGTGCTACCTGTGGCAGAGGGTGTGGGTCATCTAAGGGTTAGTTCCGAAAGATTTATGCTTGTCACACATCTAAGCTACATCCTCCAATATAGCATTTGTTAGCAATAACTGTTTTGATTTCCATCTGTTTAATTTCCTTGCTTACCTCTCAATTAATTCTGACTTTTAGTGGGGGGAAAGGGCCCCCTAAAGCCCAAACAGTCCAATATATATTTAAAAGGAATTCCAGAAAGAGAGGATAAGATGAAAGGAAGAAAAACAGTAACGGATGGTGATGGCTACATAACTCTATGAATATACTAAAACCATTGAAGTGTACACGTTAAATGGGTGAATTTTATGGTATGTGAATTATGTCAGTAAAGATGCTTTTAATAAAAGATAATGGCTGAAAAATTTTAAGAAGCAATAGAAGTCACTAATTGTTTCAGAAATTACAGTGTAAATCAAAATGAAAACATCCCCAGGCATATCATAATGAAAGAGAGAAACTCTTAAGACATAGCAAAGATCTTAACAGCTACCAGAAAGAAAGGTAGGTAATCTTTACAAGAATAGCAATTCAGTTAGCAGACTTCTCAACAGAAGCCAGAAGCAATGGAATAATATCTGCAAAGTGCTGACAACTGGAATTCTACACCAGCTAAACCACTGGGTCAAAAGTCAGAATGAAATAAAAGACCTTCTCAAAATCTGAGATAATTTACCACTAATGCACCTCTGCTGAATAAACCCAAAGTAGAAAGAAGGAAATAACAAGAGCAGAAATAGATCAAAGATAAATCAAACTTAAAGAGAAGCATCAAAGCCAATAATAGGCTCTTTGAAAAAAACTAATAAAAAAAGATGAACTTCCTTCAAGATTGATCAAAAAAGAGAAAAAAAATGCAGAAATACAGAAATCGAGACTAGAAAGGGGACCTACCTAAAGATAAAGATTTTTTTAATTATAGGATAATTTTGAACAAGTCACTAAACTTGAAAACTTCAACAAAATGATCATTAATCCTGGAAAAAGATAAATTATCCAAGCTACAGATGAAATAGAAAATCTGAATAGAGTATTAGCCATTAAAAAATTGAATCATTAGTTTAAAAACTTCCAATTATTTAAGGAACTGGTAATCCAAGTATTGATATTACACAAACTGTTCCAAAGAAAGATGGAAATGTCCAAAATTATTTTACCTACGATTTCTGGGTCCTTATTCTCATTTCTCAACTATTTTAGCTCCTGTGACATTATCAGTCTTTCTCCTATCTTCATTCTTGGTGAATGCAAAATACACTGAGACAACCTTTCCAACAGTCTGAACACTTGGTTCTTTGAGCTCCTGCCCTCTGATGATTTTGTCCTCCAGCTGTTCACCCCTGTGATTGGAACCGGGCACAATCTCCATTTCATGCAGCCCCTCTCTACTCTAACCACTACCTCTAACCACCTCCTTGTATCTTTCCAGGTCCTTCTTTCTAGTACTCTACATTCAAAAACACTTGGACCTACCAGGACCTCCATCCACTGATTCTGCCACCTTTTTCACTGCCTCCCATGCCCTGATGTCCTCTTCCCCTCCCACCTTACCCAGCTGAAATTCCTCAGTGCTGTTGCCCCTTTCTCCTTAGTCCTACTCACTCGGCAAAACCATGATCCCAGTTAAATTCAACTTTCCACCTACTCTGAGCCTGCAGAAGAAAAATGCACACCCAATCTGAAAGGCCTATTTTAAATTCAGGATCACAAACCTCAAGTGAGCTCTTAATGCTGCCTGGCAGACATACTATATTTCCTAGTCCATTTATCTCCTCATACTTGACTATTTCATACCTTTTCCTTTGTTCTCAAATTTCCAACACCTAATCCCACCTCCTCATCCACTGAAAACCTTGCTTTCCATTTCGCTGAGGAAAATGAAGCAATCAGAAATTCTACAGATTTTACCCTCCTTCTGGTCTAAGGGCCACATATTCTGTCATCTAATCTACTACTCTAAGGGAGCTATCCATGCTTCCATCTGAAGTCAATCCCTCCACTTCAGAGCTAGGTATTATTTCCTCTGATCTAAGGGCTAGTAAAGGACATCTCTCCAGCAATTGCTCTCTCTCTCTCTCTCTCTCTCTCTCTCTCTCTCTCTCTCTCTCTCTCTCTCTACTGGATCATTTCCATTAGCATAGAAACATATGGTTATTTCTTCCATCTTGAAAGAAAATTCCTTTTGACTCCACCAGCTCCACTTAATGACTTTGCTCATCATTGTGGCAAAATTCCTTGAAAGTGTTGTCTACACTCACTTCAGTTCCTTTCCTCCTATTCTCTTTGAAATGGAGATTTCCCCTGCACCACTCCATTGAAAGCACCCTTTTCCAGTCTCAGCGAGGAAGGTTTTTAACTATAAATTCAAAGTCTTTAATAGATAAAGAGGTATTCAGGGTATTTCTTGGTTCTTGAATGATCTTTGGTAAATCATGTCTTTTCAAGGAGTTTGTCTATTTCATCTAAATTGCCAAAATTTTTGGCACAAAGTTGTCCAAAATATTCCCTTTTTGTTTTTTAAATATCTATAAAATCTATAATGATGTCAAAAAAAAAAAAGATAAAGACAGTGGATCACTCCCTTCTCCTTGGTAGCCTTTCACTTGGCTTCTATGTTACTTCACTTCACTCTCTCTGTCTCTTCCTTAGCTGGCTCTTCCTCTTGTCCCTGACTTCTCGACATTGGATTGTCACAGCGCTCATCTCCTCATCCTCTCCTCTATCTATACTCATTCCTTCATTGTTCTCACTTAGTCACATGGCTTTACATGCCATCAATATGCAACAATTTCCAGACCACACGTCTCCCCTGTGCCTCAGATTCATATATCTAACTGCCTAACAGCCAACCCCGCTTGGGTATCCAACAGAAACCTTAACATGGCCAGCGCTGAAATTCTGGCCTTCTCCCACCACCCTATTCCACCCATCTTCCCCATCTCAGTTGTTGGTGATGCCATCTTTCCAGTAGCTCAGCCCTAAAACCTTATAGTCTAAAACCCTTTTCCCCCTAATATTCCACATCCATCCATCAGGAAATTCTGTTGGCTATACCTCAAAATATACCTAAAACTGACCACTTATCACTAGTTCCACTGCTACTGCCCTGCTCTGAGCTTCTGTCTCTCACCTGAACTCCTGTAGAGCCTCCTGACTGGCCTCCTGTGTCATCCTTACTGTTCTGTAGTCCAGAAATCCCCTAAAAAGTAAGCAAGGTTGTGTGTTTCCTCTACTCAAACCTCCCCAGGCCCACACAGCAGAAGGCTTACAGCACCCGCAGAGCCTCCCCACCCCCTTACCTTATCTCCGTTTCATCTCCTTCCTCATCTTCCCCCCACCCCCTGCTCCATCACTCCACTCCAGCCACCCCAGCCTACACACTGTTCCTCAAATAGCCAGGCTCCCAACTTAGAGCTTTTGCCATCACTGTCTCCTCTGCCTGTAATGCTCGCCCGCAGGTGTCTGCGTGGGTAATGCCCTCACTTCACATTTCTGCCCAAATGTCAGCAGGTCTTCTTCAGAAATCACAGGCAACCTCTCCACCACCACCGCACTCCTAGTCACCATCCCCTGATTTATTTTGTATGCACTTTCTTGAGCTATAATTCACATACCATGACACTTACTCATTTAAAGTATACAATGCAATACTAGTTATTAGAGTCACAGAATCACCACAATCAATTTTAGAACATTTTCATCACTCCCCCAAAACCCTATACCCATTACGGTCATTCCCCATTTCTCCCAAATTCCACCCCGCCCTCCAGCCCCTGGCAACCACTGATCTACTTTTTGTGTCTATGGATTTGCCTATTCTGGCCATTTTATATAAATGGACTCATACCATATGCGTTCCTTTGTGACTGGCTTCTGTCACTCAGCATGAAGTTTTTGTTTCATGCATGTTGTAGCATGTGTCAGCACTTCATTTCTTTTTATGGCCAAATAAAACATACCACATATCATTTATTCATTCATCTATTGATAGACACTAGGGTTTTTCCACTTTGGGGCTATTATGAATAATGCTGCTATAAACATTTGTGTACAACATTTTGTGTGGACATACGTTTTCATTTTTCTTGGGTAGATACCTAGGAGTAGAATTGCCGGGCCAGGTGGTAACTCCATGTGTAACCTTTTGAGCAATTGCCAGGCTGTTTTCCAAAGTGGCTGCACCATTTTATATTTCTAACCAAAGTGTATGAAGGTTGCAATTCTTCCGTATCCCCTCCAACATATTTTATTATATCTTCTCAATACTTGCTTTATTGGTACAACAGCACTTATCATTTTCCAATACGCTATGTCATTCACTTCTTGAGTTTTTATTGTCTGTCTCTCCACTATAATGTAAACTCCATAAAGGCAGGGACTTTTGCCTTTTCTCATCTGTTTTGTTCACTGTTGAGAGTGCCTAGAACAGAGGAAGCACTCAATGAATATTGGTGGATTGGAATGCAATGGGTTTAGCGTAACTGATACCAAAACCAGACAACAGTGTGAGAAAAGAAAGACTGAGTGAGTCTCAGTTATTAATGCAGTCAAAAATTTAAACAAAATGTTACCAATGAAATGTTACCGATGAAATAGATTAAGATTGTAAAAAACATATGTACCTCAGACAACATAAGCTAAAAAAAGAAAAAGCTAGCTACACATTAGCCAGCTACTGGGAGACACAGGGCCAAAGATTCCGTGGCAATGTAACACGAAAAGTCATAACTGAATTCTGTTTCCTACAGGGTCCATAGCTCATTAACCATGAAAGAAGCAGAAAAACAAATCAAGGAACCAGTTATCCTTCAGGAAGCCAGCAGACCAAATGGGTGCCAACTTGGTACCAAGTTTGTTATAACTTGGTCGGGCTCCTGACCAGGCTTCTGCACAGGCACACTGGGTCTTAGCAAAGCCAGCGTGGGAAGGAAAAAGTAAACAGGAAGAGGGTGGGGGGACTAATAGCCTAGAGACCTGATGCAATGCAGAATTCTAGTAAGCACAGGCAGCAGCTGGTGTGCCATGGGGTCCAATCCAGTGTACGGTGTGGATACTGAGTCAGGCAGTCAGCGCTCCCAATTACCAGTCCATTCCCAGCAAGACCCCAGCCACTGGCCAAGGTATAAAGAACAGGATCCGGTTCCACCTACCCCAGGGGTTCCTGGCAGGGACCAGCCAGCGTGTCAGACCAGCCAAACGGGTGGAGGGCAGGGTTCCAATCCAGGGGTAGGAATGGGGGTGGGTGGAAGGAGAGGAGGGACGAAACTCTGGATGGCCAAGAAGTCTAGCTGTGGAAATTGACCAGTACAGTGTGGAATATGTGATATATTTGGGTGGTGGGGGTTAGAGAAGATGCCAGGGGACACAGTTTTACATGTTTGGCACTTGTTTTTTAATATCTTGTTTTTTCAAGGGGAGATGTCTATCTAGTCCCTGTAGGGCCTTTCCAGCCCCCATCTAAAAGTTGCATTCCCCACTCCACCCTAGCGGGGCCCAGCAGAGTACCCAATAAGCCTCTGTAATTTATCACTTGGCCCCCATTCCCTGAATAAAGAGACTTTCCACAGAACAGAACCGGCACCCACACAGTCTTCCCAACACTTGCTTTCTTCCTCTGGGCGGCCCCAGATCGCCCCCAGGGCAGGACCGTGAGATTCACGGGACATCTGAACTCTGCCCACAATACTGTGTAACCCTACAGCTACCCCTCTGACTGTGCTGACCTTCGATGGGGGGTGGGGGAGGCAAGGAAACCACCCTTTTTTACTCCTCGTTATCCCACCCTGTCACCTCCGTTTTCTAAAAAACACATGTACGTTTGGAAAAAAAAAAAAAAAGTCTTTCATCTGGGATACGGTTTCTTTACCAGAGCAAGTGTGTGTGGGAGGGGACGGCGGAGGGAGAGAGGGCGGGGAAGGGGGTACCAAAGTGCCCAGCGGCAGGAGCACCTACAAAAACAATCCTCCCTTGGTGAGGCACCGAAGGAAAATCGTACTAAGCAAAGTGACTTGCAACTCCGGGAAGGCTGGGCAGTTCACGGTGGGCAGGCCTGGGCGACGATGGGGGGCGGGGGGCGGGGATGAAGGGAAAAGAGACGGGGGGGGGGGAGGGCAAGGGGGGGGGGGGGGGGGCGGTCCCGAGCAATTCAATGGCGCTTTGATTTAACAACTCCAAGCCCTTTGAAAACATTTTGCCAAGAAAAGCTTGCCATCAACACGTATAATCTCTTATCAGAGGCCCCTGAAAGCCCGGGCCCCGGGGTTAATTCCCCCATCGCAATGAGTTTGAATCAGCTCTAAACCCGCAGTGACATGAAAGCTCCCGAGCCCCGGGCCGCACAGAACCCACTGCGATCCGCCGACCGGGGAGGATTACGGGGCCTGTTTCGCGGCGAGCTCGCCGGCGGGACGGGCAGGCTCAAAAGAAAAAGAATAATTAGGGATAATTGCTTGTGTCCAAACACAAGCATTAAGGCCCCCTGTTCCCCTTTGGGACTTTGTGAGCCAGAATGAAAGAGACACCCCCTGTTTTGACAGCTGGAACAGCGGCCTGGATCCGTGACCAAGGGAGGAAGCGCTCCCGGCTGCTGGGAACGCGGCCGAGTCTGGCCGCGGGTGGGCGGGGGGGCCTCCGGGCCCGGAGCCGCCCGAGTCCACGCGCGGGGTCCGCTTTCGCGCTCGGCCCTCGCGAAGCTCGGAAAAAGCGGGTTGTCTCTCCGCCTGGCGCTTGCGGCCTCGGAAGCCCGAGGCAGCCCAGGGGCCTACAGCGGGGCTGGGCAGCAGAGGCCCGCTCCCAGCGCACGGCGGCGGGTTGGGGGAAGGTGGCCAGGGACCCAGGGGCGTGGCGCCTGAGCCGCCCAAGGCGTCGGGTGCGGCAGAGCTCCAGAGGCTCCGCTACGCAGGTTTGCACCCCCAGCCCCAGGTGGCCTTTGTCAGACCCACTAAAGCTCACAAAATGGGAATGAATATCCGGTCCCATCTCTCTGGGCGTGAGGCGGACTGCGCCCCATTTGGAGACACCCGAATCCCAAGGTGGTCCCAGCCACATCCGGCTGCGCCCTTGAAGCCAAGGCCCGCGTAGGAGGCCTCCCTTCGTAGCTTGAAGAGAATTAAACGCAACTAGGGAAACGAGCTTAATGCACACCCGCTGCCTCAGGGCCCGGCAACAAGGCCCACAATCCCGAGGCGAGCTTGATGCTGGGGTTTGGGGCCAGGGCGCTCCGGAGGAGACCAAAGAGGCCTCGGCTAACAATCTCCGGGGGCCGAACTTTCTGGGAGCTTGGCTAGTTTGCCCTTCGTAGTCCAGGAAGCCACAGGGCCCGAAAAGGCCAAGCCAGGCCTGGAAGTTTCCTTGAAGGAGTGGGGTGGAGGTGGGGGCCAAAAAGCGGCTCCTGCCAGCTGGGTGCCAGCTCCTAAGGCGAGGGGAGGGAAGGGGAGGGAGGAAGGTGGAGAAGGGGGAGAAGCTGACGGAAATACGGTCTTCGAGACCACCGGCAACACCTGGACCACCCAGACCGAGGCCTGGAACTGCGAAACCCTGAAGCCTGCGTGGCCAACCGGCTAGAAAGTCCGCAGAGGGGAGTGGATCTTCCAGAGTGTCACCAGCTGGGGTCTCTCCAAGGCGGCTGGCAGCCTGGTGGCCGGCGGAATCCACAACCGCGCCATCCCCAGATGCTCGGGCCTGCGCTCCGCTTCCAAATACGGATCATATGCGGGGCTGAAGGAAGAGTGGGGAAGCGGCGCGGCGAACACGCAGGCATGAGTAATTGATTAAAGGGAAACCACATCCGACAAGAAAAAGGTTTTCTGAAAGGAGCCGAGTCCGAGACGAGCTTCCGACCCTGCAGCTGTGGCCCAGACGGATCCTCCCGCGACTGGGCCCTCCCCACGCAGCAGAGGACGCGCGCTGGGGCCTGCTGGCCCAGCAGAAGGGACCCACCTGGCTTGCAAAGACTGTGTACTTCAGATAAAGCTCAAGGTTAAAAGTTTCCGGGTTGGCCTGGGACTGGGGGAGGCGGCGGGGGTGATCTCTGGACTTCCCCTGGCTGGCTGCGACCACCTGGGTCTCCCACAGTGGCCTTAGATAGAGCACCCGCGGGTTAGATATAGGCCCCGCAGGGGTCACCTACATTAACCCAAAGCCAGCTTGGGTTCACCAGACAGGACTATTCTGCAAACAGAGCTTTAAGATCTAAAGGTTCAGATCCGGACAAAACGCACACTTGCTTACATTTTTCTGCCCTTCGTCTCACCCCTTTCTTTTCGGGAAAACCGAACGACAGCAACATTGCCGAGAAATAAGAGAAAAGGCTATTTTTTTAATACCTGTTTTCATTTTACTTCTAATTGCCAGTTTATTAAGATACCCTTAGCTTGTTGAGGATTAAATACAAAATAAAGTTTATAACTGTCGGTAGATTTTTTAATTTTTGTAATTGTAGGCTTCGGATAATTCTCTTGACCAGAGAATAGTTGGGAAGATTCTAAATGAGGAAAAGTGTTGTGTTTCTCTACCATAAAAGAATGAGCTATCACACCTCCCTCCTGTGAGTATAAAAGTCAGGAAAAAATTTTAAAGCCTTGATTTGCAAAGTCTCCTTTCATAGAAATGGGTGATGCTATCTGAATTTTCAGACTGCGGCACACTTTTCAGGTTAGGCCTCAGGTTTTGAGGCAATCAACGCTTTATTTATTTGTTTTGGGGGAAGGGGAGAATATTCCAATGACAGCAAAGGAGACCTTCCTGCTCCTTTCTCGTGATTCCGAAATCCTCCGTCTTCTCTCTCCAGCTGCTTAATCAGGCTGCCCTAAAGAGAAAGCTTTGGTTTGGCATTTTGTTTTGCTTTGTTTCTGAGATTTAATATTGCATATATTTCATCACACCACACTGGTTTCAACAACATATAAAACCCATGAAATTTAATATTCAATTTCAGAACCTTGGCCAAGAGATTAAATTATTATACCAAGAAGAAGAAAAACAAAGATTCTTGGGAAAACGAGAACCTCCATCGAATCTCTACTTCCTCGGAATTACACCACTTCTGCTTACGGTGCCTTGTGGGCCTGTTCCCTCGGTGGGCTCAAAATAGGCGAGACAAACCGAAAAAGGAGGTGTGAAAATGACGTAATACATCTGAATCGGTGCCCCGCAAACGTCACCTTGGCGTTGCGGAGTTACTCCACAGATATGCCTGCGGGCCGCACCCCAAACAGCCTGGAAAACCGAAGAGCGCGATACAGGAGAGGGCGGGTCCCGACCGGCGGCTGCAGCGTCGAGGCAGGCAGGCCGCCCGGAGGAGTTGCGGGTCTGAGTTTAGAAGGGGCGGGTGGTAGTTAAATAAAGACCACAGTTCGGAATCCGGAGTTGCTAGCGCCCCTCCCAGGGATTTGGAGGGGGTAGTGCAAGTGAAGGACCCAGAAGTTTAAGCTTCGTGAGTTTGATGATAAAGTCGCTTTGGAGTTTTAAAAATAGATCTATTGGTCCCACAAGTCCCCGCTAGGGAGGCCACCAGCCCGCTCCGGCCTGCGCGGAAGCCTGCAGGTTCTACGAGGCGTGGGCTCCGCGCGGACGCAGCCCTTGGGCGGTGAGGAACCTCGGCGTAATTTACGAATGTCCCCCAGGAGTCTGGGACTTTTTAAGGAGCTCCCCCTGGAAGGTCTGAGCGGGGAGACCCGAGCGCGGATCGCCTCCAGCCAGGAGCCCCGGGGCTTCGACGGGCCCCCCCGCTTCCCGTTCTGGCCCCGCGGCCGGGGAGCGCTGGGCGACCAAGGCTGTGCGGACTGCCCGGAAGCCGTGCCCGCCGTCCCGGTCTTCCAGCGCGGGTCGGGACCCGCTGCAGTTGAACCTGTGCCCCGCGAGCCCCGGGAGTAGGGCGCAACGTCAAGATCGCAGGTCCAGCGAGCCCCCGAGCCGGGTCTGCTCCCGCCTGGGTGCAGCGAGTTCAAGGCCCCCGCCGAGGGCGCGCGTCTCCGGATTCGTGCGGCAAGGTGGGCCCGGCGGCGGTGGGGGGAGAGGGCAGCAAACGAGATCTTTCCCGGGCTGGGAAGGCCCCCTTTCCGCCGAACCAGGGCACGCAAACTGGAACCGGAGACCCAGGGGGATTGTGGGCAGTCGCCGACCCCGCTAAATGGCGGGAGTTCCAGTTTTAAAGCAAATCTCAAGCTTCGCGGCTTAGCTGATGGACTCAGCTTTTCCTTTTAAGAAGCAAACCCAAGTTCTCGTGGAAAAGGCTAAAAGATGTTATCCACTTTCGAGTCTTCCTCTTTCCCCAAAGAGGTGCATATCCCCCATCCTTCACAGCTGCCTGCACTACTACAGCAATGAAACATTTTTGTGGGATATGTTAGAATTAATGACAATAAGATCTATAATTTTTCAAAACAAATACAGATTTTTTTAACCATTGTCCTTATACACATTATGTGCGCGTGTGTGTATCCACTCATGTATACATAGCACGCATATTTGGGTATATACTGTGGACTTAAATTTGCATTCTAAAGCTGCAAAAATACAGTCATGTATCCCATCACGTATGCTATGCTTGAGCATGCTGGTTTTCTCAAAGGCCAATTAAAATGCTATTTTCTTTTAGTTTTTATTTAGAACCTCCAAAACAGGAGCAAACTGTACTTTTAGAATGTAGCCACTCTACACATGAAAAGATGACATGTATAAATTATATTTTCAGTGGAATGTTTAACATTCATTTCTTTCTCTAATATAACCTGACTTCAGGGCATAGGGGCTTCTATTCTTGGAGGGACCCTTAGACACAGTCAGTTCTTGGCTCCCAGAGCAGTGCCTGATGCTGTAAAACACTAAATCTGGACAGATTTACACAGAACAGAAGCTTTAATTTCACCATTCAAATTCCAGCCAAACAGCTTTGGGGATTTTTTCTATGTTCCAGACCCCTTGAATGTTTTTCCAGGTTGTATGGTTGAGCCCTAGCCTATGGCAGCTCATCCAAAATCATGACATTATTAAACACAGAAAGGAGAGGTGTCATCATGGTTTTTTTAAAATTGTGTCCACCTTGTAGAACAAAGACATTTTATTTTAAAGATGCAACTACTATAACATTGATGAAACCACTTATGCATATATGATAAAAATTTGATGAAGGCCTTTACATGTAAGAGGTGTATTGTTTTATTTGTAGTCCTTTACTTGAAACTGTCTTCACACAGTTGTTTTCTTTTTTTCTAAACGATAATTTTATGAAGACAAAAAATGAAGAAGATATTCAAGATCATTCTTCCAGATACCACCTGAATGAAACTGACTTCTTCCCATTGAGACAGGCATGGGTTTTCCTCTAACTTTAAAATAAATGACTACTAACCCTCGTGCACTGTTGGTGGGAATGTAAATTGGTGCAGCCATTTTGGAGAACAGTATGGAGATTCCTCAAAAAACTAAAAGTAGAGCTACCATACAATCCAGCAATTCCGCTCCTGGATATTTATCTGAAGAAAACGAAAACACTAATTAGAAAAGATATATGTACCCCTATGTTCATGGCAGCACTATTTACAAAAGCCAAGATATAGAAACAACCTAAATGCCCATCAATAGAAGAATGGATAAAGAAGATGTGAGATTGATTTATGTATCTATCTATCTATCTATCTATCTATCCCTCCATATATATATGTGCGTGTGTGTATATATATATATATATATATATATATACACACATACACACATATACAAGCAATGGAATATTAGCCACAAAAAAATGGAATCTTGCCATTTGTAAAAACATGAGTAGACCTAGAGGGTATTATGCTAAGTGAAACAAGTCACAAAGAGAAAGACAAATACTGTATGATTTCACTTATGTGTGAAATCTAGAAAACCAATGAACACACATAACAAAACAGAAACAGAGTCATGGATTCAGAGAACAAACAGGTGGTTGCCAGAGGGGAAGGGTGTGGGGGAGGGAGAGAAATAGGTGAGGGAGATTAAGAGGTACAAAGTTCCAGCTGCAAAATAAATGAGTCACCGGTATGAAATGTACAGTGTGGAGAACACAGTCAATAATTATGTAATATGTTTTTGTGGTGACAGATGGTAACTAGACATGGTGATCATTTTCAAATATGTAGAAATATGGAATTCACTATATTGTGTGTCAAGAACTAACATAGTTTTGAGATCAGTTATACTTCAAAAACAAACAAACAAACAAACAAACAAACTCATAGAAAAAGAGATCAGATTTGAGGTTACCAGAGGTCGGGGTTGTGGAGAGAGGGAATTGGATGAAGGTGGTCAAAAGGTAGAAACTCCCAGTTATAGGATAAATAAGTACTAGGGCTGTATTGCACAACATGATAAGTATAATTATCACTGCTCTATGTTATATACGAAAATCGTTAAAAGAGTAAATCCTAAGAAATCTCATCACAAGGAAAAAATTTTTTTCTATTTCTTTAATTTTGTATCTATTTGACATAATGGATGTTCACTAAACTTATTGTGGTATATCATTTCATGATATATGTTAAGTCAAATCATTATGTTCTACACCTTAAGCTTATACAGTGCTTTATGTCAATTATATTACAATAAAACTGGAAGAAGAATAAAATAGAATTAATTACTACTATTTGCATTAGTAGAAAGACCAGAATCTGTTTTCTTCTACTGCTAATGAAGAGTATATTGCATGTCCCCCAAATGAAACCTGGAATTTTCAAACTGGACTGCCAGGTGTATCGCCATTAATAAATAGCATGTAAGTGCTATTTGAGGGGGATGGGAATTTCTTCTAGTAGGCCCTGGCTGCACAGAGTTATACTCTCAAGATGCTTATAACTTACTGCAAATACACCTCAGGAGATACATTGTGTGAAAAGATGCAAGTCAAATACATATGTACGTTGTGTAAACACAAAGAAATTTGTATTATCAGAGTTAGGACAGAGAATAGACTAAAAATAATTCTCCCTGATGGTAAATCCATTCATGGCTGGTAAAATAATTATGGACATTTTTTTCTCCACATAAATTTAGTCACATATGTATGAAGCTTGGTGCAACCATGAGATGTACCAGCATTTCTACAGAGCCCCCTCCAAAGCACCCAAGAAGTCTGAAATAGTTAAGGTACCCCTTGCATCTTTCTTCCCCTACAGGCCCCTGTGGAGAATAGTGGAAAGTACAATGTACTGAGTTAAACAAATATTTAACTTGCTCCATGTCCAAGGCAAATCAGATTTCAGGCCAACATATGGGCTCCAGCTTAGGGCTGGAGACATGGCCTCAGGTTGGCTGGGAGTGAATGATGTGTGTGGTCATTGTTGGAGGCTCTGGCTGGACCAAACAGACACCGTCTCACCCACCTTTCCCAGGGCTGTGGGGAGTCTGAGCTCTGCTTTGTTCCAGAACCCATCACAGGCTAGAGCTCTCTGAGGTAGGTCCAGCATGGTTAATGTAGATTCGGAATTTGAATTCTTGCTAGACTGGCTGAGTTCCTTTAGGGCAGGCACTATGATTTATTGGTTTGGGGTTCCCCACGTTTTGCACCATGGTAAGCCCTTGATACAGGTCTGATGGATAACTGAAATCATTTAAGTTCCTGGTAAGGAAGATCCCCGTAATTATGGTCTTTGGGTCTTCAGGTGGCTTCAGAGCATCTAGATGTGGGCTGTGACACAGTCGCCAGTGGCCACCTGTGGCTACTGCTGCTTGAAATGTAGCTTGTCCAAATTGATAGATGCCGTAAGCATAAGATATGTACTGGATTTTCACAGCTTAGTATGAAAAAAAGAATGTACAATATCTCAATCATTTTATATTGATTATATATGAAATAATACTTTAGACATATTGGGGTAAAATATATTTGTAGTAGCCGCTTCTAAGGTGACCCCTAATGACCCCAGCCTCCTGGTATTCATGCCCATATGTAATTCCCTCTCCTAGAAAGTAGGCTGGACTTCATGGCTCAATTCTAATGCATAGAATTTGGCAGGAGTGACGGGAAGTAACTTCCAAGATTAGATCACAAAAAGAAAGACTGCAGCCCCTCTTTTGGGTGTTCCTTCTTTCCCTCAATAGCTTGCTCCCTCTCTCTCTTTCCATCTCAGAGCCTAGTCATCAGTGAAGAACAGATTCTCCCGCTGAAGATGCCAGATGGAGAAGAGAGGCCCCGGAGAATCCAACCGCCGGCCATGAGAGTGATGCTCTTTGGAAGCGGACATGCCTGTCCCCGTCCACGCTTCAGATGATGTATCCAGACCACTAGCTTGACTGCAGACTCAGGAGAAGCACAGAGCCAGAATTATCCAACTAAGCCACTGTGCGTGCCGACCCATAGCAAGTGAGAAATAATACCATGTGTGTTTTAAGCTAAGTTTGGTGGTAATTTGGTACACAGCACTAAATAACTAATACGCTATTATTTAAATTAATTTCATTGGTTTCTTTTTACTTTTGAAAATGTGGCTACTAGAAAATTTTAAATTACTTGTGTGGTTCACATTCCATTTCTGTTGGACAGCACTGGTCTCTGTGGCTCAGACGGGGCAACAGTGCTCCCAGTTTAATTCGGGACTCTAAGGACCTAGACTCAAATTTATGATGTAGACAGTCATGAAATATTTAGGTATAAACCTTACAAATTATGTTATAATCTCTAATTTCTTGGCTAAGCCCATTCCTGATATTTACATATTAAAGAGCTGTGGATTCAGAGTCAAGAGTTACTCTATTCTCAGTTTAGCCCCCAGTTAGTTGGACACTGTACCCAGAGAGACCACTTTAATGTTCCTTCCAGCTCTAACATTCTGTGGTTCAACAACTGCTCATTTCAGCATTTTCTTGCCACCAGGGCATAACAGCAGTATTGGTGATAGCATTGGTGTTTCAGGTGATAATGAACCAACATTAGCGGCTCCGCTTGTCCCACATGGTCTCTTAGCAAAGAGTGGTGAGTGGGTCAGAATGAGGGGTGGGCAGCCTGAGACAAGGCCACACTCTCCAGCATACCCGTGACTGCTCTCGCCATCCTCCACAGCCTTTCCTAGAATTCTTGCATATCTGTTCTTCACCGCTACTGACATCTACAACACCAGAAAACTGTGTTTTCCTTTAGGAGTATTGTAGCTAAGTTTGATGTGAGGAAGAAATGAAGGGCTTAGCTTTCTATTTATTTACAGAACCACAGAGATCCAAAGTGCTAATTAGAAAAATATTTTAGAAAACTGTGTTTCGATTGGATTTTATTTTGCTAGGACGATGACAAATTCTCATAACTTTTCAATGGTTTTTCCATCTTCTGACCAGAAGGCCACCGATTTGAGTCTCCTCTACTCTGGCAACTTACCGAAAATTATAGAATAGGGCTATGTTACAAGAATGAACATAGTCCTCTGTGCTTTTTGCCACAGTTAATTAAGAAATTCTCTTCCTTCTGTCTTAAATACGTTTTACTTTGACAGCATGATTACAGACGTAATACATGGCCCTTCAGAGGGGGATGACTTCTCTCGCCATATTTTGACCAAAAGCAGAGAGTCTACTAAAAGGCTGTTGTCGATAGTTTCAATCACTTAAAAGTGACATTTGATAAATGTTGCTGAAAATATTCCCACTTTGGACTTACTGGGTGGGTGATTAAGTGAAGGGCAGGGACTGTTACACAAGCCATTATTTTATACATGTTAGTGGATAGTGGCTGCTCTGATGTTTTGTACAAAAAACCAAACAGGTTATTAATATAAATTAGCATTATTTTGGCAGATGGCATTTATTGTTTCATGATATTTATTTTATTAGGTCTTTCATTTGCAAATTTGTGTAACAACATTTTAGCAGAATTTAGATTTTCCTCAGGAGATGAGTTTTAGAAAGCCTTGCTAAACTGTAGAGGTAATGCTATGAGGGAATGGTAAAGTGACGTCGCTTATATGGAGACTATTACAAATTAGGGCTTTGTATTTAAGTGATAATTTAAATTCTAGATTTTGATTTTCAGTTTTCTAAATGTACATGATTTTTTCCTAAATAAAATCATTAGTGCTTGTCTAAGTACACAAAACAGGAAAATCAACCATTTCAGGTGATACCAAAGCTTTCCCAAGTTTCCAGAATAATGGGATTAAAGTCTCTTCTTTAAGAGACTCTTAAAGAGTGTCTTCTTCTGTTTGCTCTTCTGTTTTCCATAGGCACTAACTTCAGCTATCGCTTCACAACACCAAGGAAGCTGGCTTTCAAAACGTACTCAACATATGCTTCTGATAACTTTCTAAAACAAGTAATGAACAGCACAGCATGTTAGAGTAGACTTACGTAAATTAATGTCCAAGAAGTGATGGTTCTTAGTTTCTCATTTTTATTCTCATTTTCAAACCAATTTTCTTTGGTTTAGCATTAAACATTAAGCAATATACACCCAAACCTTGGGAAGCTTTTTTTCCTATTTTTTTCACATTTGCAGGCACAACATAATTTTTTTCAACTGAAGAAAGCCATGGTTTTACCAGTGAAATTCTATTACTGTCTTCAGGGAATGATGATTTATACTACTACGGTTTAGAACGTGGAACTTTTTTTTTTTTTTTTTTTTTTTTTTGCGGTACGCGGGCCTCTCACTGTTGTGGCCTCTCCCGTTGCGGAGCACAGGCTCCGGACGCGCAGGCTCAGCGGCCATGGCTCACGGGCCCAGCCGCTCCGTGGCATGTGAGATCTTCCCGGACCGGGGCACGAACCCGCGTCCCCTGCATCGGCAGGCGGACTCTCAACCACTGAGCCACCAGGGAAGCCCCAGACCGTGGAACTTTTTATCTTCAGCTCTTGGAATCCAATGGAACCATTTTCGTGCCTTTGCCTCTTTACTCCTCTTCCTCCCTCCTCCTCGTCCACCTCCTTGACCATTTCACGTCCTTCCGCAGCCACACACAGTCTCATTCTTCACTCACTGCAGCTCTCTCTCCAGGGTGCACCCTCTGCCTTTGGTGGTCCTGCAACTTCAGGCTAATCCAGCCACTGACGACTAATTCTGTTCCTTCCACCACTCGCTCCCTCCACCTCCCCTGCCCACACAGAGGGTGCTCTCCCCTCCCCTCCCCGCAAGGGGCTTACCACACAGACTCAGCTTCAGCAAAGGGAAGTGCTCACAGGGCAAGGAGAGGAAGAGGACTCAAAAACAAGGAAAAGAGTTGATATGCAGCCTTAAGCGTGTGCAGGATGCTCTAGTTGTCTTTCTGAAGTCCTGCCTGCTAGTCCCCCAATGCCCCCAAGGCACTCCCACAAAATTTGCTGTTACCAGCCATGCAGATATTTTCCTAATTCCCAATTCTAACCCCACCTCACAAACAGGTGCCTTTTAGTGCAATCAGGATAAAATACACGTGTGGCTATTACTTTGTTGCTTTGAAAAGGTGATGAAGGGCATAGGGCCTATCAGGCCAGGCCACCCCTGGGTAATTTGCCATGAGCCTCTGTGTGGATCCAGATCCTCCCTTTGTTTGAGATCTGATTCCTGCAGATGACTGACAAGGGCGGACTTGTAACAACATTATTTCAGGAGGATAATACCCAGCCACCATAAATTCCTTTTTTAATAGTTTATTGCAGGTTGTAGGCTATTGACAATGACTTTATTTTAAGCACGAAGGAAAATGGTTCCTTGTTGCTGCTAGTCTCTAAAACCACTTTAAGACGTTTTAGTACCCTCAGAGAAAACCTAGGCTTTCATGAAATGAATCATAAATAGTTGAGTTAAAGAAAACCACCGTTCAATAGGAAGAGAGAGGAAGGGACGAGAAAAGAAGATATCTGAGATACAAAAGAGATGCTCTGGGAGCCGCTTCCATGCAAGTAATATTTCAACCCAACTTTCACAGCCATCCTTCCACGTCTTAACTTTCCCGGATGATAAATAAAATCGAACAAAGAAATTTCTAAAAGCCTTAACCATACCTATGTGGAAGAATGAAAATGAGTTAGGAACTAGCTCATTCTCAGATTAGCAGGAGGAACTCTGGGTTTCATTTCATTTCGTGTTCTGTTGAGGCACATGACTTCATTACTGATTCTTTGCAGTGAAAAAGAGACATTACAATTTTCATGGACGATCTCAAATTTCGTTAGTATTTGTACATCTTGACTTCAAGTGGTGCTGCAAGAGATTTTTAGCAGTTCTTGTAGTTTCAGACCACACACCAGTACCTATGCCGTAAAAGGCCATCAGGAAATAGAAAATAATTTTATGGACATTTAATTAGAGGAGAATGTTTATAAGAGCGTGTGTATCTATTTTTTCTTTTCCTTTAAAAACGTGTTGCCTTTTGTTGGAAAAACATAAAAATACAAGCCCTAAAATATCTTTCTAAAAAGCAATTCTTATAAAACACGCGTAGAGTTAAAACCATGCAAGGTAGGTACATATGTGACTAATCATATTTTTGATATATCTCTCTACCTAATCATTAACTATAAATGCCATATAAGAATTTGTAATCCACAGTAAATTATTTCATAGAAATAATTTAAGAGGGCTGCTGACTAATGTGAAACATTCTAGTTTCCACCAGCAGTTGGCTGCCAAACGTTGTAAAAAAAAAAAAAAAAGAGTCCCAGATATAAGTTGACATAAATTATCATGACTATAAATCTCTAACGATCAAGTGGCGGTTAGATATTATTGCATTTAGAAGATAGGGAAAAACATATTAAACACCATGAAGTCTTTCCTGGTTCCACTTTACATATTAGGAAACTGGATCTTTAAAAATCCCCTCAAAGCCTTTTAACTTCTTTAATGCCCTAGACTCAATGTCCTATGTTTCAAAATACATTGTAATAGAGTTTACTGAGCATAGAAAAAAAAGGGGGAAATCATATTATAATTACCAGAAAGACAGCCTAAGCTCTATTTTTAAAATGTAAGTTAGAAAATTTAGTTTTAAACTAAAACTTTTAACATTTTTCAAATGCCTTTCTCAGAGTGTCCTTTTTGCAGCAAAAATCAGAATAACTCCAAGTGATAATTATCCAAATAACAGTTATGAGGGGTCTTTTGCCCCCTTTCAAATTCTTAGGTTCTCTGTAAAGCTGGAAACGTTTGAGTGGAAATAATGTTCAGATTATAAAAAGCAGCAGCACATGAGTGAAATCAGGCAGAATTGGCCTGACAAGGGGTCAGAAACCAGAAACAGTGACATGCAACCACTCAGATGGCAGCATTATTAGGTAGAAATCCATAATTAGCTGAATTTTTTGCGTTTAGAGGATTAGTATAAAGTGCAGGGGGAAAATAGTAAGTCTGGTTGAGAAAATTAATTCCCTTTCCAAATCTTCATCCTTCCCTTCAAGATGTGACTCCAAAGAAAGACAATTATGTCAAAGAAGGTTAGGGGCCTAATTCTGAACACTGCCTTTTAAGCACATTCTAGAGGCCTATTAGACATCATGTAAACTGTAGACAGCCGTGCTTCCACCACCCCAATACTAAACATCTGTGCACCAGCTTCTTGGGAGCAGAAATGGAGACATACGCATTTTAACATATTCCAAGAATATAGTCACGGGGGAAATCTACCTTTCACCATATATGGCCGTTGCGCAACTCTATCCAAGACCTTGACGCAGATATTATGTAATATCTTCACTCCCTGTCCCCATAGGTTGGCAGAGGTTTAAGGAAATACTTTGGGGAGACCCCTGCAAAGCTGGTTTTCTAAACTATGAATGGTGCTGATGGAAAAAAGCTGAAATGCTTTTTTGAGCATGAATTGGACTATCTCCATGTGGGGGTATGTCAGAGAATTTTTTATCAGTCTTTCTAAAAATACCTATAGATATAAAAAGTTGTAGTTATTATATACACTGAACATACTATCTGTGCCAGAGGTTTTTTGGTAAATTGTGATCTTGCCCCATTTCTTTGTGTAATATCTCAGTATGCACTCAATTCCAGTGATGGAAAAGAAGATCCATGGGATAAAGTGAATACCAGGTGATATTTTACAAGTGACTTTGGGAAATTGTCCAACATGGCTAGATTAACACTTTGCTGCTTATGAGGGAGGAGAAATACAACCAGTGGGAGGAATTACAATAATGGTATTCCAAAAGAGACATAGTGTTAAAAATGACACTTAAAAATTTTTCATGAGTATAATTTGCGTAAACCATTGTGAAATTAGCATGCTGGCGTGTAGTGGACATTTAAAGAACATACAGCAGGCATGAGAATGTAGTCAAATGAGCAGCTATGATGTTTTATTACAAAACTTTAAGTATGTGGAGGGGGGTTTCAGAAGGCCTGGATTCTAATTATGCTTTGCATTTTTTTTTAAAACTAGCTTTCTGACTGTGGCTAAGTTTCCTCATCAGAAAGAAAGAGAGATGATAATATTTGTCCTTCTTACCTCACAGTTATTACAAAGCTAAAATAAGAGAACATATATACAATTGCCTTGAAAACTGTCAAGCACTCCAGAGGCACAAGGTACGATTATCGTCATATTCTCAACCATCCTGCAGTAATAGGATGCCATTTTCATGTCAGTGCTAATGTAGGATTCCCACTGGGAAGAAAATAATCAAAAGAATGCCGCTGCCTCCACTCGAGCTCTCCGTAAGGAGCCCTTTGAGCACTGAGAAAGGGCCATGCTCCCGCTCTAAGCATCACCCACCGCTCCCCATGGACTCTCTGGCCAGAGTGCTCACCCGGAGGATGGTTCGCGCACTCACGCTCACAGAGAGGACATGGCTCTAGGATTTGCCCTGTACCTGCCTGTCTCCCACACGTTAATAATGAAAGCTATTCTCAAACCTCCAGGATCAGCCTATACCTTTGTAGAACAGAGAAGCTGCAAATCACCGGTGCTGCCTGGCCTTCTGTCTTAACACAGCTGCGCTGCATTTACTGCTTCCCTACTCAGCTCACCCTTCCTGCAAAATATATCAATATTATCTTTAAAATGTGTTCAGTAAATTGTTACCTAGGAGAGATTTTAGCTCCGGGGGTGAGGGTGGGGCTTAAAAATGTTAATTATCTGGAGCATAGAGCTTAACATTCTGGACTCCAAGATGGTTCTTAAGCCTATTTAGATTTTCTCCAAATTCTTTAAGGCTAATGCAACTTCTGAATGTATCTAGTAATCTCTAATTATTTGTGGAAATGGTAGATGTGAGAAGACCAGATTAAATCCACAGATAATCCCAAAATCCCATTTTAGCCAACAGCACGGCTCTTTTCCCACCAAGCCCTGCGCTAGAAGCACCATTAAGAAAAGTAAGGCTGCCTGGAGTTCCAAGCTCCCCGTTTCCCTGCCTACCCTCTGGTGGAGATGCTAACGCATCAGCCAAACTGCCAGACAAATAGGCCTGCAGAAAGAAGAGTGGGAGATCAGGGGCCTGGGCCACTGCCAAGCTAGAAAAGCAGACGCTGAGGAACTAGAAGGCCCTGGAGTCTTAGCAGAAAGGAGCAACCCAGGAGCCTTGCCTTGGAGTCCTGGGCTACAGTTGCCAGAAGCAGCAGGGTGGTTCTACTTTGCAAAGCTGTCATACTCAGATCATTGCCCTCTGCCCAGTGTGACCATCTGTGTGCTCACCCAAGATGAACAAGAGCAAGGTACAATCAGGAGTTTCCTCCCTGGGTTCATAGCACCAAGGCGGTGGACTGATCCAAGCCCTCTCCTCAACTGAACTGCCAGTTTACTCCCAGGATGAGGAAGGAAAAGACGAAGATTCTATTTTTAGGACTCTTTGTAAATCCCACTGACCTTCACTTTAGTGTTCTCCCCGTCTCGGTGCTTTTTATTTTTTCTAACTCGATGGTTTATAAACGTCAGAACAGCAGTGTTTCACAATCCTTTCGAATCCAGGTCTACTTTTAATGAACATAAAATGTTTACAGGGTCTGTAAGGATATTTGACATCTCAAAATAAATATCAGTGAAACAAATCAATGCAAGCCACTTTAGGATAAAGCTTTTTTTTCTTTTTTGTTTTTTTAAAGACAAG
Source organism: Monodon monoceros (assembly GCF_005190385.1). Taxonomy (NCBI): domain Eukaryota; kingdom Metazoa; phylum Chordata; class Mammalia; order Artiodactyla; family Monodontidae; genus Monodon; species Monodon monoceros. The sequence continues at coordinate 57,753,863 of NW_021703768.1, read as the reverse complement.
AATATTTTATTGAACAAGTTAATGCTTACTCAGTACCCTCAAAATGCAATTTGATTTTTGCTCCGCCTCTTTCCTTTCCGGGGCCATTTCCATTTGTGTCGGAGCTCTCTGAACTAGTACTTTTTCGGCTCAAACGCGTCAGGAATAAATTTGGTAAAAGGAAGAAAAAGAGAAATGGAGACTTATGTGAAGAAGGGAAGAGAACCGGGATGACCGTAACTTCTTGGGGTGAATGCTGAAAATGTGTGGAAGTTTGTACTAAAAGATAAAAGAGTTGACGTGGAGGGGCCACGGTCGGAGAAAACAACAAGAAAAGGTGTCCATGTAATTAGACGTAAAAACCTGGCTCCTGAATTTAAACCTTCTGAACCCCAGGGCTCAGAATTAGCAGAATTGATTTACGGTCTAAATTATGTCCTTTAGGCTCATGACACCTCCAGGCCTCTATACCTGCGAAACAGGGGAAGGAGGGTGGGGGGAATACGGGGTCGCCAGATGCTGGGAGGGCGGTTTCGGCCCTGAGGACAGAAGGGACGCGGGGAGCAGCTGGCCACCTTCCTTCCCAGGGCAGCCTTCCTCTCAGAGGCTGCCATGACTGTCCCCCGGCTTTCGGGGCGGCGGGACCCCTCGGCCGGCACAGCCCCCTCGATCCCGAGCGTCCCCCAGCGCAGGTCGGGCAGCGGCGGAGCGCGCGGCCACTCCCAGGGCTCCGGACCCGAGCGCGCGCGGCCCCCCGCGAGCCCCGCGCTCCGCGAGCGCCCGGCGCCTCGGCGGGCCGGTGTGCTCGGTCCCTCTGTCCTGCCCCCCTGCGGCCATCGCGGGGAGAGCAGCGCGGCCGCTCCTCGGTCCTGGCCGGCCAGGGTCGCCGCCGCCGCCGCCGCTGCCACCTCGACGGCGGGCACCTGGGTGGACAGGCTGCGCTCCGAAGGGGACGGAGGTGATTCCCCGGGGACCGAGACCCCCTGGGATCATCGAGAAGGTTCAGGCAACCGTCCCCCAAACCCACTCTGTCCACAACAATGAGAACAACGGGGGGAACCCTCTCCCAGCGCCAGGCTCGTCGTCTCGTTGGCAGTAACTGAAGTATCTATCGCAGAAATCAAGTGTGGAGGTAGAAGGTGGGGGAACGGTGCCCTGCGTTTTAGGACGACAGGAGGACCTGTGGCAGCCACCACCTTTGCAGATCGGGGCTTAGATGTTCATTTCATTTTAAGGCCCCTCTCTCACTGCCTCTACTAGCCTAGAGAGAGTTCCAAACGACTTCCACATCCCGGTAGTACGTGGGTGCATGGCCTTTCCCTTAGCCAACCAGCCAGCCCAATTTCGGTTGCCAGAAAATGTGTTTCCCATCTAACACTTCTCTCACAAGGACAAAATATAATGTGTCTAAAAATGGTGAACTTCCTGTCTGGGCTTCACGAACCCTGGTTCCCCACTTTGGAATAAGACTTGAGTACCAAAGATTAGCTGGAAACCTATTTTCCTTTGTACATCCCAGCTTTCTGCTGGTTCAGTGTCCCGTGTCAGGTGAAATTATTCATGAGGCTCTGAACAGAGTTGATAAGTCTTACCCCTTCCCCCTCAAAATTCCAAGTGGATTTAAATCACTCCCTGGTTGCTTCAGAGAGCCTGTGTTTTATGGGAGTTCTCTAGTGGGCTTTGAAGTATTTGCTTACCAAATCTGTTTCTCAGCTTCCAGCTCCTGAATAAATTACCCACCCCTTCTCTCCGCTGCCACTCCCCCTGCTTCCCACACATGTGAACAGTCGGGGTGTTCTCTGGACAATAGCTTAGAATGTGAGCTCTGGGACGTATCAGTCAGTTGCCAGTCCTGGGACACCCATTTGCTACATGCTTGACTGAGAGATTTTGATTGTCTAATGGAATAGGCAGGGAATTGGGGCCCTCGGACCATATTCTGTGCACAGATTTATCCCTTGTGTGCAGGATCACTTAACCAGTGTGTCCATTTACCATCTTGAGGCCAGTTGCCTTGTCAGGAAAATGGCCATGAGAACGCTCATTTAGAGAACACATCAAAATCCTCGCGTTGAAAACATCTTGGAGCTTCCTTGAGGATTGCCACTTGCCAGAGGTTAGTGTCAATTGATGTCAGGCAGGTCTGTTGGGAAGAATGTAGACTTCTATTTATTTGGTTGTGTGTATAAGGGCTAGAAGATAAAGGGAAAATGGGCAGCCACGGCGGCCCTTTGGTGAGCCAGGAGGCATTTTGCATGATCAGCCAAGCTACTTAAAAAAGCACTGTCGTCCAGCCTTCTGTGCGAGTGAAATGAGACATGGCTAAGTTGTCCATTTCGATGCCTGCCCTTGCTGTCCCCATGCCCAGTATGTCACTAAAATCACCATTTCCCTCATTCACGCCACGTGTGTTAGAGGTAATTAAAGACTCCCCGGGAGATTTGAGGGCAGCCACTTCTGGGGTTAAGGTTTGTCACGTTTCTATGCTTCACCTCACCGGAGGCCTCAGCCGCACAAGGATTCCTTGATTCTCCAGCTGGGCCCTCCCAGGCAAAAACAAGGACCCCGTTACCCTTTCCTTACTTAGAGTTTTACTAAAACAACATCATCATCATCAACAACAAGGAAAACAAACGAGAATCAAAATATACAAAAGCATAAACATCTGGTGTGTTTACCGAGCACAGATTTCTTACCCTGAAATAATTAAAGCCTGTCAGACCTGGCTGATCCCACCTCTGGCTGGGCTCACGCCTTCAGATTCCTTGTTACTCACATCACTGCTGCTTCATTAGAAGAATGGGTTCACACCACTCTGCTCCTTGGTCCTCTTCTTTGCTGGGGGACCTCTGGCTTGGCTGGACTCCCACTTTTGTGCACCCTGGCCTCTGAGCCCGAGAAAAGCATTTCTCAGGCCGGGGTTGGGGTTCCTCCCCGAACCTCCTGGCAGTCCCTCCCGTGCAGGGAGGTTCAGAGCCCTCCCCTGTCACTCTACTCTCAGGCAGCCAGCCCAGGCTTCAGCCCTGGGTCCCACCCTTCCAGAAGCCTGCCTGCCTTGTATTCACCCCTCACCTCCCCCACTCTCCCCAGCCAGCCAGCACCACTGAAAACCACCTGTTTTGTGTTTTGAAAGCCTGGAAGCACCCCCGTCCTCCACCCTCGCAGACCTCCCACTGAGTCCCAGTTTCCTATCCAAACTTCAGATTTGAGGTCTCAACTCATTTGAAGGACATGAGAGCTCGCTGCATATTCAGTTCAAGTCTTTCCTTCCTGGCCGGGCTTGCCAGTGGTCCCCCACTCAGGGGAGGAGTGGTCTTTTAAAGTTCTAAGCCTGGCAGCCCCTGGGGCAGCCCTCAGACTTGTCAGAGGTTAGAATGCATGCAAAGTCACAGTCATCTCTGCAGGACACCGTGTCACCAATTAGTCCCCTCAAATGTTCTAGGAACAATTTTACAGGCAAAAACTATGATCCTGCTCTGGCATGTACTGTACCATGAAATCACAACCACCAGTAAAAAGGTTCACACACACACACACACACACACACACACACACACACACAAGGGAAACTATTGAAGTCTCTGATGGGCAGTTTCTGAATATTCTGGTGATGCTAATTTAATTTGTTCGGCAATTTTTTTAACCTTCTGCCAGCATTTGCTACCTGGTGACTGGGAGTAGATATCAAAGGTTGGAGAAAAACCTAGAGAAGATAAAACATTTAACATTGATAAAGCTCTCCCCACATAGTGGGCAGAATAATAGCCTTCCCAAGATGTTCACCTTCGAATCCCCAGAATCTGTGAATATGTTGCCTTACAGAGCAAACGGGACTGTGCAGATATGATTAAGCCAAGGATCTTGAGATGCGGAGATTGTCCTGGATTGTCTGGGTGGGCCCAATGGAGTCGCAATGGTGATCATAAGTGAAAGAGTCAGAGTCAGAGAGAGATTTGAAGATACTAGAGTGCTGGCTTTGAAGATGGAGGAAGAGGTCCAGAACCAGAGAATGCGGAAGCCTCTAGAAGATGGAGAAGTCAAGGGACTGGATCCTCCCCCAGAACCTCCAGAAGGAACACAGCCCTGCCGACATCTTGACTTTAATCCAGCAAACCCCATTTCAGACTTCTGACTTCCAGAACCGTAAGATAAAAAATGTGCATGATTTTAAGCCACTAAGTTTGTGGTAATTTGTTACAACAGCAACAGGAAACCAGTACTTTCCATTAACTTAATTGTTTATGTGACTTGAGAACAGAATACCTTCTTTAGGACGTGATGGGAGCAAGCTAGTACAACACGAAGAAGGAAACAGCGTCGCCATTCACTTTTTTCCAATAGTTATCAATTGTCGTTTACTCCACTGCCACCTACACCAAGCCAAGGTCTGGACTAGTCACTGATAGACCAGCAAGAGCCGTTGGTGGTAGGTATCGTTATGCACTTTTTACTGAAGAGGAGACCGAGGCTCGGCAGCAACTGCCCCAAGGTCACACACCAGTGGCTGATAGGTGGAGAGAAGGGATGCCACTTCTACTTCAGCTAATTCCAAAGCCTTTGCTGTTTCCTGCAACCCATCTTTATGCCCCTTCTCGGAGAGCAGCTTATGAGCCACTGTTCTTCAACTCCAACCTGTTCATCCACAGGAATACTCAGTCCTACAGCCAGAGAAGTGCCTTTTTCTGCCATGATAGGTGGCAAGCCATAGTCAAAACTGCTGCTTGGAAACTTCTTTCAGTTGCAAAAAAAAAGGTTGGAGTTGAGCCTTTGGCTAGAGGCATAATCAGAAAGTCTTAATGTGGCACTGGCCTTAGGTTCAGTTACTGCACGGGTCTGTGTGTTGGTTTATAGGATAACATGTCCACTTCAAAGTGCAGGAGCAGGAGATTCAGGGCTCCTCTCTCCTGACAGGACCTCTGGCCTGTGCTCGTAAGCCCCACGCCCCGTAGAGGTATGAGGAAGGCACTAGGGAGTGACCTGACGGCTGTACGCTTGGCCCGGATTCAGCGATTCTCCATCCTGACTGCACATTCAGACCACCTCAGAAACTAGAAGAACCTGGCCGCGTCGGGCCCCACCCCAGCCACGTAAACCACACTCTGTACGGTAGGGCCAGGGCATCAAGGTGCAGGTCAGAGTCTCCCCGGTGATTCTAATGTGCTGTCAGGACCGCCACGGGACCCCTAATCAGCAGGTTATATCCTTCACCGGAGCTGTGTAGGTGCCGGCTGCCATGGTGCGTACTTGCCTGGGTGCGCCAGCTCTACGGAGTCAGTAAGCACGAGGACTTCAGATCCCTCTCGGAAGAGCAGGTGGCCCCATTCACAGGACACCGCGCAGCCGAGAAAGCAGAAGGTACACCTTAGGGTGACCAGCCACCCCATTTTGCCCAGGACTTTGGGGGAGAGGGGTGTTCCCAGACGTAAGATTTTAAGTGCTAAAATCAGGAAAGTCCCTGGCATTTGGACAGGGAATGGGAAGTCAGAAGTCCACGGGGAGTAAACTCTCATGCTTGGGTGGGAACGCTCTGGCATCAGAAGAGGGGTGTGTGTGAGTGTGTGTGTGTTTGTGTGAGTGTTCCATGCGTATGTGTGAGAGTTGTGCATTCCCGTATGAGAGTGTGTGTGCATGAGTTTGTGTGTGAGAGTGTAAGCATTCTGGGGACAGCAGACCTCACCAACCCAGAATCGCCCCACTGCAGTGGCTTCTATCATATCTCAGCATGTGCCAACCGAGCTGGCCCTGAATCCTGCCAGAGCGCAGTCCTGAGTGGTTCAGTGAACTCAGGGGTAGACATCGTACATTTATTTTGCTCTATGACAGTATAATTAGCTTTTCCTCTTGTGAGGAATGAGGGTAGCGTGCTTTCTGACAGCTGTGGGAGCTGCCTTCCTGCCTGGATAAATCTAGTATCCCTGATATTGTTACACCTGTTTAAACAAGGAACAAAATAGGTATTTATTTGAAGTTCAAGAGGCCATATGAGCCAGGGCCTAAATATAGGCCTGGATATAATTATAAAGATACTTAATTCCTTGTTCTGAAAGACTTGTGCAGCCCGCTGTTCCCTCAGAGGCTTGGGCGGTTTCCTTAAACACGTGTACTTCCCACAAAGAGGCAAGACGGGGCTGAGAATGCCTTGTGGAGGCAGGGGAGCATGGAACAGCAGTGATTCCCAGACCTGGCCGGTCGATCCTCAGAAGCACCAGGCGGAGGCTTGATAAAGATGCAGAACTCAGGCTCCTCCTGTGGAGACTGTCTCTCCTTTGGTCTTGGAATGCAGGACAGGAACTTGTATTTTTAAAGCCCCCCAGGTGATTCTGATGACTATCCAAGTTTGGGAACCCCTGAGCTAAGGCATTTCTGGAACTAGGTCAGGGATACTAATAATTGCTGTTTCCTGAGGACCCCCTCCATATAGGCCCCCGTTATTACTCCCAGTTTGCAGATAAGACAACTGAGTTCTTTCATTCATTTCTGTGCTGATAGCAACCAGAGCACCTCAGGGCAGGAGTTCACCATGTTTTTTTAGGTCACAGGGCCTTCTGAGACTCCGATGAAAGTTATAAACCCTCTCATCATAAAACTGCACTCGCACAGAAGATTTTGCACGATTTTGCAAGGTTCATGGAGCCCCCCAAAGCCTGCCCTAGGATCTCTGCCCATCGTAAAGGACATTCCCTAAGAGGGGTCCACAAACAGGGACAGCAAGCTGGACCCTCAGCAGCCTGAGGAAGGGCTTATGGGGCGTTCACTGTGGGCTTAATGGGGTTCAGGGCACACTGAGGGGAGCTGTGGATGCAAAAAGGGAGGGTGGGATGCAGCCCCTGCTTCCAGTTTAGTTGGAAAGACATGCCGCACAAGAAGAAAGACAATATGAAGTTCAAGGTGGTTTATGCCAGGCCCAAACAAGGGCTGGCACTGTGCACTGCAGCTCAGTGAGCTAAGCCATCATGGGAGGGCCAAGAGGTGGGGAGGTGACAACTGAGCCTGGCAGGAGCCTGGCCTGAGATCAGCAGGAAGGAGACAGTTCTGGGCAGGGGGAGCTTGGTGATCATTTGGGGAAGGAGGGGAGAAAGCCACATGCACAGCAGAGACAAGGAAAGACAGGCCATTAAAGGGAAAAAAAAAATAATATTCTGTATGCTAAGAAATGAATCCTAACCCCATCCTCTCCAGAAAAAGGGAAGAAAGTAAAGGATATGAGAAAGAAATGTTTAACAGAGTGATAACCTTTGTGGTCATTTTATAGTATGTCTTCATCGACCAATTAATTATTTGAACATAATGCTAGATAATTTTGCTTTACATCTACAGAAACAATTACGATTACCAAAAAATTACAGAATTTATTAAAAACATATTAATTTGTAGTTCTCCACAGATAACGTGGTCCAGTAACAGGACCTAAGATAAAGTTGTATGGGGACATCTGTCAGTTTATCTCTGAGACTCTACGCATAACCTCATTTGCAGATTACTTCAGAAGTTTAACTTGGAGGTTCTTTGTGAAAATGGGGTTAGAGCCAAATGACCCTCCTACCTACCTTTCACCCAGGATAGACCCTGTCACAGTGTGGCTGAAAGTCTGTGCAGAAGAAAGTGGCGGAAATAGAGGTGTGAGGTTGGATGTGATAGAAGGGTCTGGGGCCCCACTGAGTTTCCTCCTTTGTCCTGTAGGGGGAGCCGCTGCAGTTTTGAGGGAAGTTCTTGGAGTCCCAATAAGGCGAAGGGCAGAGGGCGCTGGGTGTGGGAGAAACTGGAGGCTGGGAGATTGGCCAAGAAACAATTGCAGAGGGGCAGATGCAAGGAGGAGAGGCTGGGCAAGGGCCAGGGAAGGGCAGATTCCAAGAAGCGAGGATTATCCAGCCCTAGGGACCTGGGGGAGAGAGAAGAGGGAGGGAGGAGCCGTGGTTTTGCCAGAGGGTGACTGGGCACCGGTGGCTGCACAGACAGAACCAGAATCCATAGGGTACGAAGGGTGAAGACAAGCTCAGCATTGGTCCACCCTCTGGCAGGGGGCTGGGAGGCTTTCCACATAGGGTGCCTCAACTGGGCTTCTTCCCAATCAGAGTGTCGTAATAGTTCCTTAAATGACAAATGCTGCAGGCGGGGTCCTCTGCCTGCCTGGCACTGTGTTGCCTGAAGGGTGTTCAGATTCTAGGGAGCACTTCTTTCCTCAACTGTTTGCTCTGCCCAGAACTTGGCCCCATAATAGGAGACGGGTTCTTTAAATAGACGAGGGATTTCAGCAACTCCAGGGCAAGATGCCTTGTAAATATATGCAGAATGTTTTAATAATTAAACGTATGAAAATTAATAATGAAAAACAAAGCTAGGAGTGAATCTGTAAGGTTAGATGGAGGCAGAAATAGGGAAATGGGCTGGGATGGACGTTGCTCTTTGAGAGCAGCAGGAATAAACACAGAAATAAGCTTATGTGGAAGTAGAAGAAAGTGTAGGGTCAGACACCTGTTTCCCACAGTGATCCAGGGCCCTAGGAGTTTCAGAAATGCACATTGCCACTGCCTGGGTTAGTGCAATGATTTCTTAAGCAACTAAAGTAGTTTCCTGCTTCTGTTTCCTGTTTCTTTGCATAACAATAAGCTTACTAAACAGACTCAGAAATTATCACAACATCCCTTAACCCATTCCCATGTTTAGACAAAGCTACATATGACCACTTTTAAAGAATAATAGCAACATACAGATACATTGAGCCCTATTTTCATTTAAAAGAACTCCTTGCAGTGGGAAGGGACAAGTGACTAGTTCTGGCCAATAAAATGTGAATCACCTGCTCTCAGCCGATACCACACCTGCAGCTGCCATGATCTTGAACTTGCCAGCCTCCGGACTGTGAGAAATAAATGTTTGTTGTTTATAAGCCAAACCATGGCAGCCCAAACAGACTAAGACGATGGCCATTGTCCTGCTCTCCAGTTTTTCACTATTATTTACAATGCTGCAGTTGACATCTTTCCTGTATCTCTTTGTGCTCAGCCGTGAGAGTTTTTCTAGGGACTGTAACAAAAAATAGAATTGTTGGGTCCTGCTTGATATTGCTAAATGATTCTTGAAGAGGCTGGACCAGTTTATACTGGGGGGCAGCTATTTTTTGAGCTTACATCATAGCTTTGCCCAGTGTCCTGATACAGACAATGTTTGTTATGCATTTCACCTTTAGAGATCTTCTAAACCAACCACTCTTATTCTAGATAGTTGTGTTTTACAACACTTTTAAGCTTTAATTTTTTTTAAAAAGAGACATATTCATTGTAAAAAAATGTAAATAACTCATAAAGGTACAAAGAACAAGGTAATAACCATCTGAAATCCTACCATTTGAAGAAAACCACCATTAATGTTTTGGCGAATATCCTTCTGAGCATTTCTGATGGAAATGTGTGTGTGTGTGATGTTACATAAAAGGAATCAGGCTCTTCTAGTTTATCACCTGCATTTTAACTCAATGGTCTGTTATGAATACGTTGAGATAGTTTTCCAAATCTACAAAACTCCTCTGATTTCCTTTCCTTTGGCCTGGGGTTGCTTCAGAGTTAGAAGATGAGAGGAAGGGAAGGGAAGAGAGAGAACTAATAGTGGTAAAGGGCTTAGCGTGCGCTCTGATTTCCTCAACCATCCCGGGAGGCAGGTGCTGCTGCCCATTGCACAGATGGGGAAATTAAGGTCACAACAACAGAGGGCAATGGAGTCAGCATTCAGTAAGGTCTGTGCTTACTCCACTTCATTTGCTCCACCTACTCCCCTGTTACCCGTCTCCCGCTGGGCTTCCCCAGTCCTCTGCGGATGCAAAGAATGGCAGAGATCTGAAGACCTAGACGTGAGGTCCAGGCCCCACCACTATCTTGGTGAATCATGGTGAGAATATAAAAAATCTGCCCCACTGAGGTAGGTATCTGCTTTCCCTTCTCCCTCCTTAGGAAAGAGGGGGCAGCGGTGTCTTCCTGAAGGCAGGGGGGTGGATCTGGAAACATCTTAGGAAGGTGAAGGGACATGCCTCGGGGGGTGGGGAGTGGAAGCAGCCAGGTCCTGAGAGAGGGTTCCGATTTCTCCCAGACTTGGAGAGGGGAAGGGAGGGTCAGGGAACATGGAGAGGCCGAGGTATGGTAGTTAGTAGATGCAAAGTCTGTGGCCAGTGGGGCGGAGAGCTGTGAGGGCCTCTCTGAACTTCAGGAGTGCCCAAAAGCCTGTGAGGACTGCGGTCAGCTGTGGCTTCCTGTAGCCCCCGGGAGCAATGGTAAAGGAGGAAGCCACCAGGGCCCAAGGGCCTCCTGGCCTCCTTCCCACCCCCGCCATTGTTTAGCACCACATAAGCCCGGTTTCTTGTAGGATCGCAGGATTAAGAGAGGGAACACCCTAATAATTTGGAGGCTAAATTATTTTATTGAAGTATAGTTGACTTACAATGTTGTGTAGATTCAGGTGTACAGAAAAGTGATTCAGTTATATATATATATATTTTCAGATTATTTTCCATTATAGGTTATTACAGGATATCGAATATTGTTCCCTGTGCTATACAGTAAATCCTTGTTGCTTATCTATTTTATGGATGGTAGTTTGTATCTGTTACTTGTATACTCCTAATTTGTCCGTCCCCCCTCCTCCTCTCCCCTTTGGTAACCCTAAGTTTGTTTTTTATATCTGTGAGTCTGTTTTGTATATAGATTCATTTCATTTGTATTATTTTCAGATTCTACATATAAGTGATACATTACAATATTTGTCTTTCTCTGTCTGACTTAGGACTTCACTTAGTATGACAATCTCTAGGTCCATCCATGTTGCTGCAAATGGCAGTATTTCATTCTTTTTTATGGCTGAGTGTGTGTGTGTGTGTGTGTGTGTATCCCACATCTTCGTATATATATGCCACTTCTGTTGATAGGCATTTGGGTTGCTTCCATGTCTTGGCTATTGTAAACAGTGCTGCATGACACTGGGGTGCGTGTATCTTTTTGAATTAGAGTTTTCATCTTTTCCAGATATATGCCCAGGAGTGGGATTGATATTTTTAGTGTTTCAAGGAACCTCCATACTGTTCTCCATAGTGGCTGCACCAATTTACATTCCCACCAACAGCGTAGGAGGCTAAATTTTATTTTGGAGAAATAGAGGAATGTGACGTTCCTTGAATTTGACATTGCGGCCTAAACTTCAGGGCTGACGATGTGGGAATGTACCCTGTGAGGTCACCCAGAGCCTCACACTCAGAAGAGCCTTGCACTTGGTTTAATGCTCTGCCGTCGCCATCTTGAAACTCTTAATTTCTGAACAAGGAGCCCCACGTTGTCATTTTGTAGTCATGTATGAATTAGTAGCCAGTCTTGCAAAAATACATGCCCGCTGCCTCCCCACTTAGCAGAAGTTTCCAAATCTTACAACTTGAGCAGAAATCCTCACTGAAGGCTGGAGCAATTAAAGAGGACACTAGGGCTTTCCTGGTGTCGCAGTGGTTGGGAGTCCGCCTGCCGATGCAGGGCACACGGGTTCGTGCTCCGGTCCGGGAAGATCCCACATGCCGCGGAGCGGCTGGGCCCGTGAGCCATGGCCGCTGAGCCTGCGCGTCCGGAGCCTGTGCTCCGCAGCGGGAGAGGCCACAGCAGTGAGAGGCCCGCGTACCGCAAAAAAATAAAAACAGGACACTAACCACAGGTCAGCCCCACTGTACACTGCATGCACCGTACCCACCTCGTGTTTGTTTGTGCCGTTATATTTCTATAAGCAATGCTCGTTCACCAAATGGTCGCTACACACGTCTAAAACAGAGCTAAATATAAACTTAATATGTATTATTATAAAACTAAATGTGAAAACCATGGTGGTGCATAGAAAGGAAGCTGAGATGAAAGTGAAGCTGGCGAGGGGTGGGGGCACTTTTGGGTTATTTCAGTGGAGCGGGGTTGAAAGTGCCAGGGAGGCCTGAATGGTAACACGTGTGTCCCAAGCGTCCCGGCTTGCTCCCAGTGTAAGCGCTCACCTAGTGCTGACAGTTTGGAGCATTTCTCCCTGCAGAGTTCCCTCTTGTTCCTTGGTCTTTGATTTCCACAGATCTTCAGAAGTTACACATCAATGTGGAGTCTTTGTATATATTTGGAACTGAATAATCCGCTGTTGAAGTCGTCAGATCCTGATGTTTACGATGTCTCTGCAGTTGGTTCCCTGGTTCTTGGGGGCGTACATGACTTTTTTATGGGGTGAGGACACTTTTTCCCCAAGGTTCTGGAATTCATGCTGCTCCCGCCTGGGGCTTCCAGAAGCCCCTGCAGTTACCTGAGCGTATGTAGGTGCTGGACAGAAATGCCCCCAGGGGTGAGGGGTTTGGGGCGATGGGTGTGACCAGGAGCTAGGGGACCGGGCGCAGTGTCCCTCTGACACAGACTCCTCTACCTACGTCTCCCCTCACTCACTCTCCCCCGCTACAGTCTGCTTGCCCTGTAATTAACACAGACACTGCTGCCTCTGTTTTCTTACAGGTAGCGTTAATCATTCACCAAGTATGTATTCAGGCACACACCAAAGTGCTCAGAGGTGGGAAATGTCGTTAGTGCCTCCAGGCTAGATTTTATTAAGTGCTTTCAGTGTTCTGGGCACTGCTCTAAGCATCTCTCATGGGTGGTTCTGTTTAACCCTCAAAACTACCTAATGAAGCAGGCACTCTTATTATCTCCTTTTAACATGAGAAAAATGAGACCCTGAGACACCAAAGAAATTGATGCAAGCTAGCAAGTGTTGGAGCCAGAAATCGAAACCCAGCTGAGCCCACCAATACGATCCCACACATGCTACCGGCCAAGCAGGTAGAAAGAGGAAGCTAATTATAACAAAACCCCCAGAGCAAGGGTGCGAGCTGACACCCACTGAGAAATTTGGGGTGTTTGGGCATGAGTGAGGTCAGAAGGCAGTAGCCTCTTTGGAGTGATGGTAACACCAAGCACGAGAGAAGCGCTGGCCCCCTTGGACTCCCAGGCAGTGACCTGATAAGGATGTGGCCCCCTGTGGAGACCAAGCCAGGCCAGGGACACAGGTGAGCAGTCAGTGAAGAGGAACCATTCTCGGCACTGCCCATTGCAGGTTACTCTGATTGTCTTCTAGTCCAGTCCACCCAAGGGCTCTGGGGCAGCCTCTTCAGGAGAACGTGATATCACCTGAAAGAAAGAGCAGGTTCAGTGAAAGATCTGGTCCACCAGAAGCTTGAGGGAAACTTCGTTCTGCTTTGTGCCCCAATGATGGAGTGGAAGGCAGGTGGGAGGTCTTTGCTCCAGGTAATAGGAACAGCTGTCAGAGCTAAACAGAGGCGTGGTCCCATCCAGTGGAAGAGGGGGAGTATCAGGGTGAACCTCACGGAACTGCCATTGAGGTAGGTCAAAAACAGAAGAGTATTGACAATTTCACTTGTTAATTCTAATTCAGCTCAGCCACCAGCAGAGCATCAGCTGTGGCTGAGAAGAGGGTATATTAACACAGTGGATGGGTAAGTGCAGGGAGCGGGGAGAAGCCAGCGTGGGGGAGGGCAGAGGTCAGAGGTCAGATAAGGCCTGAGATATTCAAGAGAGCCCTTGAGCCCAGAGAAAGGAGCTTGCTGTGGCCGAAACATTTCCCTGCGCGGGAGCTGGAGGACAAGACCAGCGTCCTATGAATATCATCCGAATCCTGTTCTGAGCTGACCTGACCTGGGGATGAGCATTACGCGACACACAGGTAGAGGCGGCCAAGCTGGCCGTGTCAGTTGAGTGTCACCAGTACCCATGGGCTGGGTGACCGGGGAGGCTTCTTGGAGGAGGTGCACCTTGAGCTAATTTTTTTCAAGGACGGGTGGGAATTAAAAGAGTTGCAGAGAAAAGAAGAAGGTGAGAGCTGGAGAAATCTATTATACAATTCTACAGGTATTTTAAAACAGAGAAAGTCACAAAATGGTATGGATACAATGATTTTTTTTTGTTAAAAACATGTATGAGTATATACATCTGCATGCAGACACTCATATCTATACATAGAATGATATATGGAAGTATATTTATTAAAATGTTAACTATGTTGTCATTACTGGGCATTACTTTCTTCTTTGTGCTTATCTGTATTTTCTAATTGTTCTGCAGTAAGCTGGTATTGCTCGTAAAACATGTTTTAGAGGGTAAAGAATATAGGCTGCCTGAAGTCCTGTTGGTGTGTAGACGCTCCGTGAGAGGAAGCTGCTACCTGAATGTGAGTTAGAATTCTTCCCAGGTGTTACTGAGGTAGTGAATGCCACAGGATTCCCACAGCTCCTAGGATACCTAACAGAATGGTTTACGAGTGCCCACTCCGTAGGTTTAATTCGATCTCCACAACTTGCTAGTTAGTAAAATGGAATAATGATAGTACCTACTTCTGAGGCTCTTTTTGAGCACTCAGAGAATGTTACTATTGGCTTCTCTGTCTCTGTCACGCTCCCTCTTTTATACACACGCACTCTGACTTGAACACTGCTCTCAACCACCCACATGAAGATAGTGTAGACTGATAGTGTAGACTTCTCAGACTTTAATATGCACACAAACAACCTGGGAACCTTGTTAAAATGCAGGTTCTACCTCAGGAGGGCTGAGCTGGAGCCTGAGACTCTAACAAGCTCCAGGTGATGTCCCGCTGCTGATCCGTGGACCACACTTTGCGAAGTGAAGGTGAGAATAAGTTCATGTCCTTTGAGGACGTCCTGGAACAAAATGTACTTCAGCGTATTCAGGTATTACCTGTCACATGGATTCCCATCTCTCTTGGGCAAGTATTACATCACCCTGTTCCTCAGGAAACAGAAACACCTACTTATATGTGTAAGACTCTGTGCTGGATTCTGGGACATGAAGGTCTCTGTTGTAAGGCAGGGCCCCTGCCTTAAGGAGCTTATATTCAACACCTAAACATAAAAATCTAGGCAGCCAATAAAAGAACCTATTCTGGGTGCCAAAGGAGGGCTACAGACAGTGAATGAGAGTGAGACTCCAGGGTCTATTCTAAATTCTGTAGAGAATTTAAGTCCAAATACTTCCTTTGAAATGTTGAGGAGTAGCAAATGCTTCAGATGCAGGGCTTCATTAATAAGCCTTAACTTTTTTTAAAGGAGTTGTTGGGGGTAGGAGTTTATTAATTAATTTATTTATTTTTGCTGTGTTGGGTCTTTGTTTCTGTGCGAGGGCTTTCTCTAGTTGTGGCAAGCGGGGGCCACTCTTCATCACGGTGCGCGGGCCTCTCACTATCGCAGCCTCTCTTGTTGCAGAGCACAGGCTCCAGACGCGCGGGCTCAGTAGTTGTGGCTCACGGGCCTAGTTGCCCCGCGGCATGTGGGATCCTCCCAGACCAGGGCTCGAACCCGTGTCCCCTGCATTAGCAGGCAGATTCTCAACCACTGCGCCACCAGGGAAGCCTTAAGTCTTAACTTTGAATGTGAAAGTCACGTCTCTGTTATAAATATATGCTCCCGGGACTTCCCTGGTGGCACAGTGGTTAAGAGTCCGCATGCCCATGCAGGGGACACGGGTTCGAGCCCTCGTCCAGGAAGGTCCCACATGTCACGGAGCAACTAAGCCCGTGTGCCACAACTACTGAGCCTGCGCTCTAGAGCCCGTGAGCCACAACTACTGAGCCCACGTGCCACAACTACTGAAGCCCATGCACCTGAAGCCCATTCTCTGCAACAAGAGAAGCCACCGCGATAAGAAGCCCGAGCACCACAATGAAGAGTAGCCCCCGCTCGCCACAACTAGAGAGAGCCCGCGTGCAGCAATGAAGACCCAATGCAGCCAAAAATAAAATATAAATAAGTAAATTTATTTAAAAAAACAACAACAAAAAATAAATATATGCTCCTATGGGATTTGTGAAGTTGTGGCGTATTGTTTTTGTAGCAGCCAGCCTTCCTCATTCCTCATTAGTGGGGTAAACAGGGGTGGAGATACGGAAGTCATCTGGAACATAAATACACAGGCTGGCAGCCACACCGCTCCATTGTATCCATTGTTTAAGGAACACGTTTGTCTCATTCAGCTGCATCTTGTGGGGCTTTCAGCTTCTGCTTTATTCCATTTGAAAATTATTTGCTATCGAAACAGTGATGTCAAATTGGTGTAGGTGGGGCTTAGGGCCATAAATAAACACAAAATAGTTCAATACAGGGGAAACGAGTTATTATTAAGTCTAGGAGTTGTCCGCTTGTGCAGGTCACCCCTCCCAAGCCCTGTGTTTTGGGCAGAGCAGTCTGCCAGGCTTGAGGGGGGGCACTGGCTTACCTTGGAGAAAGTGTCATTTTATTTTATTTTTATTATTATTATTATTTGCGGTACATGGGCCTCTCACTGCTGTGGCCTCTCCCGCTGCAGAGCACAGGCTCTGGACATGCAGGATCAGCGGCCATGGCCCACGGGCCCAGCCGCTCCGCGGCATGTGGGATCCTCCCGGACCGGGGCACAAACCCGCGTCCCCTGCATCGGCAGGCGGACTCTCAACCACTGTGCCACCAGGGAAGCCCCTATTTTTCATTATGTTTTAATTGAAGTATAGTTAATTTACAGTGTTATGTTAGTTTCTGGTGTACAGCAAAGTGGTTAAGTTATACGTATATACATATTCTTTTTCATGTTCTTTTCCATTATAGGTTGTTACAAGATATTGAATATAATTCCCTGTGCTATATGGTAGGACTTTGTTGTTCATCTATTTTTTATATTAGTTTGTATCTGCTAGTCCCAAACTCCTAATTCATACCTCCACCCTTTTCCCTTTGGTAGCCCTAAGTTTGTTTTCTGTCTGTGTGTCTGTTTCTGTTTTGTAAATAAGTTCATTAGTATTATTTTTTGGATTCCACATGTAAGTGATATCATATGGTATTTGTCTTTCTCTGTCTGACTTACTTCACTTAGTATGATCATCTCTAGGTCTGAGAAAGTGTCCGTTTTGAATAGCACAATGTCTTAGAATACAGAAGCCCTGCTGAAACAGGACGTGGTCTGCCCACAGAAGCAGTGGGGAAGAAGAGAGAGGGGACCTAATGGGGCACATTGACAATGTGATCAAATGTTAGAATATTTTCTTGAGTGGTTATTTCCCTAGGAAGCAAGAGCTCTTTTTGGAGATCAGGAATTTCTATCAGGTGGCGACACTTTGGAATGGAAACTCCTGGAAAACAGGGCTCCCTGGGGAAGCTTGGAGTTGAGCAGAACTGAAGCTGGCAGGAACTGCCATGGGAAGCCATGGGGCCCAGAGAGACCCTCCAGACCTGGCCCACGGGGAGGAGGGGGGATGTAAACAAGATTGCCCAGCAATATCAGCTCTTTTTTATCAGGTGCTAATTATGTTCCAGGCATTATATCCTTTGATTCTCCCAATAAACCTTATGACCTGGATAGTAATGTTGCTTCCATTCCCAAAGATGTGGAAATTGAGACTTAGCAGGGCCAAGAACTTGCCAAAGGTCATAAGAGAATAATGGAGAGAGATGAGCCTGTTCTGACTCCAGAACCGGCTTTACTAAACACCATTCTATGTCCTTAAAGAAAAAGACTGAGCCACAACCTTAGAGGTTGAATGTAATCTGCCAGAAGTGTTTGCTTTCACTAGACCCATGAAACTCACACCATGGTCGGGACAGAGCACCCATCAAATCAGGGCCCAGGGAGACCTAGAGGGTCACCAGCCTCCATCTGCTGGTTTTCACCTGGTGAAGGCAGTGAAATCGTAGCCCCAGAGCTGTGCCCGGACACCACTGCACCATTCACAGGGTTCCTACCAGGGCTCCAGGCCCATGCTGAGCCTCAGGGCAACATTAAGAGGCCCAGACTACCCCCTGGACAGATAAAGGGGACAGAGGTGGGATAGTTTCGGGGGCGTACTCAGAGTCACTCAGCCTGTAAGGCGCCAAGCCTTTGGCTACAGAAGTCGGCCCTTGACCGCTGTGCTCTGCTGTGTGCAGGCCAGAGGCCTGGCAACTGCAGGTGAGCATGAGAGCCACTCGAGGACCAGGACTGCGATCCGGACAGTGTTGGAGGCCCCTTTGACTATTGCCTTTGAAAAGGCTGAGGGCAGACTGAGGCCAGAAGAACCCTCAGCCAAATTTGCAACTGTTTCACCACACATGTTCCAAACAACCTAATCAAAAAATGGGCAGAAGACCTAAAAAGACATTTCTCCAAAGAAGACATACAGATGGCCAACAGGCGCATGAAAAGATGCTCAACGCTGCTAATTATTAGAGGTGCAAATCAAAACTATGATGAGGTATCACCTCATACCAGTCAGAATGGCCATCATCAAAAGGTCTACAAATAATAAATGCTGGAGAGAGTGTGGAGAAAGGGGAACCCTCCTACACTGTTGGTGGGAATGTAAACTGGTGCAGCCATTACGGAGGATAGTTTGGAGGTTCCTCAAAAAACTAAAAATAGGGCTTCCCTGGTGGCGCAGTGGTTGAGAGTCCGCCTGCTGATGCAGGGGACACGGGTTCGTGCCCCGGTCCGGGAAGATCCCACATGCTGCAGAGCAGCTGGGCCCGTGGGCCGTGGCTGATGAGCCTGCTCGTCCAGAGCCTGTGCTCTGTGACGGGAGAGGCCACAACAGTGAGAGGCCCACATACCGCAAGAAAAAAAAAAAAAAAGATAAAAGACAAGGTCCTACTGTGTAGCACAGGGGACTATATTCAATATCTTATAATAGCCTATAATGGAAAAGAATCTGAAAAAGAATATATATACATAAAACTGAAAAAAAAACCTGAGCCACTTTGCTGTACACCAGAAACTGACACCTAACACAACACCATAAATCAACTATACTTCAGTAAAATAAATGAATAACCACACATGTTCCATTCTTCTCCGGGGCCATCATTTCCCTCTCAGCACCCAGAGCCTTCATTCTGACCTGTGGCCTCCCAGCGGGGTTTGCCGCTGCACCATTCACCTGTGCACGTGTTGCACAAGTATCACTGAGTGATTCCCTTGTTCCAAACACTGAGACTTTGGTGGGGGGCTGGCAGGGCCCTCTGACCTGGAGTCCAGCTTGAGGGTGAAGTTTGGTGAGGATGAGGCTACATCATAAATGCTGATTTCTCCCTTAAGCTCTATCCTCTAAGTCTGCCCATAGGAATTGAAAACTCAGAGAAGAAGACAAAAAAAAAAAAAAAGAAAAATTCCCAGCAGAAACCGTAAATGGAAAACTGACCATCCAGTTCCAATGGCATCTGGATCTGACGGAGAAAGGGTCTCGGACTCCACAAACTAGGGCAGGGTCTTTACAAGGTGTGCAGCCCAGTAAGGATGGTGGGTATGGAAAAAGTGCTTTGCAAACTCTGAAGTGACACTTGAGTGTGGGTTGCTGTTTTAATGAAATAAAATACATGTCTTAGAAAATAAAATATCCAAGAAATGAGCTCAGGA
Organism: Monodon monoceros; assembly: GCF_005190385.1. NCBI lineage: Eukaryota > Metazoa > Chordata > Mammalia > Artiodactyla > Monodontidae > Monodon > Monodon monoceros. Next base: position 57,734,454 of record NW_021703768.1, on the reverse strand, counting down.
ACTGGGGCAAATTAAAAGTGAAATTTGCAATCATATAAGCCACTCAGGGACCACAAATCATACAGTGCCTTAATTTTTCACCCTAGTCACAAGTTGCTGGTTTGAGGCCCAATTTCTAGATTCCCTTTTGAGTTCTTCCTTTCCAGAAGGCATACTCGTCTCCCTACTGTCCTCTGCCTCTCTTCTTCTCCACCGCCACCCAGGGCTGTGACATACGTCTGTGCAGTTTGTCCCCAGCACAGCTGCAGCAGGGGCCATTCACATCGAAGTCTACATGAGTCAGACCATTGATGCTTTTTTTTTTATAACATTTTTTTGTAGTATAATTGCTTTACAATGGTGTGTTAGTTTCTGCTTTATAACAAAGTGAATCAGTTATTCATATACTCTGTATATGATATACTCTGTAGATACCCATATCTCTTCCCTCTTGTGTCTCCCTCCCTCCCACCCTCCCACCCTTCTAGCTGGTCACAAAGCACCGAGCTGATCTCCCTGTGCTACGTGGCTGCTTCCTACTAGCTATCTATTTTACGTTTGGTAGTGTATATATGTCCATGCCACTCTCTCACTTTGTCCCAGCTCACCCTTCCCCCTCCCCATATCCTCAAGTCCATTCTCTAGTAGGTCTGTGTCTTTATTCCTGTCTTGCCCTAGGTTCTTCATGATCTTTTTTTTTTTTGGATTCCATATATATGTGTTAGCATACGGTATTTGTTTTCCTCTTTCTGACTTACTTCACTCTGTATGACAGACTCTAGGTCCATCCATCTCATTACAAATAACTCAATTTCATTTCTTTTTATGGCTGAGTAATATTCCATTGTATATATGTGCCACATCTTTATCCATTCATCTGTTGATGGACACTTAGGTTCGTTCCATGTCCTGGCTATTGTAAATAGAGCTGCAATGAACATTGTGGTACATGACTCTTTATGAATTATGGTTTTCTCAGGGTATATGCCCAGTAGTGGAATTGCTGGGTTGTATGGTAGTTCTATTTTTAGTTTTTTAAGGAACCTCCATACTGTTCTTCATAGTGGCTATATCAATTTACATTCCCACACACAGTGCAAGAGGGTTCCCTTTTCTCCACACCCTATCCAGCATTTATTGTTTGCAAATTTTTTGATGATGTCCATTCTGACTGGTGTGAGATGATATCTCATTGTAGTTTTGATTTGCATTTCTCTAATGATTAATGATGTTGAGCATCCTTTCATGTGTTTCTTGGCAGTCCGTATATCTTCTTTGGAGAAATGTCTATTTAGGTCTTCTGCCCATTTTTGGATTGGGTTGTTTGTTTTTTTGATATTGAGCTGCATGAGCTGCTTGTAAATTTTAGAGATTAATCCTTTGTCAGTTGCTTCATTTGCAAATATTTTCTCCCATTCTGAGGGTAGACCATTGATTCTTAAACCCGGCTGCACACTGGAATCGCTTGGGGGACTTTAAACATTATTAATGTCTTGGTCACTCCTCCAGAGAGTCTGATTTAATTGGTTTGAAGTACAATCTGGGCACTGAGATTTTTTTAACTTCTCAGGTAATTCTAATATGCAACCATGTTTGAGAACCACTGAATTAGACTATGCTGAGAATGGCATCCCCTGGGGATGTGGGGTATACAACCTGCTAGCCCTTCAGCTTGGCTCTGCTCGCCCCCATATGTGGTCTTCAATGACCTGAACTCGCTAGTGGGAGAGATCACAGACTAAATACACACTTTTCTGAGTCTTGTTTTCCCTAGGGCTGGGATTGAGGTTAAGGAGAGCATAGGTACTGATCTCTGAGTCTTTGAAGGCTCTCTTAACACTTCCTGCATCCTTCTGAGGGATGAGGGAGAGGCAGGGGTCTAATCCCACTGAAAACTGGGAATTTTTCAAGCCTGGTTTTGGAGGCTACCCAACTCCGGTGCTCTGCCCAGGGTGAGCATGCTGTTTTGATCGCCTGGCTGAGAGAGTGATTTAGGCCCTCGGAAGAATCTGGCTTATTTCCCCTGGTACCTAGGTCATTCCGTGATTATAAATCAGCCACTCTTAGCAGCTGCCTTTCCCTCTCCCAGGCCGCAAGGGAACTGTGCAGTTTTTACTGAATTAGCAACTTAATTGCAATAAATATAGCTCTAATGCCCCGAAGAAGTTATGGCAGCTCCCAAAGGTGTCTGGCTTCCCACACTCCCCCTACCCCAACCTCCTCTCCAAACTCAGGGAGCAAGTTAAACTCTGAGCAATTTGAACTTACTAAGTCACAGCTTCTGGAATGAACTCACTTTGTTTTGCATATGTCAGTATCATCAGATCCTGCCATCTGAATTTAATGTCACCATTTCCTATAACAACTAACGTCCTTCAAATGGGACGAAGAGGCTGACCAAAAATCCCACAAAAACCCAGAGAAATGAGACAAATATGTGATACAAGCAAATCTGTTGACTCACGGTTCGGTCAAAAGCTCGCCTGTTTTACAGCGTAGATGCTCTGTAACTCACTGATGCTCCCCCCACCACGAGCGCATCTGTCATTCTAAAATTACAAGTTGAACTTCTTGGCTGAAACCTTGCATCTGGCATGTGTATTTATACTTGGCATTTCAGAGTTAATATTTTTGGTTCAGCAGAGGGATTTTAAAACAAACATTTTCTGAAAAGTTCCAAATTCTTGAGCAGATATTGGAATCCGACTAAAGTGAATGAGAGAGAGAGAGAGAGAGAGAGAGAGAGAGAGAGAGAGAACCAAGTATGAAAGAGGCTGCTAGTGGCTTACCCAATATCTGTTCTACTCTTTTTTATATAGTCAACAGTACATCCTCCAATTTCATCCTTTCTTCCAATGGTGTCCTTTTTTTTTTCTACTCTTTTCCCTTTGTAATTTTTAAAAATTTACATTTCCCAGATGTCTTTGCAGCTTGGTATGGCCACAGGATCAAATTCTGGTCAAAGAGGTAGAAGTGGAAGTATGACATGGAACTTCCAGAAAGGATTTCTTGAAAGGAATCAAATCAGGTGAGAGGTGTGTCCTTTTTTTTCTTTTCTTTTTCTCCTACCTTCTAGAATGTAGACATAACGCCGGAGCTTCAGTAGCCATCATGGACCATGAGACGACTTGGAGGAGGAAAGCCAGGTGCTAAATTTGGGTGGTGGCAAAAGAGGCCACTGGTGACAGAGGGATCAGCCTTGTATTGACACTATCTACCTCCGGATTTTTTATATGTGAGAGAGAAATAAACTTATCTTGTTTAAGTTAAAGTTATTTGGGGTTTTTATTTATACAAAAACAAATCTGATCCTGCATGATAGATGAGGATAGGGTAAAGTTAATAGAAAAATCATTTCTTATACTATGTCAGCACACTTTGGCCCATGTTAGCCCATCTGCTAGAGTGAGCAGCATGACTTGAGGACATGGACATAACTATGTCTTGTGCTCAGCAAGGTTAAGCCACGTGCCTCAAGTCACCCAGCTAATAAGCGACAGAGGCAGTATTCTAACTCAGCCTATGCGTTTACTTAAAACTGCTGTCCCTGTCAGTGCAGCATGAGTCAATAACTACAGCTCTATAGAATGTGCAGTTTTTAATCAACAATATTATTATGTTTAGTCCTTAGCAGGCTGTGTAGTGGTCAGATCCGGCCTGAATCCATTCCGCACCCAAGGAGCTTGGGAGAGATTTGCTTACCCCAAAGATGCTCCCCTTCTGGAATCTACTGGACTTTGCAAGTAAGGCTTCTGTGTGTCTCTCCTTTATCCAGCCCCCACCTGTGATGCCCCCACATAAATGGTAATAGATTCTGTATAACAGGAGAGAAGAGACTGCTGAGGGTCCATAGAAAGTTGCCTTTGCTTAGAGGATTTAAGTCACAGGTGGTTCCATGGACAAGGTTTGATGACCTCCTACAACTGGACTTTCAAATCCAGGCAGTTACTAACAATATTGACAATGTAGCGTGAGAGAGCCCTCAACAACTGACGTGGCTAATCGGGGATGTGAGATGTGTTAACCCATCAAAATTAAGGAGAGGGAAGTCTTTTGGTTTATTTGGGCCATTCTGGTTCAGTGAGTGTAGTGACAATGAAATTTATTCAAGAGAACTTTAAGTCACGCCCTGGAAATACCAATTAAGTGACAAGCCGTCTGCTTTTCTCTCCATACCCAGAATAGTCTGTTATCCTAGTGTAGGGCCTGCAGCAGAGCTGTGAGGGCAGTGCTAGGTCCTGGAGTGAGGCGATGTCCCCCACGGACCACAAGGGCTCTGAGCGCAGGAGTACCCAGTGCTTGCTTCACTGCCTGCCAATGAGATGGGCTTCCTAAATGTTTGTAGCTCAAAGAGTTGAATGAACTTCTTTTTTTTTTTTAACACCTTTATTGGAGTATCATTGCTTTACAATGTGAATGAATTTCTGAGTGCCTATAATACTAACCCTGAATAATGCTTTTTCAACATCACACCTTAAGACAGTGGTTGACATGGGAATAAAACCCAGTCTTAGAAATACCTATGAAATAATTATATAATCCACATAAAATAGGTCCTTTGTAGCTGGTCTTAGCACATTGCCACACTTAAAAGGAGCAGAATTAGGTTCCACTATGTGGAACAGACAGACCAAAATAATACTGACTTAAACAAGATTTCAAAGTTTATTTCTCTCTCTCAAAAAGTTCTCTTAGAAGAACTCTGACGTAGATAGTCAGGCAGCATCATTGTCATTGGGGACCCAGCTTTCTTCTATCTTGCTGTTCCATCTTTGTAACAAGTAGTCTCCATCCTCAAGGTCACCTCGTGGTTCAAGGTAGCTGCTGAAGCTTCTGTGATCACATATAAGTCGTAGTCTTCAAGGAAGAAAAACAGAATGAGGAAAAAGCGAAAGTCAAAAAAGGAATTCCCCCGGCTGTTTTCTAAGCAGTCTTTGAGGAAGCCCCTTCCAAAAAACGTCTCCTTACATCCAGTTAGCCAGAACTTAGTCATATGGCCAAACTTAGCTGCAAAGGAGGCTGGGAAGTGTAGTCTTTTGCTGGGCACGTTGCCACCTCTCCCTCTCCCCCCAGTAATATACGCCAGCAGTTCTTAACATTTTTGGTCTTGAAAACCCTTTATACCTGTAAAATTTACTGAGGAACCCAAAGAACTTTTGTTTATGGACTATCTATTAGTATTTACCATTTACTATATTAGAAATTAAAGCCAAAAAAGCATAAAATATTTGTTTATTCATTTAAAAATTATAATGCACATATCAAATCATCACATCATACACTTTAAATATCTTACAATTTTTTGTCAGTTATACCTCAATAAAGCTGGAAAATTAAAACAGCTCCAGGACCTTCAAAAATATTAAAACATGAAAATTACAATTATAAACTCTTTCTGTATTAAATAGCATATTTTTCCAAAGGAAAAAAGAAAATGAGAAGTGATATTGTTTTGTATTTTTGCAGATTTGTTTATTATCTTACTTAACAGAAGACAGCCAGACTCTCATATCTCATACCTACTTCTGCTTTGAATCTGTTGCCATGTGTTGTTTTGGTTGAACTGTATGAAGAGAATCTGGTCTCACACAGATGTGTAGTTGGAAAATACAGAAGTATTTTAAAAACTTTTCAGGTAATTGTGGATATTCCTCTTGGATACCAGACCAAAACCCAGGTGGTAAGTTCTGAAAGGCTAGTTGCAATGTGGAATCTGAAATTGTATCAATGAACATTTTGTACTCTGTCACATTAAAATCCATCGGTGTATCCTGTACACTGAGTTCATTTTTCCCACACATGATTTTGTAATATCATGTAGTGGTCATGTGGAAAACATTCGTTCACTGAGTTATACTGACCTTTCAAATGCTGACACATTTCATTATATAAATTTTTAGAAATTACATTTTAAAATATCAATACCGATCTCAAAAGAAAAGTCCACTTTTGGAGAAGTTGTCAAGCTCACGATGACAAATAGAAGTTTTCAAAAATTCTAATTATCACTTGAAAGGTTGAATGTTATCATTGGCAACAAATACTGTCAGTTATTTCCCTTGAAGTGACAGGCTCATTTTGTTCAGTTTTGAGGACGTCTGCCAAATGCACGAGTGAATAACTATGGTGCCTCCTGCCACAGGCCTTCGAGGACCACAGGGTAGGCTGGGAAGTCAGTTGGGATGTCACTTGAGCACAGGGACCAGAAAGGTGACCCCCAAGGATGAGCCCCCCCACCATGGCCTCCAAGGGGCTCTAATGAGGCACAGACACACTCTAGCCTAAACCTGTCCTCTTTGAGCTTTGTAGACGGCACACAAAGCGATCTATTTGCCTTCTGAAAAATTCCAAGCATGCTTGTGTGGCTCCCGTTTAGGCTGTTGAGGGATCAGGGCGTCCTTCCTGGTTGAGGTGGGACCAGACCAGCCCCACAGGCCCCGGAGGAGGAGCCCCTGACCAATTCCAGGACAGAAAGGAGCAGGGGGGGCTGCTGTAGCCACGATTCCCTCTCACACCCACTTGGGGTGGGGAGGCAGGGGAAGCATGCAGAGTTAATCCCTGGAGCTCCTGATGAGGAATCCATTTACTTAGGTTGCTCTGTTTCACCTCTGAAGGTACAATGGTGGTGGCTCTTTGGTAAGTGAATGGCTGTCTGCTGTGAACAGTTTTTCAAGTGTGAAGGAGGAATCTGGGTTGAGACAAATCATCCAAGGAAGAACCATGTGGAATCAGATTCATGGCTCTGTGCGCTGCTGTTACACTGACGTTGGTCAGTGTTTTACCCCATGGGCAGAGGACTTTAGCAACAACATGTATGTGTGAAAATTCTTTCACGTACACAGTGAAAGCTCTGTCCTCTCCCCCAGAGACTTTGTGTGTGTGTGTGTCTATATAGAAGTGTTACTCATATTACATTGCCTTGTGTCCACATAGATGTATGTATACATACCACATTTGTTTCTGTGTCTTGTGTGTGTTTACCTGTTACACGTATAAGCAGCAGTGACAATGAAAATCATTTATCCTTGGACTCAAGAAGATGAGGTTAACATTAAAAGCACATGGAGAGAGATCATTTCCTTTTCTTCCTGTATTCTAAAAATAATTTTATGAACAGGCAATATTATGAACATGATAAAAAAATTTATTAATTAGCATGAATTAAAGTGAAAAATAGGTCTCCCATCCTCTGCCCCAGACATGATTATTACCAGTTTTTAAGTCTTCTTCAAGAGGTATTCTATATATTTAAAAAAGAGTATGCACACACATACCCCTTTAAAAAAAAAAAAAATGTGTTCTTTTAAACTAATGGAAGGTTAAAACAGGAAAATCACATAGCTTCATTTCCAGCCCCTTGTGTGTAAGCACAGACTCCAGCACACATATTTGTGTCTATGATTTACACATGTGTAGGTTTTGTGCTGGAGGAAAAATTCTTTGTTATAAGGAAACTTCTGGAACCTAGAAAACTGACTTCCTTCCCAGTTCATCTGGTTATTAATCTTCCTAAAAGTGCAAGACAAATAAAATCCCCATATCTGAGAACTTTGTGGTATCCCAGAGGCAGGAGAGAATCATTCCCATGGAATTGTCTTCACTTTCTGATTTGTCATCAGTTCTTAGGAGCAATCCAGTAAGGGTTTATTTAGTACAGCTCTCTGTTGATTTTATAACCAACTGCTGACTGCTTGGGACATAAAACTCTTGATGATTTACAAGTAGTGAGTGGGAAAGAAATCCATAAATCACATTCAATAATAAGAAGGTGTAGGTGAACACACACACACACACACACACACACACACACACACACACACACCTTCAAAGGAAGAGTTGTAGGCATGACCAGAAAATATATTCGTTTTTAATATGAAAATTGAGAACTCATTGGTAAGAGGCCCACAGTCAATAACCTCAGAGAGTTTAATAGTACCAGGTGGTATTTTAATGTAGAGCAAGAGGTTTTATTTCTTAGAGAGAAGACGCTGGTTCCCACTTTTGAAATGTTCAAAGGAGTTTTTATGGTCTCTGGAGTAAAAACCTTTTTTTTTTTTTCCTAAAAACTTTCACCAACCAAGCCAGGAATACTGATGGTTATCAGTTTTCTGATATTATTGAAACTCTTGAAACTATTATGCAACAAATATTTCTCAAACACTCAAAGATTTTTTTAATGTAATTTTTTTCTAGGACTGTGCTTAGAAAAATCTCTAATAATATGCTAAAAGTAGAAAAAAATAAGTTTCTAATTCCAGGAGAGTCCTAGAGTTTCAGGGAACTGCCAGGGAAATATAAAGCAAAAAACCTTGAAAAACATTTTTTTGGGGAAAGTGAAATTTAATAAATATGATTCTACTACCGTGAATAGTTTGTGAACTCTCTGCCTCCAAAATATAGTATAATATAGACAGAAATTAAGGATCCATTTATCCAAAAGCCAATCTCATTTGGATCCTGATTCAAACAAAACAAAGAGGTAAAAAAGTAAGCAGAATAGAGAAAACTGAAGACATTGAATAATGACGAAATATTTGAAGACATTAAGGAGTTATTATAAATTTGGGGGGTGTAATAATGGTGTTGTATTTTTTGGAGTTTTTATCTTTTAAAGATACACAATGAAATGTTTTAGGATGAAATGACTTGATGGTTTGGATTTGCTTTTTAAAAATCCAGGTGGGGGATTGTGGGTGGGAGGATAAAAGATGTAAGATTGGCCATGAGTTGAGGGTGGGTAATGGCTACATAGGGTTTCATATACTATTCTCTCTAATCTTGTACTTGCTTGAAATTTTACATAATGAGAAAAAAAAAAAGAGCTAAGTTGAACTAGAGTGGTTGTTAGCTATTTGAAAAGTTCTTCGTTTATTCATTTCACATTTGTTATTCACCAGGAACCAAGCATCCGTAGAGGGCTTTGCGTGAGGCCCTTGGTGACTGTCAAGGGGTGTAAGCGGCAGTCTGCCGACAGTGCCTGCTTGTGACAGGCGGGGACACTACTGAGAGCTAGGCTGCCCGCCCCCTTCTCTCGGTTGGTAAGAAGGTGTCTATCCCACGACCACTGTAAGGCACTTCCGTTTTGGGGGAGAAACACCAGCCCCCTGGGGGTGTGGACCTTCAGCTCAGCCCCACACCACTGACCCGATAGTAAACAAGGCCAAAGACGAACCCCAGAGGGCCGAAGCTGAAAACAGCCACCCAAGGCCAGCTCATCACAAACAAGTGTTTTGTTTTTACACTGTACACCCCACCCCCCAAAAAAAGTGGGGGGAGCACTTAAAGGGCTGTTTTGGAGCAGAGCCACTTGCTGCATTTGAAACTTAGACCCGTGCCTGGTTCAGTGGAGCGAAAGGGAAAACGATTGCCATCCCTGCAGGGTACCTACCTCTCAGGGCCCTGCAGAGGGCGTGGCCAGACCCACACTGCAGGAGAGATCAGCCCAAGAGGAGAAAGAAGTCTAAGAGCTTTGTGAAAGTTTCTTCCCTTTGGTGCCTGGGCCTCATTACCCAGGCTTGGAGGGTCCGTTCCTGTCCTATCAAGGTTGGCAGCGGTCATCAGTGCCTCCAGACCAGAGGCCCAACCCAAACTGGCTCCCGAGAGATGTGAACATTTAGTTCTCAAGACACCCGTCCCCTTTGATTAACAAGACCTTTTTGGCTTTGTTCTGAATGATGTGTAGATTGCCAGAGCATGCCCAGCCATGGCACCCCGGTGAAGACTGAAGGTAGAGGAGAGGGATGTCTCCTGGTGCTCCGGTCACTGACATCTGGACTTTCCCAGCAAGGTCAGTATCACACCCTATGTGCCTCTGGGTCTTGCCCTAACCAGGAAGTGTTCAGAATCAGATCACAGCTCCCTCGTCATTAAAACTCTTCAATGACTTCCCAATTGCTCTGCAGACACATACTAAGATGTTTAACAAGGCCGACAATGGCCCATGGGTTCTGGCCCGGACACTGGACCTTTGAGCATGTGCCTAAAGCCAGGGCCACGTTCCACAGCAGGAATCTCAGGGTGGATGGCATAGCTGGGACCAGACAGGCCCCAATTCACTCTCCCCAGATCACAGTCCTCCATTCAGCGCTGATAAGATACTGAGAGAGAGAATGAGAAAAGGCAAATATCCACAAAACAAACCTGAAACTCTGCCAGAAGTGTGTCCTCGCTGGTCAAAGAGACCAGCGAAGACCTGGCGTCAGAGTCCAGGGGCCAGTTGGTGGGCTTCCCATTATGTTGGCCCCTGCAACCCCAAAGGAAAACAGAAAGAGAGCATGGTGGGGTTGCTTCGAAGCCAGAGAGCTGGTGGATATAATTTCCCAGGTGCTGGAAGGCAGCTCTGTTTTTTTTGTGTTTTGGGGTTTTTTGCAGTACGCGGGCCTCTCACTGTTGTGGCCTCTCCCGTTACGGAGCACAGGCTCCGGACGCGCAGGCTCAGCGGCCATGGCTCACGGGCCCAGCTGCTCCGCGGCATGTGGGATCTTCCCGGACCGGGGCACGAACCCGTGTCCCCTGCATCGGCAGGCGGACTCTCAACCACTGCGCCACCAGGGAAGCCCGGCAGCTCTGTTTGAAGGCTGTAGCAGCAGCAAAATAGAAAGGTCTACACAGCTGGCCCCTCCTCCTCCCCTTTGTCTAGTATCAGCCGCTGTTCCTCTAGCTCCTGGCACCGGCCTCAGAGGCCCAGGGAGTCCGACGTCATGGCTCTCCGTGTAACGGTGCTCCCGGGGTTATACAGGGCCGTGGTCCTGACTTCACTTTCCCAAGTCAGCTCTGTTGACCCTCCTGACTAGTCCAAATCCCTCTTATGGCTCCAGGACCCCTCTTGGGTGTCAGGGCATAAGTGATCAGTAGCTGTCTCTCTCTCTCGACTAGCCGTAGCTGCTTTTCTGCGGGTTCAGTTTTTCAATGTTATAACCCTACTTGATGGCCCGGGTCCTGACACAGAGGACGTGCTCAATAAATAAGTGCTGAATTCCTATTTTCTGAGCCCCACCTCCCACCTTGGGCTGTCAGCTCTGGCGCACTGTCTCCAGAAGCATAAATTACCTCTGCGTTAGCACTTTGTCTGCCTTGGAACAGGGACAGTTGGTGCTGAATGACTGCAGCCTAGAGCTAAAAAGCCCCCAAGGCCACTTCCCTGCACATCGGACTCCAGGCATCACTGAGACAAAGTAGCTGTCCCACCGTCCCACCTTTCACAAGTGGTTGTCCTTTCTTAACATCTCTTTCCCTTTTGAACTACCCTTGATGCTCATTGGTACCCAAATCCAGGAACATAAAGTTATGCGGTGGGTGAGGATGACGAGGGAGAGGGATGAAGGAGGCAGGTGTGTGGGCGTTGCCGGTGGGCATGCCACTGGTGGTGCTCAACTATGTCCCTGTCACCTAACGTCCTCCCTGAACTGATGGCCCTCAGCCAGGAGTCCAGTGTTTCATGAATATGCTGAGCAAAAAGCTATTTTCTGTTAACTGAATCATATTTTTCAATCACCTGCTATCACTGAACATGAAAATGAATTCTCATACAAAGAGATTTCGTCCCTAGTGAGAGAGTGGCATGGACATATATATTCATATACACACTACCAAATGTAAAATAGATAGCTAGTGGGAAACAACCGCATAGCACAGGGAGATCAGCTCGGTGTTTTGTGACCGCCTAGAGGGGTGGGGTAGGGAGGGTGGGAGGGAGGCACAAGAGGGAGGAGATATGGCGATAAATGTATATGTATAACTGATTCACTTTGTTTTACAGCAGAAACTAACACACCATTGTAAAGCAATTTTACTCCAATAAAGATGTTAAGAAAAGTGAAGTACAATATAGATACAAAAAAAAAAGTAGCAATGACCATTAAAGGAGAGTGTGTTACAGTATTTTAAATCAACTACACCCCAATATAAAATAAAAATTAAATTAAAAAAGAGATTTCGCCCCTAAGATATAATACAAATCACAATAATAATATACCAAGCTTATTTTAATCATATCTTTGGAAAACTAGATACTTCTGATAAAGATTAGTAAAAATCACTCCATATACGAACACAGTACCAAAACTCTAAAGGATTGCTAAATCCTGGTCTTCCTTTGGGATGAGCCACGCACCCTTACCTTGAGTGGCCTACCTTTGTAGCCTATGGAAAACACTTTCTTTTAAACTCTGATGGTTTAGTCTATCTCTTCTAAAGCCTGTGGATCTGTTCTGGTTGTTTATTACACAGCCCAGATTCTGGGAGATTAAGAGCACCTAAGTATTTTTATAAAGAAGGTGAGCTTATCTTGACCGTAAAGATTGTTTCCATGACATGATTTTCCAGGTGTTGACACAGCAGCTCTATTCTGTCTAATTTAACAGATCTCATCTATGTGTAGGGAGGTGCTCGTGTTCTGTTGGCCACTGGGTCCAGCACAAATCCCATGCTGGGGTGGGCACCTCAAGCTTCAGCCTTGCTAGAGAGAACATCGACGGCTGAGAGTCGCTGCGATGTGTCTCTCCGTGGTAACTTAAGGATTTATTGACATCATCGTCCTATTATTCTTTTTTATTAATTTTTATTGGAGTATGGTTGCTTTACAATGTTGCGTTAGCCTCCACTGCCCAACAAAATGAATCAGCCATACACATACAGATATCCCCTCGCTTTTGGACTTCCCTCCCATTTAGGTTACCACAGTGCATTAGGTAGAGTTCCCTATGCTACACAGTATGTTCCCATCAGTTGTCTATTTTATTAGCCAGCTATCTAATACTGTTCTAACAGAAGACATTATTTTATTCCATTTAATTCATTTATTTTTGCAGCCTTTAAGATGCCAGGGTCCTCAAGGGACGCCAGATGGCAACCAAGTTCTTATATGTCTGAAGATCCCCAGCTGAGAACAGGAACTGGGAAATCTCCATTTGAGCCCGTTTTCTATTCCCTGCTTCCTTCCCCTACCCCCATTCTCACTACTGTGGAAACTCCCAAAGTCACAGCAGTAGTGAGTTTTCCCTTGGCTACTGGAGCTCAAATTAAGACACCAGTGCGTTCCAGTGGGAAAGGGGCGGGTGGTGAATAAACAGGTGAAATTCCTGATCCTGAGCCATATCCAGGGGATTTCTAGCTCGATCGGAAGTGCATATCCCCACCCTAGCCTAAGTTTTAACAGTCAGAGATTCTACCTCCCATTTCCCCCTTCCCCACCTCGAATGGTATCTGTCAGGCTTCCTGGGCTGCTCTGTTGTCTAACTTCTGAAGGTCACAGCATGGAACACTTCAGTTGTCAGCAAAAAGCTAAAACTCTGTGCCCCCAGCCGCATAGTCTCTAGCGAGGGAGGGAGCATATTTCCTCATAGCGGGGAGGAGAGAAGCAGGCAGAGTCCTCATCTCCCAGCTGTGTCTCTTCTATCTGCTCAGCATCAGGGCCAGTCCTGAAACGGGAGCAGAAAGCACAAAATGCATTACAGCCCACAGCACCGCTCTCAGAACCAATGCCACCATCCTGGCAATGGGCCACACGGAGATCTGCAGTCTCCCACCACCTTCCTTACAGACCAAACACAGCCATAGACCGTGACTGCCACAGCTGGAAGGGGAGCATCGCCAAGGCACACATCCTACCTGTCATTTCCACCGTCCACGGAGGAAAGGTAGTCCTGGTCATCAACAAAGGCAGCATTCTCTGGAGGGTAGATGGTGTAGTACTGAGGAGGGCTTGGCATGGTGGCCACCATCCCTCCAGATGGTATGAGGCCACACGGGTTCACCACTGGCTGCAGGTAGGTGGTGTTCATCCCCATGGGCTCTTGAGAGCCATAAGGAGGAGGGATGTACTGCACCACGGTGGCCCCATGGAAGGTGATGGGTTGGTTGATACCAGTGAAAACAAACGATTGTCCTCCTGCCATCTGCTCTGAGTCCGGGAGCCTCTCCTCACTTTCTTTGCACAATTGGCAAGAGAGCATTTTGAACTTGCAGATGGCAATCAGGATGAATGTCACCCCCACTGACAGCAGGATGGGCCCAAGGAGCTGGGTCCATTCAAAGTGGGAGGCTCCTTGGTGTTTGATCCAGCCCATGATGGTGAACGTGATCCCCACCAGTCCCAGGAAGATGCCTGAGAAGAGCAAGGTGGCCCCCGCCTTGTCGTCATCCGACACCTGGATGTCAGCAGTACTGGGTGTGTAAGGAGTGACCGAAAACACGTTGAGAGGGAAATCTTCCATGCGGCCGCGGCCCTGCTCCATCATCCTTACACTGCTTCAAGGGGAAAGAGGTTGTGAGAGCTCCTGAGAGCAGAGCAAAGGAATCCCAGGTTCAGATTAGTTATGGAAGAACTTTGGGCTTCTGTGGTTAACAGAGTAGAACATGCAGAGCCCTGAACTTTGTTTAGAAGAATAAAGGTCTGAGAAATGAAGCCTGAATCTTTCTCCATATATTGTCAACAACTGGAGGCCTCTGATTTGCAATTCAATGACAAGCTCTCTCTCTTCCCATTCATTCACTCATTCAGAAAGTTTTTACTGAGCCCATCTTATGTGCCAGGCGGTACTTTTTTAGATGTGTTAGGCACTGCTTCAAGGCTCTGTTTGCATCCTACCCAAACCAAGATTGTAGAAATAGCAGAGGACCCCCCCAGGGCCTCTGGTTGTGCAGGGGCCCTTGATGTGTCCACCACATGCTCAGGAATCTAACCCAACTTTCCTGCTGGGTCAGCTCACTAGAAATAGAGACCTGTTTCATGACTGTCTGTTTTCCTTCCCACCCCAGGAATCTCTAGTTGTGATGACACTTAAACTTTCATAGCAACTCTCACAAAGCTCTGAGGTCCTGCTCTTTCCTGGCCAGCTCCAAGTGCCTTTGCTTTCAGCATTTGGGGAACAATTCCAGCTGTGCGAGAGGAAAGACACCCTAGAGGCCTTTCCATGCACCACGTCACTGGCAGAGCATCAGGTATGACCTGGGGTCTCAGGGACACGCACTTCAGACCCTGGCTCGGTAGTGGCAGCACCATCCCCAGTTTCCATCGTGAAGTAAACAGCTGGATTTTCAAGTCTGCTGTGTTTTGCAACCAAACCCAAGCTGATTTCAAGAAGAAAACTTGCCCTTCAATGACATGATCTGTCATTCATAACTACAGAACTTCAGAAGAGCCCCAACCAATTTCGTCCTCCACAGAATAGTAACTGTAGCCCTGTAACTTTCCTAGACAGATCTTCTCCAAACAGATGTGTCTCTTCAGGGGTTAAATATTATATCAGCTCCCTTTTGCAGGCATGAGCTCAAGGTCCAGGAGGAGTTGCCCTCTTGCCCTAGGGCAGGGCTTCCCAAACTTGCCTGATGATAAAAATCACCTGGGCCACTTTTTTTAAATGTCAGCATGTGAGTTCCCAACTCAGCTCAACAGAACCAACATTTCCAAGGGAGAGTAAGTGCCTCAGGTGGTTCTTATCATCAGAAATCTTTGGAAACCCTACGTTTATCCCAAGTGCTCCTGGGAAACCAGGGGACTTTTTTTCCCCTCCAAAATGTCTCTCCCTGCTACAGGACAAGGCTGGTGATCTTCAACTTCACTGCCAAACAGAAGGGAAAGCAAGCAGGTGACCCCCTCAGGTATCTCCCCGTGCGTGTCCTCCAGCAGCAAGGATGGAGTGGTGTTGCAGTAGGAGGGGTCTGCCCCTTTTCCCACTGGGATAGATCAGAGATCCAGGGGAGCCAACTTTTCTCTTTAATCATAAAAATTCTGGTCAGCTAACCTGACATTCTTTTCAGGCTCTTAACCCCTGAAAGTCCCTGGCATTTAGAAAGAGCTAGGCTCTCCAAATTGTTCTTCTAAACCACTCAGTTTATGTTTCGCATTTGTCTTTAGCTACATCCACTTGCAATTACGACAACTGGGAACACTGAAAGAGCAGGGGAGAGAGAGCACCTTCCTCTAAACAGCTCATGAATCCAAAACTGGAATGGCTTTCAGAGCAGACTGGTGAGGAAATTCTAGTTATAATTCCTTTTTATTTTATTTTATTTATATTTTATTGAGGCATAGTTGATTTATTATATTAGTTTCAGGTGTACAACAAAGTGATTCAAAATTTTACAGATTATACTCCATTTAAAGTCATTATAGAATATTGGCTATATTCCCTCCGCTGTACAATATATCCATGTAGCTTATTTATTTAATACATAGTAGTTTGTACCTCTTAATCCCCTTCCTGTGTCTTGTCCCTTCCCCCTTTCCCTCTCCCTGCTGGTAACCACTGGTTTGTTCTCTATATCTGTGAATCTGTTTCTGTTACTCATTCATTTGTCTTATTTTTTAGATTCCACATATAAATGATAACATACAGTATTTGTCTTTCTCTGTCTGACTTATTTCACTAAGCATAATACCCTCCAACTCCATCCATGCTGTTGCAGATGGCAAAATTTCATTCATTTTTATGGCTGGGTAATATTCCATTGTATATATGTATACCACATCTTCTTTATCTATTGATCTATTCATGAACACTTAGGTTGCTTCCATATCTTGGCTATTGCAAATAATGCTGCTCTGAACATTAGGGTGCATGTATCTTTTTTATTGAAGTATAGTTGATTTACAATGTTGTGTTAGTTTCAAGTGTACAGCAAAGTGATTTAGTTATATACATATATGTGTATATATTTTCAGATTATTTTCCATTATAGGTTATTACAAGATATTGAATATTGTTCCCTGGGCTATACAGTAAATCCTTGTTGCTTATTTTATGTATAGGAGTTTGATTTGTATCTGTTAACCTCATACTCCTAATTTATCCCTCTCTCCCCACCCTGCACCTTCCTCTTGGGTAACCATAAGTTTGTTTTCTATGTCTGTGGGTCTGTTTCTGTTTTGTGCATGTGTCTTTTTGAATTAGTGTTTTCATTTTCTTTGGGTATATACCCAAAGAATTGCTGGGTCATATGGTAGTTCTATTTTTAGTTTTTTGAGGAACCTCTGTCCTGTTTCCACAGGGGCTGCACCAGTTTACATTCCCACCAACAGTGTACAAGGGTTCCCTTTTGTTCACATCCTCATTAACATTTGTTATTTGTGTTCTTTTTGATGGTGGCCATCCTGACAGCTGTGAGGTGATATCTCATTGTGGTTTTGATTTGCGTTTCTCTGATGATTAGTGATGTTGAGCATATTTTCATGTGCTGATTGGCCAAGTGGTCATTTGGAAAAAATGTCTACTTAGGTCTTCTGCCCATTTTTCTATTGGGTTGTGTGTTTTTTTAATATTAAGTTGTATGAGCCATTTATATATTTTTGGATATTAACCCTTTATTGGTCATATCATTTGCAAATATTTCCTCCCATTCAGTAGGTTGTCTTTTTGTTTTGTCAATGGTTTCCTTTGCTGTGCAAAAGCTTTTAAGTACCATTTGTATATTTTTGTTTCCTTTGACTTAGGAGACAGATTCAAAAAAACTCTTACTATGATTTATGTCAAAGAGTGTTCTGCCTATGTTTTCTTCTAGGAATTTTGTGGTTTCTGGTCTTACATTTTGCTCTTTAATCTATTTTGAGTTTATTTTTGTATAAGGTGTGAGAAAATGTTCTGATTTCATTGTTTTACATGTAGCTGTCCAGTTTCTCAGCACCACTTATTGAAGAAAATATCTTTTCCCCATTGTATATTCTTGCCTCCTTTGTCACAGATTAATTGACCATAAATGTGTGGATTTATTTCTGGGCTCTTTTTTCTGTTCCATTGCTCTATGTGTTTTTTGTGCCAGTACCATACTGTTTTGATGACTGCAGCTTTGTAGTATAGTCTGAAGTTAGGGAGCATGATACCTTCAGCTCTGTACTTCTTTCTCAAAATTGTTTTGTCTATTCAGGGTCTTTTGTGCTACCATACAAGTTTTTAAAATTATTTGTTCTAGTTCTAGGATAAAGGCCACTGGTATTTTGATAGGGATTGAATTGAATCTGTAGATTGTCTTGGTAGTATAGTCATTTTAACAATATTTATTCTTCCAATCCATGAACATGGAATATCTTTCTATTTGTGTTGTCTTCCATTTCTTTCATCAGTGTCTCATAGTTTTCTGAGTATAGGTCTTTTACCTCCTTAGTTAGATTTATTCCTAGGTATTTTATTCTATTTAATGCAATTGTAAATCCTTAAATTTCTCTTTCTCATAGTTTGTACTTAGAGTATAGAAATGCAACAGATTTCTGTATATTTATTTTGTATCCTGCAACTTTACCAAATTCATCAATGAGCTCTAGTAGTTTTTTGGTGGTGTCCTTTGGATTTTATATGTATAGTATCATGTCATCTGCAAAGAGCAACAGTTTTACTTCTTCCTTTCCAATTTGGATTCCTTTTATTTCTTTTTCTTATCTGATTGTTATGGCTAGAACTTCCAGTACTATGTTGAATAAAAGTGGCAAGAGTGGACATCCTTGTCTTTTTCCTTATCTTAGAGGAAATGCTTTTGGCTTTTCACTGTTGAGAATTATGTGAGCTGTGGGCTTGTCATATGTGGCCTTTATTACATTGAGGTATGTTCCTTCTATACCCATTTTGTGGAGAGTTTTCATAATAAATGGGGGCTGAATTTTGTCAAAAGCTTTTTCTGCATCTATTGAGATGATCACATTATTTTTAATCTTCAGTTTGTTAACATGGTGTATCACCTTGATTGATTTGCAAATCTTGAACCATCCTTGCATCCCTGGGATAAATCTCATTTGATCATGGTGTATGGTCCTTTTAATATATTGTTGGATTGAGTTTGCTAATATTTTGTTGAGGATATTTTCATGTATGTTCATAGTGATATTGGACTGTAATTTTCTTTTTTTTTTGTAATTTTCTTTTTTGTGATATCTTTGGTATCAGGGTAATTCTGACCTTGTAGAATGAGTTTAGGAGCATTCTTTCCTCTGCCAATTTTTGGAATAGTTTGAGGGGGATAGGTGTTAACTTTTCTCTAAGTGTTTGGTAGAGTTCATCTATGAAGCCATCTGGTACCGGACTTTTGTTTGTTGGGAGCTCTTTTATTATTATTATTACATATTCAGTTGCATTGCTGGTGATTTGCTTGTTCATATTTTCTATTTCTTCCTGGTTCAGTGTTGGGAGATTGTACATTTCTAGGGATTTTCTCATTTCTTCTAGGTTGTCCATTTTCTTGGTATAGAGCTGTTCAAAGTAAGCTCTTATGATCCTTTGTATTTCTGTGGTGTCAGTTGTAACTTCTCCTTTTTCACTTTTGATTTCACTGATTTGGGCCCTCTCTGTTTTTTTCTTGATGAGTCTGGCTAAAGGTTTGTCAATTTTGCTTATGTTTTCAAAGAATCAGCTCTTAGTTTCTTTCTTTCTTTCTTTCTTTGTCTCTATTTCATTTATTTCTGTTCTGATCTTTATGATTTTTTTTCCTTCTACTAACTTCTGGTTTTGTTTTTTCTTCTTTTTCTAATTCCTTTAAGTGTAAGATTAGGTTGTTTATTTGATATTTGTTTCCTCAGTTGGCATGTATCACTATAAACTTTCCTGTTAGAACTGCTTTTGCTGCATCCCATAGATTTTTGATCATTGTGTTTTCATTTTCATTTGTCTCCAGGTATTTTTAAATTTCTTCTTTGATTTCTTCAGTGATCCATTTGTTGTTTAGTAGCATATTGTTTAGCCTCCATGTGTTTGTGTTTTTGCAGTTTTTTCTTGTAGTTGATTTCTAGTCTCATAGCATTGTTGTTGGAAAAGATGCTTCATATGATTTCAGTTTTCTTAAATTTACTGATATATTTTTGTCATCTAGCATGTGATCTATCCTGGAAGAATGTTCCATGTGCACTTGAACAGAACGTGTATTCTGCTGCTTTTGAATGGGATGTTCTATCAATTAAGTCCCTCTGGTCTAATGTGTCATTTAAGGCCAGTGTTTCCTTATTGATTTTCTGTCTGGATGATGTGTCCATTGATGTAAATGGTGTGTTAAAATCTTCTATTATTATTGGGTTACTGTCAGTTTCTCCCTTTATATCTGTTAATGTTTGCTTTATGTATTTATGTACTCCTGTGTTGGATGCCTATATATTTACAATTGTTTTATCTTCTTCTTAGATTGAGCTCTTGATCATTACATAATATTCTTCTTTGTATCTTGTGATAGTCTTGTTTTAAAGTTTATTTTGCCTGATATAAGTATTGCTACCCCAGCTTTCTTTTGATTTCCATTTGCATGGAATACCTTTTTCTATTCCCTCACTTTCAGTCTGTGTGTGTCTTTAGATCTGAAGTGAGTCTCTTGTAGAGTCACTATATATATGGGTATATATGTATATGTATATGTGGGTCTTGTTTTTGTATCCATTCAGCCACTCTCTGTCTTTTGATTGGAGCAGTTAGTCTATTTACATTTAAAGTAATTATTGATAGGTATGTACTTATTGCCATTTTGTTAATTTTGGGGGATTGCTTTTGTAGTTCTTTTTTGTTCTCTTCTTCTTTTGTTCTTCCCTTGTGATTTGATGACTATATTTAGTGTTATGTTTGGATTCCTCTCTCTTTTTTGTGTGTGTATTTATTATAGATTTTTGGTTTTTGGTTACCATGAGGTTTATATATAGCAATCTCTTTCCAGATTGATGGATGGATGGTTGGATGGATAGATAGATAGATAGATACAGATATGATTATTTTAAGTTGCTGATCCCTTAGTTTCAAACACATTTTAACAATTCTGCATTTTTACTCCCCCTCATGATTACTGGTTTTGACATATTTTACAACTTTTTGTTTTCTGTATCCCTTAACTACTTATTACAGACATAGACAAGTTTACTACTTTTGTCTTTTAAGCTTCATACTAGCTCTGTACATGGTTGATTTACCACCTTCACTGTATATTTGCCTTTACCAGTGAGCTTTTTCCTTTTGTAATTTTCATGTTACTAGTTGTGGCCTTTTCTTTTTCACTTAGAGAACTCCCTTTAATACTCCTTGCAAAGCTGATTTGGTGGTAATGAACTCTTTAAGCTTTTACTTCTCTGTAAAAGTTTTGATCTCTCCGTTAAATCTGAATGAAAGCCTTGCCAGATAGAATATTCTTGGTTGTAGGTTTTCCCCTTTCATCACTTTGAATCTATTGTGTCAGTTCCCTCTGGCCTGCACAGTTTCTAATGAAAAGTCAGGTGATAGACTTATGGGCATTCCCTTGTACATAACTTGTTGCTTTTTCCTTGCTGCTTTTAATATTCTCTCTTTATCTTTACTTTTTGCTACTTTAATTACAGTGTGTCTTGGTGTGGTCCCTTTGGGGTTGATCCTATTGGGAATTCTTTGTGATTCCTGCACCTGAATGTCTGTTTCCTTTCCCAAGTTAGGGAAGTTTTCAGCTATTAAGATATGATGTTTTCAAATATGTTCTCTGCCCCTTTCACTCTCTCTTCTCCTTCTGGGACCCCTATAATGTGAATGGTAGTATGCTTGATGTTGTCTCAGAAGACTCTTATGCTTTCTTCATTTCTTTTTATTCTTTTTTCTGTGATTTCCACTACTCTGTCTTCCAGCTCACTGATCCATTCCTCTGTATCATTTAATTTATTGCTGATTCCTTCTAATGTATATTTCATTTCAGTTATTGTATTCTTAGGCTCTATTTGCTTCTTCTTTATACTTTCTAATGCTTTGTAAAACTTCTCACTGTGTTCATCCATTCTTCTCCCAAGTTCTTTGATCATCTTTATGATCATTACCTTGAACTCTTTATTGGATAGATTGCCTATCTCCACTTCACCTAGTTCTTCTTCTGGGGTTTTATCTTGTTCCTTCAGTTGGAACATATTCCTTTGTTGCCTCATTTTTCCTAACTTTCTGTTTTTAATTATATGTATCTGGTAGGTTGGTTACATTTCCTGACATTGGAGAAGTGGCCTTTTGTAAGAGACATCCTATGCATCCCAGCAGTGCACTTTCCTCTTGTCGCCAAAGCTATATGCTCTAGGGGTGCTCCGTATGTGGGCTGCCTGGGTCCTTCTGTTGTGGGGTCTGACTACAGTCTGGTAGGTGTGTCTGGCCTCCAGTCTGTTCAGTTGCCAGGCCCTGCTTTGTGCAGAGGCTGCCAGCTGCTGGTTAGTGGAGCCAGATCACAAGGCGACTGGCTGTGAACTCCAGGAGGTCCCAGGGGTAGTTTTGGTTCACTGGTGGGCAGAGCCAGGTTCTGGGGTGGGTAATTGTGGTGCCAGGATTTCCAGATCTAGTGTCAGCCTGTTGGTGGGTGGGGCCAGTTCCTGACACAGCTGGCTGTGGGTTCCAGGGTGTCCCAATGCTGATAATGGCCCACTTGTGAGTGGGGCTAGATCTCAGGATGGCTGGGTGAGGAGTCCAATGTATCTCAGAGCTGGTGTTGGCCTGCTGGTGGGTGGGACGGGGACCTGAGCTGTCCTAGAGCTGGAATTGGCCTGCCGGTGGACAGAGCCAGGGCTGAAGGGGTGCTGGGGCTGGTGTTGGCCTGCTGGTATGTTGGCTGCGTCTTGCAGTTGTCCTGAAGCCAGTGTCCACTTGCTGGTAGGTGGGGTTGGGGTCCAGGTGCTCCTGGGCCTGGTGCCTACCCACCAGTGGGTGAAGCCTGGTGCTGAGGCTAGTGGCAGCCCACTGGCAGATTCAGGCCCTAGAACCTCTGGTTGCAGGGCCCAGGAGTCTCAGAGCTGGTGTCTGACCACTGATGGGTGAGGCTGATTCCTGACACAGCTGGCTGTGGGGTCCAGGGTGTCCTGAGGCTTGTGTCAACCCACTGGTGAGTGGGGCCATATCCCAGGGCAGCTGGCTGAGGGGTCCAAGGTGTCTTTTTTTTTTTTTTGCGGTACACAGGCCTCTCACTGCTGCAGCCTCTCCCATTGCGGAGCACAGGCTCTGGACGCGCAGGCTCAGCGGCCATGGCTCACGGGCCCAGCCGCTCCACAGCACGTGGGATCTTCCCGGACCAGGATATGAACCCACGTCCCCTGCATCGGCAGGCGGACTCTCAACCACTGCGCCACCAGGGAAGCCCCCAAGGTGTCTTGAGCTTGTGTAGGGCGGCTGATGGGAAGGGTTGGGGCTCAGAATGTCCTGGGCCTGGTTCTGGCTTGCTGGTGGGTAGGCTGGGTCCTGCCATAGCAGGCTGCAGGGCTGTGGTTATCCTGGAGCTGGTCCCTGCCCACTGTTGAGTGAGGCTGATCCCAAGTTAGATCCAGCTCACGGATGGGCAGGACTGGGGCCCAAGGGGTCCTGGGATTGGTGCCTTCCCACTGGGTCCTGGGGTCTCTGGGTGCAGGACCCTGGGGGTCCCGGGTCTAGTGCCTGTGCAGTGATATGTGAGGCCAAGCTGTGGGCCCTCCAGTAGACAGGGCTGTGTCCAGTGGTGGCTGTGTGTTCAGAGGGTCTTAAGGCTGCCTGCCTGCTGGCAGGTGGGGCTGTGCTTGGCCTGAGGCATCCCAGTACTGGTGCCTACAAGTTGGTAGGCAGTGGTGGGACTGGGTCCTGAGGCTAACAAGCTACAGGGAGGATTACAAAATGGAACTTGCCAGTGCCAGTGTCCACAAGCTCCCCAAAATAGCTCCTGTCAGTGTCTGTGTCCCCAGGGTGAGCTCCAGTTGCTTCCTGCCTCTCTAGGAGACTCTCCAAGGTCAGCAGGTGAGCTTGACCTAGATTCCTTTCAAATTACTGCTTCTGCCCTGGGTCTCAGAGTGTGTGAAATTTTGTGTGTGCCCTGTAAGAGTGGAGTCTCTACACAGCCCTCTGGGTCTCCCAATAGTAATCCTCCCTGGTCTTCAAAGCCAAATGTTCTGAGGACTTGTCTTCCCCAGGCAGGACTCCCAGGCTGAGGAGGCCAGCGTGGAGTTTAGACCCCTCACTCCTTGGGGAGAACCTCTGCAATAGTAATTATTCTCTCATTTGTGGGTCACCAACCTGGGGGCATATGTCTGGACTATACCGTGACTCTGCCCCTCCTACATGTCTAGTTGTGGTTCTTTCTTTATACCTTTAGTTGTAGAAGATCTTTTCTGGTAGATTCCAGTCTTTCTCACCAATACTTGCTCTGTAAATAGCTGTAACTTTGGTGTGCCATGAGAGTAGGTAAGCTGAGTGTCTTCCTATTCTACCATCTTGTCTAAGCTCTCAATTCAGATCCCTCCACTTACACTTTCAAGGTCACCTTGACTCTGCCTCTCTCCCTAAAAACTCAAATTCTGTATATATATAGTAAATACCAATTTTTAAGAAGCTAACAAGCTGAATTCAGTAGCATATTAAAAGTATTATACACCATGACCAACTGGGATTTATTCCTGGAATGCAAGAATGGTTCAGCATATGAAAACCAATCAGTGTAAAAAAATACACTACATTGAAGGGAAAAGACCCCATAGGCTCATCTCAGTGCACACCAGGAAAAAAAAAAGTGTTAAGATTTATTGAACACTTACAATGCATCAGGCACAATTCTAGATATTTAATGTACATGGTTTCATTTCATCCTTTTAACAACCAGGTTACAATCGAGAGAACTAGGCTGATTATTAAGCTGTTGTGACTCTGCTCCAAACCCACCCCTTGATACTTTGCTTTAGTCGAAAATCTGCCAAGAACAAATATTTCCCTTTGCCAGATGGTTCCATATTAGACTCTGCCAGTAGGGGGCACTAGAGGGAGACTGCAAAGTGCGAGGAAGGAGAAAGCAATTACAACTGATCCTTGAACCACAGGGGTCTGAACTGCATGGGTCTACCTATACTGGGATTTTTTTCAATAGTAAATACTACAGTACTACACAATCTGCGGTTGGTTGAATCTGCAGATGCAGAACCACAGATACAGGGAAACCACAGACACCACAGGCTGACTGTAAGTGATGCGTGGGTTTTCAACTGCATGGAAGGTTGACATCCCTAACCACCCCACCACATTGTACAAGGGTCAGCTGTACTACTTCATCTTTTGCTTGCTGCTACTGTCAGTGTCACCCCATCAGCAGTTCTTCATCCTGGTAGGAACAGTTCCAATTTCCAGTTTCCCTCCACACATACACCCAGAGCCAGCCTCACTGTGCCCCTTCAAAAACACCACCACCTGCCAAACAATGCTCTCTCCTCAGAGGTTCTTTTTTTTTTTTTAATAGATTACTGGTTTATTTTAAAAGGATATGACTCAGGAACAGCCAGACAGAAGAGATGCACTGGGCAAGGTATGGGGAAAGGTGCACAGAGCTCCCATTGTCTCTCGGAGTGCACCACTCTCCCCAAATCTCCACGTGTTCACCAACCTAGAAGCTCTCTGGACCCTGTCCTTTTGGGCTTTTATGGCGGCTCCCCAGAGGTTCTTTATCCCAACTCCTGAGATGCCAGCACAAGCTGAATGGCATCCTTTATCCAGCAAGCAAGGTGCCAGCTCCATGGGGTCCCTTCTCTAAGCGTCTATATTCTAATGTAACTCCAGCTCCTTCCCTCTGTTGCCCCAACCTATTTTTACTATCTCTGAGTTACCTCGGTGTTCATTTTTTGTGTTTTCAGTCCTCCAATACCTGTTTAACTAGTTTCCTAAATTAAATCCTCTCTATTAAAATAACTAGTATGGTTTGTGTTTCCCTAACTGGATCCTGACTGATATGTAGTACCAACAGTGGGTTTAGGAAACATACTTACAAAGGTGGGATTCTGGAGTTGGTTTGGTCATATTCTTGGCCTCAAATACAGTGCTAAGCTCAATGAAGAATGGGACATTAGTAACCCAAATCACGTAGTAACATCAAAATTAATCAAAATATCACCTGTGGTAGGCTGCAAAAAAAGTGCCTAGTGAAGGAAGAGCCTTAGGGACCAAGTGACTGCTACAGTTAACTAGTATGATAGGCTATGAGAATTGTGAGATGGAGGTGGCCACTTCTGAGTGCCCTAGAACACTTACAAAAAGAAAAATAGCAATCTCAAGTCTTTAAAATATCAGCTCAAGTGATGGTCAGAGAACCAAAGGGCTTCTACAGTGGCCCTAAAAGAATTTCTTCTTTCTAGTATCTTCAGGGCTGACCTCACTGAAAATCAAGCACAAAATTTAAACATTCAGGGTACATAATTACAACAAAAGTTGAATTCACAGCCTTATCAAGTATCTAATATGAAAGTTAGGGGGTTGATTGTGAAGGATTGGGGTCCTCAGACTTGGAATGAGGACACCCATGTAGGCTCAGATGAAGTTGAGAATCTTGAGCCCCTGAGACATTCTGAGCCATCCTTGTTAGAAGAAGCAACTCTCTCCACTTATTTCACCTGAATACACTATAATAACCTCACCTTAAGCAGCAAAGAATGCCTATTCTCAAAATTCACGCCAGGTACCTCTTGTTGCCTCTAAACATAATGTATCAAATTTCAGCATACTCTAGGGGTGTAGTACACTCTATTCTGACTCAGGAGAAAATGGCTTACTCTCCAAAAGAATTATAAAATTAAAAAAATTTATATCAGCAGAAATGTGGAGAATATGGGTAGAAATTAATCCTAAGGATTAATAGAATATAATATTGGATTGGTAAATTTTTATATGGGTGCACTTAACAGATATTCTAGATTTAATGTTAGTGTTATTAATTTATTGTTGTTTAATTTAATGTTAATGTATTCTAGATTTAATGTTAATGTGTATAGCTGGAAGTGACCTTACTAGTGGACCTGGTTGGTTGATTGATACTTGGACTCTACAGTGGCTTGTATTCAATGAGGTTGAGATACCAGAAATTCTCTGGTATAATGTAGAGGAATTCAAAGACTTTGAGAGATAGAGATGTTGGAGTAGACTTTTTAAGACTGACCTTTACACTTATTTTCTACCCCTTGATCCCTTCACCAAGGTGTTGAGAAATACATTAGTGCAGAAAGCATCAATATCCTTGAAAAGTTTACTGATGGCTGTCTTCTCTAGGCCAGGTATGATATCAAGAAATGTTGCCAATAAGGTGGGCCCGCTGATTTTAACGGGACTGATATGGGAATTTCAGACTAGTAGAGGCCAAGAGAAAGCACTTAATAGCCAAAGACAAGAGGAGTGCATTTATCATAATGGGTATCAGGGATGAAGGATGGTAGTCAGAATATTTTGACCCACCATAACCTTTGGTTATGGCTAATCGATCATCATGTCCCTAGGAATGAAATAGATGAGCATCCTACTAAAATGTTACTTGGTGTGCATAACAGGTAAAACTCCAGATCTGGTGACCAAAAACCTGACTCGTATTATCACAATAGAAAGTCAAGGCTTCTTATTCAGTTTTTGAACCTAAGCCATTCACAGACCTGGAGCTCCATGACTGGAGGAGAGGCTGGTTCCCCTTCAAAAAGAACCCTGCCACACTGCTACAAGTATATATACTTTAAATCTTCCTCCAAGTATTTTTCAAAGGACATACAGCCATTTACCCAAACCTCTGGGAATTGATACACCCTGACTCTGAACTGACACTATTTCTAGGGACCCAAAATGCCACTGTGGTCCATAAGTCAAAGTGGGGGGCTTAGGGTGGTTGGGTGCTAAATGGAATTTTGTCTTGTTGAATACAGTGGGGCCAGTAGTTCTGTGAAACCACCCTGTGTTTATTTCCCCAGTTCCTGAATGTAAAATTAGAATAGACATACGTGGCAACTGGTAAATCCCCACATTAATTCTCTAACCTGTGGAACATGGCTACTATGGTAGGAAGAGCCAAGTAGAAGTCCTTCCCTATCAGGATAGAAAAATAAAAGCAATGACACTTTCCTGGAGGAAATTGCAGAGATCAGTGTCATCATGAAAGACTTGAAAGATATAGGGGTGGTGATACCTATCACATCCCTATTTAATTTACCCCTTTGGCTTCTTAAAAAAATTATAAATTTATCAAGTGGTGATTCCAATTGTAGTTGATGTTCCAAATATAGATCTTAACTCGAGAAAATCATCATAGCCCCTGGCGCCTGATATGTAGTGATTGATCTGGCAAATGCTTTTTTTTCTACATCAGTTTATAAGAACCAATCCTTTCTCTATTCTCTCTTCAAAATTTTTATCAGTGTAAATAGGGCTTTTAGCACATTAATATATATCTTTTGTTATGAGCACCCTTTTCAGTTTGGCTCCCTCTTTCAACCTAAATTTTTTTTCAGCCATATCTAAAGAATAGAGCCTTTTCCTTCTGAAGCAATCATGACATTGACCTTGCAGGAAATTTCAGGCAGTGTTTTATTGCTAGTTTGTGGTTTATAATTTGGATAGACTTTGCTCCTTATTAACACACTTTGTATCTATACTTCCAGACTTATTTTTTTCTTACAACAAGTTTACACATTTCATAGAAATGGAGTCACATGAAACTATGTCATTCATTAACTCTCTTTTTACCTAATAGCTCATGCCATCTTTCCCAATCCATACAATTTATTTTTTAATATTCTGACAAAAATAATTGTTTGATGCAATTATAGCTAGGAGTTTCTCAAACAAGACGTATCAAGATATCAAAGAGAAATCAAGGATTAAGTTCATTTTTGGCTACTATAATAAAATCCATAATCTGAATAGGAATCCAGGGTAAACAATTTTTAAACTTTGGTAATACACTGTTGGGGCAAGAGTATAGGAAAATAGTCATTTTAAAATCTAATTGGTGAGAGTACAACTTGAAACAACTTTTTTGGAAGGGAACAATATCTATTAAAATTTAAAATGCACATACAATAGAATAGAATTGAATTATAGGAATGTAACCCAAGTATATCCTTTAGACACCTGCATAAAAGAGTATTTTAGCAGAATAAACAATGAATCACTGTCTTTGGGGGAAAAAAACCCCTAAATATCCATCAATAGTGGACTGGATAAATAAGTTACAGTGATAAACAATGGGGTATCCTGCCACTGTTTAAGAGGGGGTACAGCCTCAAGCCCTACGTTTCTTTTTCTTTTCTTTCTCTCTTTCTTTTTTTTTTTTTTTTACTTTGGAAGAGAGAAGAACAGAGTGTTCGATTCTGCCCTATTTATGTTTCTATTTGGGAACAAACATTGGTTGTGTGCGTGTGTGTGTGTGTGTGTGTGTGTGTGTTTTCTGCCACTGTTTAAGAGCAAGCCATGTCTATGTGAACAAGTATGGGATAATCTCGAAGATGTGTTGTTGACTGAAAAAAAAGTAAAGTGAATAGTGTATTTACTATGCTACCATTTGCAAGGGGAGTGAGGTATACTTGTTATTGAAAGTACATGCATAAAATATCACTGAAAGGATGCATAATCAATTGGGAAAGAGAATCGGGAGAAGTTCCAGTTATATAACAAAATACTCCCAAATTTTGTGGCTTAAAACATAATTCTGTAACTTGACTGAGTTTTGCTGGACAGTTGGCTAGGGTTACAGTCATCCATAAGCCCAACTGAATTGGACGTCCAAGATGCTTCACTCACACGGCTGAGAGTTATTCTGGCCATTGCTGGGAGTTGAATGGGTGTTGTCTACCAGAGCTCCTACCTGTGGCCTTTCCATGTGATTTCTCCAAGCATGGCAACTGGGTTTCGAGAGGGAATGTCCTAAGAGTGAGTGTTCCAAGAGCCCCAGGTGGCAGCTGCAAGGCGTCTTGTGACCTAGCTTTGGAAGTCCCAGAATATCACTTGCATTTCATTCTATTGCTCAAGGAAGTCACTAAGTCAACCCAGATACAAAAGAAAGAGAATTAGATTCTTCCTCTCTAGGGGAAGAATGTCAAGGTCACAGTGCAGAAGAACATGTGGCATAGGAGATATTACTGCCACTCTCTGGAAAGTACAGTCTTCCACAGAGGGATATTGGCTTTTCACTGTTTCGTCTGTGCTACTGCTTGAACGTTTGTCTATGTGGACATCCAAGTATGCCCCAAGATTTCAGATCAAGCATGTTTGTCTACTCATTCTCTTATCGGTGGTTAGTAACCTCATCCTTCTTTACTGGCAAATTCTGGATTGGACCTACTCGGGCAACTCTGTGGCAGTCGTCAGTAACGCCGAATTCTGATTTGTCCTGAGTTTCTTGCATATTCCCACTGTTTTTCAGACTTAAACATCAAACTTCCAATTTTTAACCACCAATCCACACTCCTAGTTAACAACTGTAATTTTGAAATGATTACAGTACAAAGAGATGAATGAAAAGTGACGCTAAAACCACAAAAACAAGAGTTTTCCGAGCTTATCAGAGAACTCTTGTGGGAAGTGAAACAAAACAGTCACGTATTTGTTAACAAAACCTTTGACTGAACACATTGCGGTGGGAGTAAATTGCTTTGTGGAATTTGTGTGTGTGTGTGTGTGTGTGTGTGTGTGTGTGTGTTATGTGTGTGATCAAATGGCTTTTTTTTAAAGTTTGGTAGGGGCTTCCCTGGTGGCGCAGTGGTTGAGAGTCCGCCTGCTAATGCGGGGGACACGGGTTCGTTCCCCGGTCCAGGAGGATCCCACATGCCACGGAGCAGCTGGGCCCGTGAGCCATGGCCGCTGGGCCTGTTTGTCGGGAGCCTGTGCTCTGCAACGGGAGAGGCCACAACAGTGAGAGGCCCGCGTACCGCAAAAAAAAAAAAAAGAAACAAAAGTTTGGTAAAGTGACCAATTCATTTTGCAAAACCCTCTAGCTGCTCAGGCCATGCTCCTGCAGCATAACCTGTTTCTGCTACAGTGCAGGCCATATTCACTTTGATTTGATTACAGATGAAATACCACCAGTTCTCTAATAGCAAAAAAGTACCAAATATTTCAACCACTGAAAGCACATAAAAGGCAAAATAGAATAAAACAAAACCATGAGCTCGGACAACATGGGAAAATAGCAATCTACTAGTTTTGCTTTCAAATATGTGTCTCAAAACCCTTCAAGATTTCCAGAATTCAGAAAGAATTTATCCCCAAACATTTAGGTAGAAATGACACCATGTGGCTTCCCCTATACCTAGCACACTGTCCGAGGGGGAGGGGGAGTTGAAGGGGGTGGGGGAAAACAAAGAAGCAGCAGGAAGGGGGCTGGATGCTCTGCTCTGCACAGTAGGCCAATGTCAAAATGGCCTGTCATCTTGTCAATGGCCACCATCATCCCCAACGGTGAGAAGATCAACAAAATCAGAAAAGGTTTGGAGGGCATGATTGGGTTCTCAAGGAACCTGGTCCACGGGCTCAACTCTGCATTCAGCTGCTGTGAGAGGAAAAGAGGGTCAGAATGCACAGCTCCTGACCCTGCTCGGAAGTCCAGGGCCTAGAATGGTCCTGGTGTCCCACACAAGGCAGGTACTTCCACCAGGACATGCCTGTCATTAGTGCTAGAGGAGGGGAAACAGGCAGCTGTCATGGAGGGGGCGGCTAGGGTCCAAAAGCCATGCTCCGACCAGCTCTGTGCCTTCAGAGGGCCGAGGGTGCAGACATCAGGGAACATGAACCAGGCCGCACGTGGTACTCAGCAGTACCGGGACAAGCACTTGTGGCAGGAGGATCGATGCACAGTACAGGTGGAACAGATGTGGAACCTCAGCCCTGAGAAGTGAATCTGCACTTAGACGAATGTCAGGTGTCTGTAAGTCAGTTGGAGGTATCTGGCGGGATCTCAATAGCAGGAGTTATCTGCTGCTAACCTGTTTTATTTACTTGAATTGCACCTGACCGTGGCACCAGAGAGTTACATTCACCTTTTACAATAAAAAGACACAGTGGTTGAATCATAGCTGTAC
Organism: Monodon monoceros; assembly: GCF_005190385.1. NCBI lineage: Eukaryota > Metazoa > Chordata > Mammalia > Artiodactyla > Monodontidae > Monodon > Monodon monoceros. The sequence continues at coordinate 57,702,758 of NW_021703768.1, read as the reverse complement.
TATCATAGCTGTACTATAGTCATGTAGAAAATCAAAACGGTCTCCATGAATTTTACTTTGTTATAAGAATAACAAGAATCTTGGGGAGGGGTGGGTGGGCAGAGATCACTGCTGTACAGATTCTGTGCATTTAACCCATCCTCTTGCTTGAGCTTCCTAATATCCTGGTGAGGGACATCTTTATAGATGATTAATCTCAGAAACGGGGAAGTATGTTATCTGACCAAGTAGTGGCACAGGAGGACAATCTGTTTTCCTAAACTGCTTTTAAACTCCTCCTCTGTGAAGGACAGGCACATGCTGACAAGCTCTCTGCCGAGTGCTTGAGCCAGGCTGTCTGCGAGGGGCTCTGGGGCAGGCGGTCTTCAGGCTGTTCTCCCTGACAACCTTTTTTCGGACTGAACTGAATGCTACCTTGCTGGGGCTGGGATTTAGGTCACAGCCCCTGACATTTTCATCACACCATAAGGTAAGCCTCCCAGGGGCTCAGCTCTTCTGAGGATCTTCCGATGGAGTAGGTCTGCACTGGGCAGTAGCTCCCTTCTGGATCCAGGAATCTGTGTACTTGTGTATTCGCTTTCTATTGTGGTCACAACCACAGACTTAGAGGCTTACAAAGACCCTCATATTATATTGATAGTGAGTCGGGCATCGTCTTATCTGGAGGTTCTGGGAAGAATCTGTTCCCACGTTCCTTGAGGCTGTTGGCAAATTGGACCCTGTGCAGATGCAGAAGTGAGGGCCTGGTTCCTGGCTGAAGGTCACTTTCTGCTTCCATGTCCCTTCTCTTGTGGCCCTCTCCATCATCACAGCAGCTATGGCACTTTGCCTCATTCTCAGGCTTCAAATCTCTCTGACTTGTTTTACCTCCTCCTTCTGCCTTATTCTGTTGCTGTGACGGTTACAGAAAGTTCTCTGCTTCTCTGAAAGCCCTGTGTGATTAAATTATACCCACTCAGATAATTCCTTTCTAGATGGATCGTGCCATATAACGTAACACGGGCACAGGAATGCTATCACGTTCACAGGTTCGGGGAACAACGGGTATGGAATCCTTTGGGGGGAGGGCTTTTTTAGAATTCTTCCTACCACATTCTGCTTCTGTTGCTGAGAGGCGGAGAGTTATTTAGGAACAAGTGACGCAGCTAAGACTGACCATGTGTAGGTTTTGTCGGCATTGCTAAGGAAGTGTAAGTAACAACACTACGGCAGGTCTTACGGTCCTTACCGAGTGCAATTCACTCTCACGCAGTTGTTCGCACGGTGCCGTCCCAGGACCAGCAGCACCAGCATCACCTGGGACCTTGTCAGAAATGCAAATTTTGGGCCTCACCCCAGACCTACTGAATTAGACGCTGTGGGGTTGGGGTCCAGAGCAACCGGGTGATTCTGATTCTTGCTCAATTAAGAACTATTTCTTTAAGGCAAGTCCCCACTTTGGTTTTTTGTGGAAATCAAAAGTCAGGGAGGGGCCAGATAGGTCATCTCTAAGGTGACTTCCAACAACCTATGATTCTGTGAATATTATTAAAATGATCACACTTCATAAACCAAAGTGCACATGTATACACCATTGCACGTGTACGTGTGTGTGTGTGTGTGAGCTTACACAAGCGTAATGGTTAAGAGTGAGCTTAGGCTCTGGAGTCTTTTCTGTGATCAAATCCTGGCTCCACCAATCCCTAGATATGCAGCTGGATCAGCCGCTTAGATTCTCTGAGCCTCGGTTTCCACACTTACAAAAGAAGCTAATAACAGTACCTACTTCATAAGGGTGTGAGGGGCAAATGAGATGATACAGAAAGAGAATGTAGCATAGTAAGCTCAGTGCTGATCAGGTGCATTTACTCTATCTTGCTACATTTCTTTAAACTTCCCCCTCGGGTACTTGAGGAGCTGGGTCCCTGGTAGGGCGGGAGCACCCAGGCCCTTGCCAGGAGGCCCTGAAGCCATTCCCTGGGTACGAAGGATCAGCTGCTACGAGGTCTGAAAGCCAAGGTGAACCTTCTCTGATTCTTAGAGTCAGCTTAAGTCCTATTACTGCAAAGGAAGACATATAGGTGAAGTGTGTACGTACTCCTAGGACTGCACTGATCTCCTCCTCTGGGAAGCTGAAAAACACAAGGTGGAAACCGCATATCTTAACGTGGAATCAGCTGAAATTTGGAGAGGGGCTGGAAACAATAGGTCTCTGCATCTGTGTGTGTGCCTATTAATATGTTTGTTTATTTTTGGTTTTGTATTTTGTTGTTTTTGTATCTTCAAAGGAGCAGAAATCGTTAAGCCTGGAACAGAGTCCAGATGTGCCTCTGTATGAAGTTTTGGTGATAAAGTGTGTCACTTGGGGGAGCATAAGGCACCCTCCACCCCACGTCCCACCCTGACCTCCCAGCCCTCACCAGCCAAGCCTGGCGAGATCTTGCCCAGTTTGCTGAGGGGCCAGAAGGGTGAAGGCCTTGTGGAGCCAGAAGCCTGGGAGAGAGGAGAGGCCCTCTTTCCTCCGAGGGGATCTCTGCTTTTGTCAGTCTTCTGGGTAGTTCTCCATGGCGTTGACGTAGAAGACAAGCCAGAGGCCACCCAGTGTGAATCGCTGCTGCCCGAAATGGAATCTGGTCTCCAGGCGTCGGCAGGCAGTGACACGAGGGGCTGATACCCACAGCTGCTCCCCACCTGCACCCTCTTCCCAGGCAACACATGGCGCCCGGAGCCTCACTGCCACCAAGAGAGCGGCTCAGCCTGTGAGTCACTGATCTGCTAATAGCCTCCAATAGCCACAGGAACTCTCCGGGCAGGACGCCAACCGGGTCCTCGGCCCGGGAAGGAGAAGCGAGAGCTTGCAGGCATCTGCCCTCTTTGAGTTGGATCTCCGGCCGAGGTCTTAAGCAGCTGCCTTCCTTTTCTGTGCCTGGTGAAGCATGAGCCAGAGCCAGGGAACTCCTCTGCCTGCCTCCCCTAGGAAAATGCCCACCAGCCTCAGGGAGAGGTGAGCTCCCCCCGTGAGAGTTCAGAGGATCTGGGAGGTTTGGGGAAGGCCCCGTAGTCCAGAGAGTCAGAAGCCCGGAGGTGCATTCATAACTGCTCTTGCCATCTAACACTTCCTCTATTCCCCAGCAATATTCTCTGCATATTCATCCATTTGGTTCCCTTCATGCAGACCAAATGGTACAACTGGCAGGGGGTGGCGTTGGGGGGCATTAAAGATACTTTGTTCTCTTTTCTGTCACTCTAGAAAGCTCGCGGACCATTTGGTTCCAGTTAGGTAGAATTCTGGACAACAGCATTCTGCGATATTAAACAAGGTTCATAAAATGTCACTATGGCAGGAGCCTTAGAGACTAGCAAATGGTGCTGAGTACAAAAAAAGTTAGGAATAAAATGAAGTCTACGGCACAATATAGCATAGGAAAATTAAAAATCCATACACGAAACAATACTCATATGTTATAAAACTACGTACCTACTCAAAGATAAATAGCTTTCACATTGACGTGGTTGTCTCTTGGGAGAAAAAGGATCGGTGCTGGGAATGGAGAAAGCAGGAAGGGAAGAGGGGCGGGGCGGGGGGAGAGGGGAAGGGAGGGGAGGAGAAAAACTTGCTGGAACGATGAGGGTACCAGACCATGTCTTGAAGAGAATGAGTAATTCTACCCTCTAGAGTGAAGTTCTAGAACAAAAGTAAAAAAAAAAAAGAAAGGAAGCAAGGCTTAGTCTAATCTTTGCATTTTACAGATGGAGAAACTGAGGCTCATAAAGATGAATTATTTGGCTCTGGGGTTTTATTGCCACTCAATGGCAGAAACCAGGTATTTTGATTCCTGTTTCACTGCTCTCCCTACTACATTCAAACTGCTGCACGTGTACTTACAAAACCTCCATTCCTCCCCTTCTAATGAGTAATTCATGCAGTTACAGTTTTAACTAGAAACGTTGATCATTGCTGGCCCAACTCATAACCCCTCCTCAGAGAAGCTACCCCACACTGCTGAAAGACAGTGGCCCTGCTGGACACCAGATGACCCAGGTCTCCTTCTCTTAAGGTGAACATTTGATCCGAGGGCAACCCTTCCCTAGATAGAGGGAAGGGCGGCCAACCATCATGCTTTGCCTGGTCTGAAGGGGTTCCCAGGACACAAAACTTTCAGTGCTAAAACCAGAAAATTCCTAGGCCAACTAGGACAAGTTGGTCATCCTAGCAAGAAGGGACTTACGACCTGTGTAGCCAAGTTCAAAACAATAGCATGGGAAATCAGATTCTCAGTTAGAAACTGGGAAACTAAAAATTGATGCCAGTGGCTGAAATAGAAGCGCCATGACATAGACAGAGGGCAAGGAGAGTTGAAGAGCTGCATATTGGTCACGTGTAAACAGAACTTAAGAGCAGAAACTGAGTAAGTAGAGGACACTGATTATATTTGAGGAAAACTGACTTTCAGTAGCTTTTTCCTTAAAAACCACCGTGGCCAATTTCAGATCCTTGCAGAGTCTTTCCAGATGCTTCTGTTTGCTGCTGCTTCTGCTTTCACTGCCAAGCAGAAGACTACAGCAGATGACTCTTCTGTATAAAAGCCAATTCTCTCCAGACCACTGCTGCTTATCTTCCACACTAAAAAGAGACAAGCAAAATGCAGCACACTTAGAAATTTCAACTTGGGAAACCCAAGTGACTTCCTGATTCCTGCCTCATATCTTATGGAGCTCACGAAGCTCTTAATTAGCCAAAGCTGGCGCAACAGACTTTCTCCCAAAGATAGCTACGATAGCATTTCCCATTTCTCGTTCTCTTCTTACATTGCTACTTGGACACTACTCTTATGAAGAGATGGCGTCTATGTCCCCTGCCCTTGACACTGATGGGCTTTTGTGACCATCTCATAGCGTACGGCGGAAGCAACACCATGTGACCTCCAAGGCTAGGTCATCAGACACAACTTCCACATTGTTCAGTGGTGCTTTCGCTCTGGAAGCCTTTAGTCGCCATGGGAGCTGTCTGATTGCCCAGGGGCAGCAGTGCCGTGAGGAAGCCTAAGTTGTTCCACGTAGAGAAACCACACACAGAGGTCCTGAGACTACATGAGGAGAGCGACCAATGCCCGGTCAGCCCCCAGCTGCTTCATCCCTTCTCTCTTCCAGCTCCACCTAGCATGTAATTACAACTACATGAGACACCCTGAGCTGGAAGTGACAGGCCAACCCACAACTTCCTTTCTGACCCAGAGACCCATAGTTTATAAGAGATAATAAAGTGACTGTTGTTACTTTAAGCCCCTAAGTTTGGGGATGATTTGTATACAGCAGTAGATACCAGGATCAGCTGACCTTGAAGAAGTAATAAAACCTGTGGCCTGATCTCTCCTCAGAACCGCACCTGCCACAGCAGGACCAGAAGAACCTAACTAAATGCAGTAGGTAGCCCCATACCAAGCTAGGAATCTGACTCCACATTTACATGAACGACAGATCAGGTAGTGGCCAATCTTTTAGAAATAATTATTCATTTTACCAAATGATTCACAATAACATCCTTTGTATGTGCAAGTATTTCAAATAAGTTAAAGACAACTTTCTTTACAAAAATTGATCTAGACTCAACTTTTTGGGAACATGTCAGTATGTGCTGAATTCTCATACATGGCCCGCCACCAGCAGTTTAAAGCAGCTGTGTCTTCTAGGCACCAGACCCCAGGCAGCCAGCCCTGATGCTGGCAGACACATAAAGAGCATACAGACAGGAGACAAAACACAGGACTGTAAGAACAGGCGAAGGAGCAGAGCCTCTTGGAGGATGAAATAGAGTGGGGTCGGTAGGGCTGCACATTTTTCCTTTAACCAAGGAAGTTTCAAGTTTCAGCTGAGCACATAATCATCTGGTTAGAGAATACATTCAGTTCCATCTGCCTCCCAGCAGGTGTAGCCATGTGACTAATTTCTGGCTAAAGGAGGTGAGTGGAAGTGATCTATGCCAAGTTAGGATCATGCCCCTGAAAGAAACAGGCGAAGTTCTGGAGCTGGATAGCGGTGATGGTTGCACAAAAGTGTGAATGTACTTAACGCCACTGAACTGTGCACTTAAAAATGATCATTTCGGGCTTCCCTGGTGGCGCAGTGGTTGAGAGTCCGCTTGCCGACGCAGGGGACACGGGTTCGTGCCCCGGTCCGGGAAGATCCCACATGCCGCGGAGCGGCTGGGCCCGTGAGCCATGGCCGCTGAGCCTGCGCGTCCGGAGCCTGTGCTCCGCAACGGGAGAGGCCACAACAGTGAGAGGCCCGCCTACCACACACACAAAAAAAAGATCATTTCTATGTTATGTGTATTTTACCACAATGAATAAATTAAGGAATGAACAAACAAATAAAAGCAAGGGACCCCTCTGGCCCTTTCCCCCTCCCCTGGCTGCAGTGCAGACATGACAGCAAGAGCTGGGGGCAGCCATTGCAGACCGTGCAGTGAAGCTGCGTATCAGGGATGGCAATGCAACTCTCATTCCTGATCCCGGGCCCCTAGACAGCCTTATGGGGCAGAGCCACCTCTCCAGCCCTCAGCTTCCTCCAGGCTGTTTTGTGTGAGAAAAATACACATCTGTCTTGCTCAACAACCTTGGGGTCTGCTTATTATAGCAGCTTAGATTGAACCCTGACTAGGGTCGCAAAGTTGCAGGAACGGTATCGCTTTCACCAAGTAGGGGAAATTCTAAGGTGGTGTCTTTACATGGGTGGCAGTAAGAGGTTGTTGATCTCCTCTGTTCCCTGCATTCCCCCTCCTCTTCACCACTAGTGGGAAGAGATCGTTCAGCTGAAGGACAGTTCAAGGTTAAACTATGAAAGGTGAACGGTATTAGTGGATGAAATGTTTGTTTCTCTGTGGGCGTGCCTCTCCACAGAACTTGACCTGAGCCACAAGGGACCATCAGCTGCATGAATTCCCTGCGGCCCTTGCAGTGCCATCAGTCATGGTACCAGCCGGTTGAAACCAGGACCCTGTAGGGCTAGCCAAGGAAGAGAAAAGGAAAGAGACAGGAAGACTAGGGGAGGGGAGTTCCTGGAAACCACCAGAGATTCACTGTAAATGGCTTAAAAATTCTGGCCCAGATTTCCCTAGCCGAGCCTGGGCACCCACCCTCAGCTGCTGTGAATGTGGTTGCTGACAGCTCACAGCTGTTCCCAATCTAGAGAACTGCCCCCGGCCAATGGGAGCCTTCTCTCCCAGAGGATTACGCCCACCCCCAAGGGAACCCCCAGCCAAAGTCAAGCTGACATGGGCGTACAAAAGGCCAGTCTCCTTACTTCATGGAAGACCAGCTCAGCGGGACAATTAATGCTCCTGTGCTTCGTGGGATTGGGCTGACGCTGGTCTCCAGCTGAGACTGCATCCTTGCCTAGTGTCCCCGCACCACCTCCCGTCTCCTTCTTTCCTCACACCTTTTCTCCTGAGAGCACTTCCTCAACATATCACAAGGACGAGAATCCCCCTCTAAGGCTGTTTCTGCGCATCCCAACCTAGGACAGACCTTTCCTCGGGCAAGTAAGTAACAATAGTATACTATGCATTGAAATCAATGTGTGATTTTTTTGTGATTGGCTACTAGTAGGAATGCATTCTATCTAGGAATGTGCAGTACTGGGACTGGCCTCCAGACCTTTCAATGCATAGTGAGGGGTCATCCCATATTCACTCAGTTTCTCATTTAACAACGTTTATTGACCAGCCATGATATGCAGAGAGTGTGGAGCAAGACCTGTTTCCTATGGTCAAGGAGTTTGTATTATAGTAAGGAAGACTTACATGTAACCACAAACTCTACTCCAAGATAGAATAAAATATGGACTACAACAAAGTCAAACACATATTTCTAGAGGGTAGAGAATGCTACATGGGGTGGTAGTGTTTTGGTAGCTAGAGATGCAGGGAAGGGCATTCCAGCAAAGGGAACAACATGTAAAAGACACACACTCTTGGGATGCATGCATTGTTCTCTGGCACACCTCCTCCGGTAAATGTGCTTCTCTCGGTTCCATCCTGTATGTGTTGAGTGGATTTGAGGGGGGTTTAACTCCAAGAGGGCAATATTATTTCCCTCATTTGTGTATTTCTGGAAGGAAGCAGATTATAGCCCCAAATATGGATAATACAACCATTGTTACCTACGGCAGTCACCACGGGACCGCTAATGGTAAATGGCTGTAAGGATGACAAGAGCCCCTGCAGGCCTCTTTAGCCCTGAGTTGGCCCCGTCTTTAGGCAGGAAAAGCCCAGTCCAGTGTGTACTATAAAGAACCTCCCTCCAGGTCATCACTACCTCTGAGCCCCAAACCTGCCTCCAAGCCTACCGGCCATGACCCTTCTGACTGCTGCATTCCACTTCACAGCCTGAGGCCCGAACCGTTTTGCTGCAGGGACAGAGCCTCTTTTATTCATTGTTCTATCTGTATGGGCACTAAGATGATGCTTTGCAATCCATGTTTGTAAAATGAAATTTGACCTACCTGTTTTGCCAGTCTCTTTCCAGAGAGAATGGATCCAAGCCAAGTGAGAAACTTTTTTTTTGCGGTACGCAGGCCTCTCACTGTTGCGGCCTCTCCCGTTGCGGAGCACAGGCTCCGGACGCGCAGGCTCAAAGGCCATGGCTCACGGGCCCAGCTGCTCCGCGGCATGTGGGATCTTCCCAGACCGGGGCACGAACCCATGTCCCCTGCATCGGCAGGCGGACTCTCAACCACTGCACCACCAGGAAAGCCTGAGAAACATTTTTAAAGCAGATGGACAGAATACCTGAGTCAACTGCAGGCCATGTGACTTCCCCCTAGAGATGCGAAAAAGCAACAGCAATTCACTTAGAGGGACACTCCTAGTGGGCTTCCTTCAGAGGGGTCTGTGTGCCTGACCTGACTATCCACCTCTTGGTGGGTTTTTATGTGATCTTTCCTTGTATCTTTTTCTGCTTTGCTACTTTTTCCATGCCTTTCAATCACTTCCTGACCTGACTTTCCTCATTGTCTCAGACTCCCAATCGTCTGTTTCTTTATTCCCCCCTCCCTTCTGACTTTCTTCCTGAGTTAACTATAATTAACTAGATCTACATCTACACATAAAATATGTTTATAAAGTTTATGTTTTCTGTTCTTTTTTTCTCTTTTTAAATTGAGGTGTAACTGACACAGAACATTATATTAGTTTCAGGTGTACAACATAATTTGATATTTGCATGTATTGCAAAATGATCACCACAGTAAGTCTAGTTAACGTCTGTTGCCAGACATAGTTAAAATGTTTTTCTTGTGAATTTTAAGGTCTACTCTCTTAGCAACTTCCAAATGTGCAGTACAGTATTAGTAACCATCGTCACTCTTCTTTCTTTCTTTTTCTTAAACATCTTTATTAAATAGAGTATAATTGCTTTACAATGGTGTGTTAGTTTCTGCTTTATAACAAAGTGAATCAGCTATACATATACATATATCCCCATATCCCCTCCCTCTTGCGTCTCCCTCCCACCCTCCCTATCCCACCCCTCTAGGTGGTCACAAAGCACTGAGCTGATCTCCCTGTGCTATGTGGCTGCTTCCCACTAGCTAGCTATTTTACATTTGGTAGTGTATATATGTCCACGCCACTCTCTCACTTCGTCCCAGCTTACCCTTCCCCCTTCCCGTGTCTGCAAGTCCATTCTGATGTCTGTGTCTTTATTCCTGTCCTGCACCCAGGTTCTTCAGAACCTTTTTTTTTTAGATTCCATATATATGTGTTAGCATACGGTATTTGTTTTTCTCTTTCTGACTTACTTCACTCTGTATGACAGACTCTAGGTCCATCCACCTCACTACCAATAACTCAATTTTGTTTCTTTTTATGGCTGAGTAATATTCCATTATATATATGTGCCACATCTTCTTTATCCATTCATCTGTCCATGGACAC
>NW_021703768.1:57515409-57692835 GCF_005190385.1 Monodon monoceros | reverse complement strand
ATGATACCTCATTGTAGTTTTGATTTGCATTTCTCTAATGATTAGTGATGTTGAGCATTCTTTCATGTGTTTGTTGGCAATCTGTATATCTTTTTTGGAGAAATGTCTATTTAGGTCTTCTGCCCATTTTTGGATTGGGTTGTTTGTTTTTTTGATATTGAGCTGCATGAGCTGCTTGTCAATTTTGGAGATTAATCCTTTGTCAGTTGCTTCATTTGCAAATATTCTCTCCCATTCTGAGGGTTGTCTTTTCGTCTTGTTTATGATTTCCTTTGCTGTGCAAAAGCTTTTCAGTTTCATTAGGTCCCATTTGTTTATTTTTATTTTTATTTCCATTTCTCTAGGAGGTGGGTCAAAAAAGATCTTGCTGTGATTTGTCAAAGAGTGTTCTGCCTATGTTTTCCTCTAAAAGTTTGATAGTGTCTGGTCTTACATTTAGGTCTTTAATCCATTTTGAGTTTCTTTTTGTGTATGGTGTTAGGGAGTGTTCTAATTTCATTCTTTTACATTTAGCTGTCCAGTTTTCCCAGCACCACTTATTGAAGATGCTGTCTTTTCTCCATTGTATATTCTTGCCTCCTTTATCAAAAATAAGGTGACCATATGTGCATGGGTTTATCTCTGGGCTTTCTATCCTGTTCCATTGATCTATATTTCTGTTTTTGTGCCAGTACCACACTGTCTTGATTACTGTAGCTTTGTAGTATAGTCTGGAGTCCAGGAGCCTGATTCCTCCAGCTCCGTTTTTCTTTCTCAAGATTGCTTTCGCTATTCGGGGTCTTTTGTGTTTCCATACAAATTGTGGAATTTTTTGTTCTAGTTCTGTGAAAAATGCCATTGGTAGTTTGATAGGGATTGCACTGAATCTGTAGATTGCTTTGGGTCATATAGTCATTTTCACAATGTTGATTCTTCCAATCCAAGAACATGATATATCTCTCCATCTATTTGTATCATCTTTAATTTCTTTCATCAGTGTCTTATAGTTTTCTGCATACAGGTCTTTTGTCTCATTAGGTAGGTTTATTCCTAGGTATTTTATTCTTTTTGTTGCAATGGTAAATGGGAGTGTTTCCTTAATTTCTCTTTCAGATTTTTCATCATTAGTGTATAGGAATGCAAGAGATTTCTGTGCATTAATTTTGATTCCTGCTACTTTACCAAATTCATTCATTCATTGATTAGCTCTAGTAGTTTTCTCATAGACTCTTTAGGATTCTCTATCATGTCGTCTCCAAACAGTGACAGCTTTACTTCTTTTTTGGATTTGGATTCCTTTTATTTCTTTTTCTTCCCTGATTGCTGTGGCTAAAACTTCCAAAACTATGTTGAATAATAGTGGTGAGAGTGGGCAACCTTGTCTTGTTCCTGATCTTAGTGGAAATGGTTTCAGTTTTTCACCATTGAGAACAATGTTGGCTGTGGGTTTGTCATATATGGCCTTTATTATGTTGAGATAGGTTCCCCCTATGCCTACTTTCTGGAGAGTTTTTATCATAAATGGGTGTTGAATTTTGTCAAAAGCTTTTCCTGCATCTATTGAGATGATCATATGGTTTTTATTCTTCAATTTGTTAATATGGTGTATCACATTGATTGCTTTGAGTATATTGAAGAATCCTTGCATTCCTGGGATAAACCCCACTTGATCATGGTGTATGATCCTTTTAATGTGCTGTTGGATTCTGTTTGCTAGTATTTTGTTGAGGATTTTTGCATCTATGTTCATCAGTGATATTGGCCTGTAGTTTTCTTTCTTTGTGAACATCTTTGTCTGGTTTTGGTATCAGGGTGATGGTGGCCTCATAGAATGAGTTTGGAAATATTCCTCCCTCTGCTATATTTTGGAAGAGTTTGAGAAGGATAGGTGTTAGCTCTTCTCTAAACGTTTGACAGAATTCGCCTGTGAAGCCATCTGGTCCTGGGCTTTTGTTTGTTGGAAAATTTTAAATCACAGTCTGAATTTCAGTGCTTGTGATTGGTCTGTTTATATTTTCTATTTCTTCCTGGTTCAGTGTCAGAAGGTTGTGCTTTTCTAAGAATTTGTCCATTTCTTCCAGGTTGTCCATTTTATTGGCATAGAGTTGCTTGTAGTAATCTCTCACGATCTTTTGTATTTCTGCAGTGTCAGTTGTTACTTCTGCTTTTTCATTTCTAACTCTATTGATGTGAGTCTTCTCCCTTTTTTTCATGTTTAGTCTGGCTCATGAATTATCAATTTTGTTTATCTTCTCAAAGAATCAGCTTTTAGTTTTATTGATCTTTGCTATTGTTTCCTTCATTTCTTTTTCATTTATTTCTGATCTGATCTTTATGATTTCTTTCCTTCTCCTAACTTTGGGGTTTTTTTTTCTTCTTTCTCGAATTGTAAGGTAAGGTTGTTTATTTGAGATGTTTCTTGTTTCTTGAGGTAGGATTGTATTGCTATAAACTTCCCTCTTAGAACTGCTTTTGCTGCATCCCATAGGCTTTGGGTCGTTGTGTTTTCATTGTCATTTGTTTCTAGGTATTTTTTTATTTCCTCTTTGATTTCTTCAGTGATCTCTTGGTTAGTAAGTAGTGTATTGTTTAGCCTCCATGTATTTGTATTTTTTACAGTTTTCCTGTAATTGATATCTAGTCTCATAGCATTGTGGTCAGAAAAGATATTTGATATGATTTTAATTTTCTTAAATTCACCAAGGCTTGATTTGTGACCCAAGGTATGATCTATCCTGGAGAACGTTCCATGAGCACTTGAGAAGAAAGTGTATTCTGTTGTTTTTGGATGGAATGTCCTATAAATATCAATTAAGTCTATCTTGTTTAATGTATCATTTAAAGCTTGTGTTTCCTTATTTATTTTCATTTTGGATGATCTGTCCATTGATGAAAGTGGGGTGTTAAAGTCTCCCACTATTATTGTGCTTCTGTCATTTTCCCCTTATGGCTGTCAGCATTTGCCTTAGGTATTGAGGTACTCCTATGTTGGGTGCATAAATATTTACAATTGTCATATCTTCTTCTTGGATTGATCCCTTGATCATTATGTAGTGTCCTTCTTTGTCTCTTGTAATAGTCTTTATTTTAAAGTCTCTGTTGTCTGATATGAGAATTGCTACTCCAGCTTTCTTTTGATTTCCATTTCCATGGAATATCTTTTTCCATCCCCTCACTTTCAGTCTGTATGTGTCCCTAGGTCTGAAGTGGGTCTCTTGTAGACAGCATATATACGGGTCTTGTTTTTGTATCCATTCAGCCAATCTATGTCTTTTGGTTGGAGCACTTAATCCATTTACATTTAAGGTAATTATTGATATGTATGTCCCTATTACCATTTTCTTAATTATTTTGAGTTTGTTATTGTAGGTCTTTTCCTTCTCTTTTGTTTCCTGCCTAGAGGAGTTCCTTTAGCATTTGTTGTACAGCTGGTTTGGTGGTGCTGAATTCTCTTAGCTTTTGCTTGTCTGTAAAGGTTTTAATTTCTCTGTTGAATCTGAATGAGATTCTTGCTGGGTAGAGTAATCTTGGTTGTAGGTTCTTCCCTTTCATCACTTTAAATATGTCCTGCCACTCCCTTCTGGCTTGCAGAGTTTCTGCTGAAAGATCAGCTGTTAACCTTATGGGGATTCCCTTGTATGTTATTTGTTTGCTTTTCCCTTGCTGCTTTTAATATTTTTTCTTTGTATTTAATTTTTGATAGTTTGATTAATATGTGTCTTGGTGTGTTTCTCCTTGGATTTATCCTGTATGGGACTCTCTGTGCTTCCTGGACTTGATTAACTATTTCCTTTCCCATATTAAGGAAGTTTTCAACTATAATCTCTTCAAATATTTTCTCAGTCCCTTTCTTTTTCTCTTCTTCTTCTGAGACCCCTATAATTCGAATGTTGGTGCATTTAATGTGGTCACAGAGGTCTCTGAGACTGTCCTCAATTCTTTTCATTCTTTTTTCTTATTGTGTTCTGCAGTAGTCATTTGCAGTATTTTATCTTCCATGTCACTTATCCGTTCTTCTGCCTCAGTTATTCTGCTATTGATTCCTTCTAGAGAATTTTTAATTTCATTTACTGTGTTGTTCATCATTGCTTGTTTGCTCTTTTGTTCTTCTAGGTCCTTGTTAAATGTTTCTTGTATTTTCTCCATTCTATTTTTTGGATCATCTTTACTATCATTACTCTGAATTCTTTTTCAGGTAGACTGCCTATTTTCTCTTCATTTGCTTGGTCTGGTGGGTTTTTACCATGCTCCTTCATCTGCTGTGTGTTTCTCTGTCTTCTCATTTTGCTTAACTTACTGTGTTTGGGTTCTCCTTTTCACAGGCTACAGGTTCATAGTTCCTGTTGTTTTTGATGTCTGCCCCCGGTGGCTAAGGTTGGTTCAGTGGGTTGTGTAGGCTTCCTGGTGGAGGGGACTAGTGCCTGTGTTCTGGTGGATGAGGCTGGATTTTTCTGGTGGGCAAGTTTGTGTCCAGTGGTGTGTTTTGGGGTGTCTGTGACCTTATGATGATTTTAGGCAGCCTCTCTGCTAAGGGGTGGGGTTGTCTTCCTGTCTTGCTAGTTGTTTGGCATAGGGTGTACAGCACTGTAGCTTGCTGGTCGTTGAGTGGAGCTGGGTCTTAGCATTGAGATGGAGATGTCTGGGAGAGCTTTCGCCTTTTGATATTACATGGAGCTGGGAGGTCTCTGGTGGACCAATGTCCTAAACTCGGCTCTCCCTCCTCAGAGGCACAGACCTGACATCCGGCTGGAGCACCAAGACCCTGTCAGCCACACGGCTCAGAAGAAAAGGGAGAAAAAATGAAGAAAGAAAGAAAAAATAAAATGAAGGTATTAAAATAAAAAATAATTTTTTTTTTTTTTTTTGGTACACGGGCCTCTCACTGTTGTGGCCTCTCCCACTGCGGAGCACAGGCTCCGGACGCACAGGCTCAGCGGCCATGGCTCGCGGGCCCAGCCGCTCCGCGGCATGTGGGATCCTCCCAGACGGGGACACGAACCCGTGTCTCCTGCATCGGCAGGCAGACTCTCAACCACTGTGCCACCAGGGAAGCCCAATAAAAAATAATTATTAAAAAAAGTTATAAAAAAAGAAAGAAAGAAAGAAGAGAGCAACCAAACCAAAAAACAAATCCACCAATGATAACAAGTGCTAAAAAGTATACTAAAAAGAAAAACCAAAAAAAACAAACAAAAAAGGAAAGAACACTAGGACAAATGGTAAAAGCAAAGGTATACAGACAAAATCACACACAGGGGCTTCCCTGGTGGCACAGTGGTTAAGAATCCACCTGCCAATGCAGGAGACACGGGTTCTAATCCTGGTCCGGGAAGATCCCACATGCCGCAGAGCAACTAAGCCCGTGTGCCACAACTACTGAGCCTGTGCTCTAGATCCCACAAGCCACAACTACTGAGCCCATGTGCCACAACTACTGAAGCCTGTGTGCCTAGAGCCCGTGCTCTACAACAAGAGAAGCCACTGCAACGAGAAGCCCATACACTGCAACGAAGAGTAGCCCCTGCTCACGGCAACTAGAGAAAAGCCCGTGCGCAGCAACGAAGACCCAACACAGCCAAAAATAAATAAAAGAAAAAATAATCACACACAGAAGCATACACATACACACTCACAAAAAGGGAAAAAGGAAAAAAATATATATCATTGCTCCCAAAGTCCACCACCTCAATTTGGGATGATTCATTGTCTATTCAGGTATTCCACAGATGCAGGGTACATGAAGTTGATTGTGCAGATTGAATCCGCTGCTCCTGGGGCTGCTGGGAGAGATTTCCCTTTCTCTTCTTTGTTCGCACAGCTCCCGGGGTTCAGCTTTGGATTTGGCCCCGCCTCTGCGTGTACGTCGCCTGAGGGTGTCTGTTCCCGCTCAGACAGGACGGGGTTAAAGGAGCAGCTGATTCGGGGGCTCTGGCTCACTCAGGCTGGGGGGAGGGAGGGGTATGGATGTGGGGTGAGCCTGCGGTGGCAGAGGCTGACGTGATGTTGCACCAGCCTGAGGTGCGCCGTGTGTTCTCCTGGAGAAGTTGTCCCTGGATCCCGGGAACCTGGCAGTGGCGAGCTGCACAGGCTTCCGGGAGGGGAGGTGGGGATAGTCACCTGTGCTTGCACACAGGCTTCTTGGTGGCGGCGGCAGCAGCCTTAGCGTCTCATGCCCGTCTATGGGGTCCGCGCTGATAGCCGCGGCTCACGCCCATCTCTTGAGCTCGTTTAGGCGGTGCTCTGAATCCCCTCTCCTCGTGCCCCCCGAAACAATGGTCTCTTACCTCTTAGGCAGGTCCAGACTTTTCCCCAGACTTCCTGCTGGCTAGCTGTGGCGCACTAGTCCCCTTCAGACTGTGTTCACACCGTCAGTCCTCTCCCTGGGGTCCGACCTAAGCCCGAGCCTCAGCTCGCAGCCCCCACCCGCCCCGGCGGGTGAGCAGACAAGCCCCTCGGGCTGGTTGGTGAGTGCCGGTCGGCACCGATCCTCTGTGCGGGAATCTCTCAGCTTTGCCCTCTGCACCCCTGTCTCCGCGGCTCCAAAGCTTTCCCCCTCCGCCCCCCGCAGTCTCCACCCGCGAAGGGCCTTCCTAGTGTGTGGAGACCTTTCCTCCTTCACGGCTCCCTCCCACTGGTGCAGGTCCCGTCCCTATTCTTTTGTCTCTGTTTTTTCTTTTTTCTTTTGCCCTACTCAGGTACATGGGGAGTTTCTTGCCTTTTGGGAGGTCTGAGGTCTTCTGCCAGCGTTCAGTAGGTGTTCTGTAGGAGTTGTTCCACGTGTAGATGTATTTCTGATGTATCTGTGGGGAGGAAGTTGATCTCCACCTCTTACTCTTCTGCCATCTTGAAGGTCTCCCCCTGATCAGCATATTTTTGAGATTCATTTGTCTTGTTGCATATATGAGTAGTTTGTTCCTTTTTATTGATGAGTAATATTCCATTGTATGAATATACCAGTTTGTTTATCCATTCACCCACTGATGAACTGGATTGTTTCCAGTTTTAAGCTATTGTGATTCAAGCTACTGTGAACATTCATATACAACTCTTTCTGTGGACATATGTTTTCATTTCTGTTGGGTAAAAATCTAGATGTAAAATTGCTACGTCATACAGTAAGTATATGTGTAACTTTGGAAAACAGTTTGGCAGTTTGTTATAAAGTGTTTATAACATTTTACATTCTTATGAGGAATATATGAGTAGTTTCTCCATATCCTCACCAGTGCTTAATATTATCAATCTCTTTACTTTTTTTTCCATTTTACTGGGTGTGTAGTGACAGTAAAAATGGTGTTTACTGGGTGTATATCAGTGTGATTTTAATTTGCATGTCCCTCATAACTAGAGATGTTGTACATCTTTTCATGTGCTTATTGCTTATATATATATATATATATATATATACTTTTTGTGATGTGTCTGTTCAGATATTTGCCCTTTTAAAAATTGGGTTATCTTTTTATTACTGACTTGCACTTATGAGTCCTTTGCCAGGTTTATGTATTACAAATATTTTCTTCTAGTCAGTGACTTGACTTTTCATTTTTTGATGGTCTTTTGAAGAGCAGAAGTTTTAAATTTTGGTGAAATCCAATTTATCAGTATTTTCTTTTAAGATTGGTGCTTTTTTGTATCCTAACAAATCTTTGCCTATCCCAAGGTTGTTCTGTGTTTTATTCTAGAAGTTTTATAGTTTTAGCTTTTATATGTAGGCCTAGAATCCATTTAGAGTTAATTTTTATATGTAGTGTGAGATAGGGGTTAAGTTTTTTTAATACATATATTCAGTTGTTCTAGCACCATTTGTTGAAAAGACGGTTTTTTTCCCATTCTGTTACCTTGACACCTTTGCAAAAAAAAAAAATCAATTGACCGTGTATATACAGGTCTACTTCTAGATTCTATGCTAGTCCATTGTCTATCCTATGTCAGTATCACAGTGTCTTCATTACTATAGCTTTATAGTAGATCTTGAATTCAGTGTGTAAGTCTTTCAGATTTGTTCTTCTTTTCTGAAATTATTTTGAGTCTTCTGGTCCTTTACATTTTCATATAAATTTTATAACAAACTTCCCATTTTCTATTTTTAAAAATGCTTGTTGAGATTTTGATTGGGATTGTATTGAATCTATTAATCTGTTGGGGAGAACTGACATTTTAACAATACTGATTCTTCCAATCCATGAACATGGTAAATCTGTCCATTCATTTGAAGATAGTTTAATTTCATGGAGATTGTTTAATTTTGTTAAACAATCTATTGTAATTTTCAGTACACAGTTCATATATTTATATATAAGTTTATTTGAAAACAATTTTTTGATATTATAAATAGTATTTCATTTTCCAGTTGTTTTTGCTGAATATGGGTATACTTTTGATTTCTGTATATTGACCTTGTGTTCTGCATCCTTGCTAGATTCGCTTTTTGGTTTTACTAGTTTTTTTGTGGAATCCTTAGGATTTTCTATGGTCACAATCATGTTTTACTTCTTCAATATTTACCCCTTTTTTTTTTTTTTGCCTTTTTGCACTAGCTAGGACCACAGCAATATGTTGAATGGAAATGGTAAAAGAAAACTTCCTTCCTTGTCTCTGATCTTAGGGGGAAATAGTCTTTTACCAAAATATATGATGCTAGCTAAAGGTTAATAGGAGAAAGCATTTTACAAATTTCAAAACCCATTCATGATTAAAACACTCAGTAAAGTTGGAATCAAAAGTCAAAGGCATCTATGTGCTCTTCCTTTAAAGATTGTTGAGTATTGTTTCCACAGGCAATTAATTTATATGTGGATTGACTTGATTCTTTGAAGACTTATTTTTAAACTTTGTTGAGGCAGCTTAGCTAGAGTAGGTTTGCCCTAATCCTGAGGCGTGGCCTTTCTGTTAGTCTACTCCTAAAACTCTCCATGCTCAGTGAGACCTTTCCATTCTGGTTGGTCAAAACTCTAGTATCTCCCAACTCTGTGGGCTCCGGGAGTTGTTATGTTTACAGCTCCCTGGTAACCTTTCTTTCTGGATAGTTGCTTTTTAAACACAATTTGTGGTGTCTCCCCTACACATGCACAACCTAGTATTTAGCCAAAGACTCAAAGAGAACCCCAGGGCCTAGAATTCCTTCTCTGTGTAGTTTTTTCTTCTAAAATGTTCTACCCTGCAAATTCCAGCTGCCTCAGCCTCCCTCCCCACTGTTCAGTGTCTGTCTTGTCAGCTTAGTGAGAATGCTGTATACTGTTTGCATCCCCCTCCCTGGGTTGGGAATCCAGCAAATGCCTCTGGTAGAAAACCTAGATGATCGTAGGGCTCACCTTGTTTGTTTCCTTTCACTCTGTGCTACCATTTACTGCATGTCTAAAAACAATTATTTCGTATATCCAGTGTTCTAATTGTGTATGGCAGAATGGCTAGCCAGTCCTACTTATTCTGTCATCAGTGGAAGCAGAAGAGTCATTGGTCTCGTTTAATTTAGAACAGGGGTCTAAACTTTTTCTGAAGGGCAAGATAGAAACTATCTCAGATTGCTGGGCCACACTGTTTCTGTTGCAATCACTCAACTGTGACACTGTAGCACAAAAACAGCCATAGACAATCCATAAGCTAATAAGTGTGACTATGTTCCAATAAAATTATATTTACAAAAATAGGCAACTGACCTGTTGGTCATAGTTTGGCAACCTTTGATCTAGAACAGTGCTTCTGCCCCTTTTCCCCCCATGACATAGACTTTTTCAAGAGTCCAAGCCAGTCATCTTATTGAATTCCCCAAATTCTAGATTCATCTAGTTATTTTCTCAAGGTACTGTGTAATGCATTCCTTCATCCTCTATATTTTCTATAAACTGTTAATTAGGTCAAGGGGCTTCATGAGAGTCACGTTAAGTATTGGGGGGCAAGAATGATTTCATAGGTAATGTTGGGAATATTAACTTTTGAAAAAGCATCATCTAAGTTGATGCAACTGCACTTCAATCATTGATGAATTCCTTCACTCATCCATCCATCATCCATCCATCCTCCATCCATCAAGGAGGTTCTACAATGCGCTAACCCTCTGCCATGTGTGATGCCGAGTGCTCTGAGGGATATAGTGATGCGGTCCATTCTTCCCTCAATGATTAGGTGACAGAAAAGCACAGTGCTAGAAAAGCCAGTGCCTCACTCTGTCTTTCTGGGTCAGAGCCAAAGGGCTCACTTTCCTGAAACAGTTGTAAAAGTACAGATTCACCAACCCCTAAGACCCAGTGAAATAGAATCTCTCAGCAAGGTCCAGAAATCTGCATGTTAAGAGGTCAAAGGAAAGCAGGTTGTGATGAAAGTTAATTCCTAAGGGGAGAAGCCATCCACCTGGGAGGAGGCTGCATTTTCCTCTGATTTACCAGAAAGGTAGACATACTGGAGAGCCCAGGGGTCTGGCAGTCCTTCAGTTACAAGAGGAAAAGCATCCAAGCCTTGGGGACTATGATGAGTTTAAAATATGCCACAAATTGTACGGGGTACCTCTCTTCAAAAGGTAAAAATTAATTCCTCTCCCCTTGAGAGTGAGCCAGACTTAATGACTCGCTTCTAACAAATAGGTTATGGTGGAAATGATAATGTATGACTTCAAGACTAAATTCTGAAAAGCACTGCAGCTTCCCCCTTGCTTTCTCTCAAACCTCTTGCTCCAAGGGAAGCCAGCCATCATGTTGTGAAGACACTCCAGAAGCCCTATGGCTGTCCCCAAGGAGAGCAACTGAGCCAGCATCAACTTGCCAGCCCTGTGAGGGACCATCCTGGAAGCAGGCTGTCCAGCCCCCAAGTCAGGTCAGAGGACTGTGGCCCTGGCTAACATTTTGACCACATCCTCCTAAGAGACTATAAGCCAGAACAACCCAGCTGAGCTGCTCCTAAATTTCTGACTCACAGAAACATGTGAGATAATATATGTTTGCTCATTTGGGGATAGTTTCTTATGCAGCAATAGGTAATTAATAATATAGAGACTTCACACATAGTTTTAGAACTACTGCTGGGATGGTGCTGGTGAGCCCCATCTGCCACTCCATTTGAGGCAGCCAGCTTGAGAACATCACCACATGGGGCTCTGCATGCTTTCCTGTTGGACACATGTATCTTCTCAACTGGCTGCTGACCTCGCAGTGAAACTCCCAGGCAGAAACCTATACTCGGCCTCCAAAGAATCAGGGGTTGGAACATCCACCCCCTGGGTGAACTGTCCATTGGAGATGATGCCATTACCCCTTCCTTACCCACAGAGTATTCTTTTGAGACTTCTGTTTGAATGGAATGCAGCTGGGCAGCCCCACTCCTGACTGGGGAACAGCTTTTCTCAATGTAGAGCCAACAGCACATGTGGGTATCAGAACTGCCATCTTTGTTGCGTTAACACCGTGTTCTAACAAAACCAGCTGACTGGCCATGATTTTGAAAAATAATGAAACATTGCTTTGGTGCCAAAGTTCTCTAGTCAATTTGATAGGACCTATGAAGAAAGGTTACATTTTAAGGGATCACCAACATTTTTTGGTTTAGAGTGAGTTTTGGGGTGAGGGAACAAGGGACAGTATTGTGATGTTTCCTTGTTGGTTTGATTTTGTGTTTTATTGGGTTGGCCAGAGGTTTGTTTGCTTTTTTCCATAAGACAGCTCTAGTAGCACTTAGTTGTCTTTAACTTCATTCAAAACAATTTTTTTAGATTGTATGTGACAGCTGTCATATCAGCGTGCATTTAAAAAATGACTTATCAAATTTGGTGAATTTTTGTGTAGCCATTTTAATAGTGAAAATGGAAGGAAAAAGCAACATTTTTGGCATATTATGCATTATTATTTCAAGAGAGGTAAAAATGCAACTGAAATGCAAAAAAAGAGTTGTGCAGTGTATGGAAAAGGTGCTGTGAGTGATCGAACGTGTCAAAAGTGGTTTACGAAGTTTCGTGCTGGAGAATTCTCGCTGGACGATGCTCCACGGTCAGGTAGACCAGTTGAAGTTAATAGTGATCACATCGAGACATTAAATGAGAATAAGCAACGTTATACCATGCGGGAGATGGCCAACATACTCAAAATATCCAAATCAAGCGTTGAAAATCATTTGCTCCATCTTGGTTATGTTAATCGCCTTGATGTTTGGGTTCCACATAAGTTAAGTGAAAAAAACCTTCTTGACCATATTTCTGCATACAATTCTGTACTTAAAAGTAATTAAAACGTTCCGTTTTTAAAGCAAATTATGACAGGCGATGAAAAGTGGATGCTGTATAATAATGTGGAACGGAAGAGATCGTGGGGCAAGCGAAATGAATCACCAAAAGCCACACCAAAAGCCGGTCTTCATCCAAAGAAAATGATGTGTATATGGTGGGATTGGAAGGGAGTCCTCTATTATGAGCTCCTTCCGGAAAACAAAACGATTAATTCCAACAAGTACTGCTCCCAATTAGACTAACTGAAAGCAGCACTCGACGAGAAGCGTCCGGAATTAGAAGATGCATAATCTTCCATCAGGATAACGCAAGATCGCATGTTTCTTTGATGACCAGGCAAAAACTGTTACAGCTTGGCTGGGAAGTTCTGATTCATCTGCCATATTCACCAGACATTGCACCTTCGCATTTGCATTTATTTAGGTCTTAACAAAATTCTCCTAGTGGAAAACATTTCAATTCCCTGGAAGACTGTAAAAGGCACCTGGAACTGTCCTTTGCTCAAAAAGATAGAAAGTTTTGGGAAGATGGAATTATGAAGTTGCCTAAAAAATGGCAGAAGGTAATGGAACAAAAGGGTGAATACGTTGTTCAATAAAGTTCTTGGTGAAAATGAAAAATGTGTCTTTTATTTTTACTTAAAAACCTAAGGCACTTTTTGGCCAACCCAATATATCTCTCTAATAGGTACAAGTAAAAAGTTACTTTGCTTGCCTCAAGAAAGAATTGAGTTAAATTAAAAAAAAAACAACCCCAAACTAGACTACAACCCAATAAATAATGAGCAAAGAATGTAAACAGATAGATCACAGAATAGTCAAAAAGCTCTTAACCTTTGAAAAGATTCTCAGTGTCACTCATAGGTAGAGAAATGTAAATTAAAACAGCCCCGAAATATGATCTCTTGCCTAGCAGATTGGCAAAAATCCAAAAGTTCGATTTGGACAACACACTCTATTGACGAAGCTGTTAGGAAATAGGCACTTTTACATATTGCTAATGAGACTGCAAAATGGCAGACACCTTATGGAGGAAAATTTGGCAATATCTAACAAAATTACGTATGCATTTACCTTTCAAAGTGGCTCATTTCTAGAAGTTTGCACTGAAGATGCACCTACTCAAATAAAAAACAACATAAGCACAAGGTTATTTATTGTGACATTATTTGTAATATTAAAAGATTAGGGGACTTCCCTGGTGGTGCAATGGGTAAGAATCTGCCTGCCAATGCAGGGGACACGGGTTCGAGCCCTGGTCTGGGAAGATCCAACATGCCGCAGAGCAACTAAGTCTGTGCGCCACAACTACTGAGCCTGAGCTCTAGAGCCCGTGAGCCACAACTACTGAGCCCAGGCGCCACAACTACTGCCGCCCACACACGTAGAACCCGTGCTCTGCAACAAGAGAAGCCACCGCAATGAGAAGCCCACGCACCGCAATGAAGAGTAGCCCTCGCTCATCACAACTAGAGAAAGCCCACGCACAGCAACAAAGACCCAACGTAGCCAAAAAAAAAAAAAAAAAGTTTAGGAACAACCTAAATGTCCATAATAGTTGAACAAACTATGGTATAGTCACATAACGGGGTACTATGTAGCTAATACCAAAAAAGATGAGAAAGATCTCTCCATATGGAATGATTGCCAGGAGGTATTTATTAGATGAAAAAAGCCAGGTGCACAATGTAAAATGGATGGCTAGTGGGAAGCTGCCGCGTAGCACAGGGAGATCAGCTCGATGCTTTGTGACCACCTAGAGGGGTGTGATAGGGAGGGTGGGAGGGAGGCTCAAGAGGGAGGGGATATGGGGATACATGTATACATATAACTGATTCACTTTGTTGTACAGCAGAAACTAACACAACATTGTAAAGCCATTATACTCCAGTAAAGATGTTAAAAAGAAAAAAAGCAAGGTGCTGAGCAGCATATATGAGTATATAAATAAAGAAATAGATATATAAAATACTATATGTTACTATATATAATATATATTATATGCTATATATTAGTATATATTGTAATATATTGGCATATTATATACCATATATTAGCATATGTATTATTATATGTAAATATAGATTGTATATATGTACGTACATAGATATAGATATATATGTAGATATATATGTGTATATATGCATATATATACACGTGTATGTATATACACATATACATATATATACACATATATATCAACAAAGAAACACTGGAAATATATACCTGAACCTAATCAAAATAATGATGACCTAGAAGGGGTGGATGGAACAGGGTAGATAAGAAAGGGGTAGAACCAAGACTTTTTTAGCACATCGTTTCAAATAGTATATGTTTTATGTGTTCAAAAATTAAATTAAAATTAATCTTAATACTGAATATTAACGGGAATAAATGACCCTAATTGTATATCAAATCAGTAACATAAAAGCAAAGAAAAATAATTATCTAAATGACTTTCAACACAGTACTCTAAGTTTACATATGTGCTTAAGTGAGATATATTTTAAGGATCTAAAAACTTCAAAAAATCTTTTACTTTGCTTAGTAGTTTTTGTTTTTGTTTTTTTTGTGGTACACCGGCCTCTCACTGTTGTGGCCTCTCCCGTTGCGGAGCACAGGCTCTGGATGCGCAGGCTCAGCGGCCATGGCTCACAGGCCCAGCCGCTCCGCGGCATGTGGGATCTTCCCGGACCGGGGCACGAACCGGGAGTCAGGCAGGCAGACTCTCAACCACTGCGCCACCAGGGAAGCCCTACTTAGTAGTTTTAATGGTAGTAGTATTGAATTGTAATTCAAACAGAGAAAGAATTCCAAAGCCAGCAACCTACTATGGAAAGAGGAGACCCTTATAGAAACTGGACTGCAATTCTGGCTTTTTTCCAGAGCAGAAGGGCACTCCAGAGATGCGCTAGGACAGGAGCAGTGCAGCGACCTGCCCAAGGCCACACACGTCTAACCAGGTGTGAAGTTCCCGCCCTAGCACACAGCCATGAAGGACACAGACCCTTTGAAGGACATCAGGCTCTGTCAGATTCCACCCGTGGATTGCAAACAACTGTTAGTGTTCATGGAGTGGCAGCGGGAAAGCAGCTCAGCCTGGTCTGGCACCTGCAGAGCTGTGCTCTGGTTCCCACCCTGCAGACTCCTATGGGAAAACTCCAGCTGGACAAAAAGGGCTGAGAGAGCAGAGCTTCAGGGCCTGAGGAAGGAAATCTTGGAGCAACTTAGCACCTAAAGGCCCGAAGGAAGGCAGGAGCACCAGAGAGTGTCTGGTGGGGCCTGGGAGACCTGACAGACGGGAAGTGATTACTTCCTACATGGGGTCTGGGCCACCAGGAGGACCCTGAGCTTGAGGAAGAGCCATAACCCTTGTAGAGACCAGGACCTCCCCAAGCCTCTCCATCCTGTGGAAGAGACAGGCCTCTGCCTCTGTGAAAACTCCTAATAAATAAGCCATTTGACCACCCAGCACCTGTAGGCAGGACTCACTCACTCATTCAGAGGCCTTTAAGGAAAAGTCTTACGAGTGATTTGGCACAGGACAGCAGTGGTGGCTCATCCACGCCCACCAAACTGGCCTGCCCAGCTTCCGCACCTTCAGGCCTGAGCAGCCTCCGGGAGAACACGCAGAGCAGTTAAATCACCGTCTAACTAACTGCCTTCCTCATCAGGTTGCTGTCTGCCACCCTGCCCCATCCGGGAGTGAGGGCATGAAGTCACCCTGCACTCCCAGCATTGGCCACACCCAACCAGAGGGCTGGGCACCCTGCTGAGCGAAGCAAGACACAGAGAGCCTATCCAAGCAGTCCCATGCTTCGCTCAGCAGGAATCTCCGACCCCCGCCACCCCCGCCAAAGCATTCCTTACTAGCGGCGAAAGCTGCATCGATATCATCCCCTTTGTTCCTGTTGGGGTACTCAGATTGGTGGCAGCATGGATGATACTCCAGGAATTCCAGGTATGCAATACCCCAGGAGGGCTCATGGCATGAAGCAGCCCAACCATGCATGGTTGCCCACTAACAGTGGGAGGACATTTCACCCCTCCGGCCCACTCACCACCCTCTCAGTGTGCTTCCCAACCTCTCTTTCCTTTGGAGAAGCTTCTACACCAGAGGCTCAGGGATCTGCGTTTCCTGTGTCCAGGGTGGCAGCTGGCAGAGCCCAGCCCACCACACTGACTGGTCCATCAGGGGCTGGAAGGCACTGAGAGGAAGGGGCCCTGTCTGAGGCAGTTTTCAAACTTCTGCCCACTTGGACAATCTCAAGCATTTTCCATTTCAACCCAGCTAGTGTTTTCCTCTACTCTGCCTTATCCTGATAAACGTCTTTGATGCTTCCAGTTGTAGACATGTAGCCATTGACCTCTTCCAACACAAAACCATGCCTTCCTTAAAAAATGAGTCCAGATTTCCCCAGTCTGGAAATACAGGAGGAAAGGGCAGGTGACATGACCCTGCCTTTGTTTCCACACTCCCTTGGGGCTCTCTCATGAATCACGTGCAGAGTTGCCTAGAAGGCTAGCACTGGGCATTTGTGTGAAGCCCCCATCAGCACTGGGGTCTAACTGGGGACCCACATCCTACCCCTCAAAGACCTTTAGCACAGGCTGGGATGTGTAAACAGGACCCTCCAGAAGGCCTTGAAGTCACAAACAAGGAACTCATAATCCCAGATAATCTAGCCCACAAGGTGCTGCCTCCAGTTTCCCTCTGTTGTCCTCACAGGAAGTGTTTCCCAGATTCCCAGACAATAAACTTTACCCCCCCTGGAGATTAGTCCAGTCTGAAATGGGACTCAGGAATTTAACTTTTTCAACAATCATCTTGATTCTTATCATCATGGATCCTTGCAGTTCCAACCAAACTACCATCTCTCTTCTGCCCACCTAAGGCTGCCTTCTGAGGTCTACTTCCTATCTCTGGATGCATTCCTTTCCTGTGACCTTCCCTGGAATAATGACCCCCTTCAGGAGAAACCCACCACTCACATGGCCTCAGTCCTCTACATATTAACTAGAAGGCCAACAGTCACATCACACAAGGTTGTCACAGAGCCCACCTTAACTTTTGTTTTTTAATTTTTTAAAAATTGAAGTACAGTTGATTTATAATGTGTTAATGACTGCTGTATAGCAAAGTGATTCAGTTATACATATGTACACATTCTTTCTTTAATATTCTTTTCCATTATGGTTTATCATAGGATATTGAATATAGTTCTCTCTGCTATACAGTAGGACCTTGTTGTGTATCCATTCTATACATAAAAGCTTACATCTGCTAACACCAACCTCCCACTTCATCCCTCCCCCAACCCCCTCCCCCTTGGCAACCACCAGTGTGTTCTCTACATCCGTGATTCTGTTTCTGTTGCATAGATAGGTTCATTTGTGTCATATTTTAGATTCCACATATAAGTGATATCATATGGTATTTGTCTTTCTCTTTCTGACTTACTTCACTTAGTATGATAATCTCTAGGTCCATCCATGTTGCTGCAAATGGCATTATTTCATTCTTCTTTATGGCTGAGTAGTATTCCATTGTATATATGTAACACATCTTCTTTATTCATTCATCTGTTGATGGACATTTAGGTTGTTTCCATGTCTTGGCTATGGTGAATAGTGCTGCTATGAACACAGGGGTGCATGTATCTTTTTGAATTATAGTTTTGTCTGGATATATGCCCAGGAGTGGGATTGCTGGATCATATGGTAATTCTATTTTTAGTTTTCTGAGGAACCTCCATACTGTTTTCCACAGTGAGAGCACCAACTTACATTCCCACCAATAGTGCAGGAGGGTTCCCTTTTCTCCACACCCTCTCCAGCATTTGTTATTTGTAGACTTCTTGATGATGGCCATCCTGACTGGTGAGAAGAGGTACCTCATTGTAGTTTTGATTTGCATTTATCTAATAATTAGCAATGTTGAGCATCTTTTCATGTGCCTACTGGCCATCTGTATTTCTTCTTTGGAGAAATGTCTATTTAGGTGTTCTGCCCATTTTTGGGTTGGGTTGTTTGTTTTTTTGTTGTTGAGTTGTATGAGCTGTTTGTATATTTTGGAAATTAAGCCCTTGTCGGTCTCATTGTTTGCAAATATTTTCTCCCATTCTTCAGGTTGTGTTTTCATTTTGTTTATGGTTTCCTTTGCTGTGCAAAAGCTTGTAAGTTTGATTAGGTCCCATTTGTTTATTTTTGTTTTTATTTCTATTTCCTTGGGAGACTGACCTAAGAAAACATTGCTATGATTTATGTCAGACTGTGTTTTGCCTATGTTCTCTTCTAGGAGTTTTATGGTGTCATGTCTTATGTTTAAGTCTTTAAGCCATTTTGAGTTTATTTTTGTGTATGGCGTGAGGGAGTGTTCTAACTTCATTGATTTACAGGCAGCTGTCCAGCTTTCCCAACACCATTACTGAAGAGACTATCTTTTTTCCATTGTATAATCTTGCCTCCTTTGTAGAAGATTAATTGACCTTAGGTGTATGGGTTTATTTCTGGGCTCTCT
The DNA here is from genome assembly GCF_005190385.1 of Monodon monoceros. Lineage (NCBI taxonomy): Eukaryota > Metazoa > Chordata > Mammalia > Artiodactyla > Monodontidae > Monodon > Monodon monoceros. The sequence goes on along the minus strand of NW_021703768.1, from coordinate 57,674,126 downwards.
ATTCTGTTCCATTGATCCATATGTCTTTCTTTGTGCCAATACCATACTGTTTTGATTACTGTAGCTTTGTAGTATTGTCTGGAACCTGGGAGGGTTATGCATCCTGCTTTGTTCTTTTTCTTCAGGATTGCTTTGGCAATTCTGGGTCTTTTATGGTTCCATATGAATTTTAGGATTATATGTTCTAGTTCTGTGAAAAATGTCATGGGTAATTTGATAGGGATAGTGTTAAAGAGGCCAACTTTAAATGCCCTTCTCCTCACCCCACTCCAACTTTTCAGATGGAAGTTGGATGCACACATACTTACCTTCCCCCTCAGCTTTCATCCTCTGAAAACTGTTCATTGGCCTGCCCATTCCTCCATAGCTCATAGAAATACCAAAGGGACCTTACCTTGTCCCTTCAGTTTCATTAGAATTTGTTGATTGGGTTAGTCCACTTAACTGATCTCCAGGGGAGGACAAAGATATCACAAGAAGTGGTTTTCATAGTGTAGAGGCAGCATGGTAGTACCTGGCGTGGGTAGTTCCACCTGAAGTTGCCGACCTCATCACTATTTTCATACCTCCCAATGCCACAGGAGGAAAATCTGGAGTAAGATTTCTTATGCTCCTGATAACATTTGGTGTTCAAAACAATACATGAAAAGATGCTCAACATTATCAGTCATTAGGGAAATTGAAATCAAAACCATAATGAGATACCACTTTGTACTCAGGTGACAATAATAATAACAGAAAATAAATGGTGGTGAGGATGTGGAAGAATTGAACTTTTGTACAGGGCTGGTGGGGATATAAAAAGGTGGAGCCTCTGTGGAAAACAGTGTTCAGTTCCTCAAAAACTTAAAGTTCACGTATGATCCAGCAATTCCGTTTCTACGTATGTACCCATAAGAGTTGAAAACAGGTACTCCAACAAATACTTGTACATGAATGTTAATAGCTACACTATTAACTATTTGGGACTGGAGCCCTGAAATGCAACACTCTCTGCAGGTACTTTGTGGGAATTTTGAACACGACCTCTGGCCAAATGGAAGTATATGATGCTGAATTGTTCAATATGCAGCTGCTGTTTTCCGATGAATCAGTTCAGAGTGAATCGACACTAGAGAGTCACACCAAATCTTTTAGAGAAAAGATGGATTCTTGCATTGAAGCCTTTGGTACCACCAAACAGGAGCGGGCTCTGAACTCCAGGAGAATGAACAAAGTTGGCAGTGAATCTTTGAATAGTGCAGTGGCTAAAGCTGCAGAGAGTATAATTGATACAAAGGGCGTGACTGGTAAGCAGCTGGAACTTGGGGTAAGAGGCTGCTGGTAGAAACAGCTTTCGCTTCTCTTGAGATCTTTCACCTGCCCCACAGATGGAAATGATTGGAGTTAGGGCTGGATTCCTTCCTGCTTCTCCCTGAGGGCCTTCTTAGGAGCAGACTCTGGAAATCATAAGAAACATCTGACATGGCCTGCTCTCAGTGAGCTCACAGTCGAGTAGAGGAGACAGACATGGGAACAGTTATGTGCCCTCTGTGTCCTTGGTGCCAGGGCTACAGCCTGCAGGGCAGAAGAGGGAGACGGCCTCAAGTCTCTGTGAGTTACAGGGAGGTTTTAGTCAAAAAGTCTGATGTGATGATGAACTAGCCTCTAGAGACACTTTGAGGTCACTGGATCTTTTTCTTTTCCTAAATTCTTCAGCAGCTTGAGTATTAAATTGTATTATTTAAAAAAAAAACAGCTGCTTTAAAAAAAGCACGTGTCTCACTACAGCCAGATGGCTGACACAACCCAAATGCCCATCGTGAATACACTGTGGCACATACATACGTGGAATATTATTCAGCTCCAGAAAGGAATGAAGTACTGATACACATTACAACGTAGATGAATCTCTAAAACAGCACGCTAAATGAAAGGCAGACACAAAAGTTCACATATTGTATGATATGACTTATATGAAATACCCAGAAAAGGTAAATCTACAGAGACAGAAGCAGATTGGTGGTTGCCAGGAGGTAGGGAGGAGGGAGGGAGTGGGGAGTGACTACGCACTAGGTATGGGGTTTTATTGGGGGTGATGAAAATATTTTGGAATTTGATCGAGGTGGTGGCTGTACAACGTTGTGAATTTAACGAATGCCACTGAATCGTTCACCTTAAAATGGTTAATCTTATACGATTAATTTCACATCAAAAAAAATTTAACACATATAAAGAAAATAAGCAGCAGACCACCAGATGGGTTTTCAGAAGCTACCATCCTTTGCCAGAACCTTGATAGGCAAAGAATGCATCTTCGTATGACTAAATGATTCGTCCCAGCTCAGCTGCCCACGATTCAGTTCTGCAATAAACATCTCACGCTTGCGGACCCCTTTCATTGTTGTGGCTTCGTCTGTCCCCACTTGGCTGAATACTGCGGAGACTGATGGAGGTAAGGCAGACTTCCCCAACCAGAAGGTCCAACTTATACCTAAGCATTGCTAACAACTGCCATTTAAGTTTACCAGCATATAATAGTAAAATGACCAGTTACAAACCCTAGCTTTGAGCCATTAAAAATGCTCTTGATTATATATGAGAACTCGTAAGTGTTTAATTCTACTTAGAAGTTTCAGCTTAATCATTTTAAGCAAATAACAGAAGGAAGTGGTGATAATCTACCCTTTGTTCTAATATTAAAATGTGAATAATTAACCTTCCAGGAAAAAAAAGAAGCAGAATTTTAAGAGCAGTTCAGTCTAATAAATGTCCAGTTTAGAAATAGGTCAGTCCTTCTGGTACAGACTGTTACTCCTGATTTATTGCAGTGGCAATTCCCATGAAATCAGTCATTACTTCAGTTAAACTATTGGAGCATTAACACCTTTAAATTCTGCTTTCAGGCACTTAAATGCTGGATAATACTGATTTTTATGGGGATGATGGCTTGTGGTAAAAGGCCTAAAAAGTTCATTTTTGCTACATCAAATTTTGTTAACAAAAATGCTAAGTTCCTACAGAATTTATTTTTTTCCTACAGACTTTATTTTTTTTCCTACAGACTTTAGATTCTAAAAATCAGTTTTTCCTGGGTAGAACTGATAATACTTAGTGATTATTTTTTAAGGTTTATATCTAGAAGTAAATAAATATTATTGCACCCAACTATACAAACACTTTTGTTCAGCAATAGCTTCATAAGAATAAAAGTTGGTGGTCCAGACAGTCGGGCACCTTATAGTACAGAAAGACTCATCCCTCATGAACCTCTCCAGGGGAAATCTAGTTACCAAAGTGCCCCAAGAAATTTCTTCTCCAAAAATGTCACATCACTATAAGAAGGCTTTAGGATATCAGTATGCTGGTAACTGCCCCAGTGAAAATTACCTAGTTACCCTAACTACCTTCTTTCAGAATGAAAAAAAAAAAGAAAAAAGGAATAGGGAAAGGAGGAAAAAGGAGGAGAGGGAGAAGAAAGGGAAGAAGAGGTGCAAGAAATAATAAAGAAATGAGGAAAGTAATCTGGTTTCTCTGCCCCAGAAGCAATGAACATTGGAAACCCAATGGGCCAAGCTAAACATTAACCAGTACTTTTGGTTGGCCTTTGACAGCACAGGGTAGAGATATGCACCTCGCTTTCAGAAGCTAGCTAGATGGGTTCAAAGCCCAACCTCACCATTTAGAAGCAATGTGACCTTGAATAAGTTAATGAGCCTTTCTGAGCCTCTGCTTTTTCATCCACCAATGCGAACGATCCCACCCACCTCCCAGAGTAGGAGGCCTCAATGAGAGAAGCATCTTAGATTCCCAGCCAGAGGCACGCTGCCTCTCCTGTGGTCTGAAGCATTGACAGCTTAATCTGGAAGGTTTGTTATTGATGTTGATACTACACCAGGAAGTCAGGACATAGCCGATTCTATTGTATTTTTTATTAGAAAAACAAATTAAATAGTGATTGATTCTATAAAAAATTGAACTGGAGTCCATGGCTCATGGTGGGGAAGGCTCAGAAGATGGAGACAAGGATGTGGGGACGGCAGTTTCTTTTTCTTCATATCTGGGAGGCAATTCGGATGAGAGACAGGGAGTGTGTGAGGTCTCAGAGGATGAAGCAGTCCCAGAAATAGTATATATAGATTCACAGTCTCTCTCAGAGGCTGCGCCTTGGCCCTCAGGAGTTGGGATCCTATGAAGAAGGAGAGAGAACATGAAAGGGAGCAGAGGGACTCAGTCACATGCCTTAACTACCAGGTTCTTTTCACATGTTTAATTAGATGCATTTGGAAACATTTGCAAGGGTCTCCAGAGTAATTTCTTCCATATTCTATTCTGCATAGATATGTTTTGATTTCTTACCCCTTCCTGTCCTTAGAGCTCATGGTTACTTTAAGACTGTCTCACTCCTGTTGTCATTCCCCTTGTCATTGAAAAGACGTAGAGTACAAACACATAGCTGCCTTCCGAAGAGAACATGCACACCCACAGTTACTCTTCTCTGCTACTTCATCTTCTGAGACAGCTAATGGAAGGCAGACAAACTTATGCAAAGAGAAAATTAAATCATTAAGCCAAAAACTTGAAGGAAGGCAGGAAGACGTACTGGTTAATGGAGTGGGGTCTAGCAAAGGGCAGACCTGCATCTGAATTTCCACTCTGCTGCTTTCTAGCTGTCTGATCTCAGGCAAGTTACTTAACCTCTCTAAGCCTCAGTTTCCTCATCTGTAAAATGGGGATGATGACAGTGCCTACCTTCTAAGTAACTATGAGAATGACCTGAGGTAATGTAAGAAAAGGCAGACTCTGGCATAGCAACAGCCGTAGGAGTAGTTTTTAGTAGCCGTAGAAATAGACATTTATTTTAGGGCTCTGGGAAGTTCATCATTGGAGAAAAGAATACAAAAATTCACTAAGAGAATTCTACAAATGTCCAGAACCTAACCTCCCTTTCACCCACACAGGGGAACTCCTGCATTCATCCCTGGTCAGATCTCCAGCTCATCACCCGGTTTGAGGTACAAGAACACGTGCCGTGAAACATGAATGACCAGGTATGGCAGCCCCCGTCCCTAGCACACTCGTGACATCTCTCAGGTCCTGCTTCTCACTGCTTTCAAAAATGCACGTGTCTCAGTGTCTCAAAAGCCACTTTTCACTGAGGCCTGCTTTTCCCTGTGAGATTTTCCACTGATCCTACCTTCACTTCCTACACCCTGGTTTCCCATGTGGGAAGGTGCAGAGCCTTTTCCAGCCCTGCTCGTCCCTGACGCTTCCCAGAACTCCTTCCTTTCATGCCTTCCCCGCCCGTGGATTCTCCACAGGCCTCTGTCACCTTGCCCTCTTGGTTTCAGCAGCCTCTTTGCCATTTCATCTCCAGTACCCCATCTCTCTCCCAAGACCTGGCCCATCCGGTCTAGCTCAAAGGCCCACACCTCGCTCTCCCTCTACTGCAAGCCAGCTCACCATCTTCTCCCACTTACACAGGCCCCGTCTCTGTCTTCCTCAGTCAGGGACATTCCCTGTCCCTGTCACTCCCCCTTGACATCATCATCTCCGCTCTTCATCCCTGTCGTCCTCCAGAGCAGACATCCTCACACACTCCTCCCTTTCTGACCACCCCAGTCCCAGGCTCCTGTTACCTTCAGCCTGTCCATGAGAGAAGGCTTCCTCTCCGGTCTGGTCACCCCCAGCCTTTCCCCAGCACGAGCTGTGCTAACCACTGCTCGGACCCTGTTGCCGTGACTCCACAGCCTTCAATGGCATCCCTCTGCCTCAAGGAAAAACACTTATATTTACACTGTTTAATCTGACGCCAGGTACGCCTCCAAATTTGTGGCAAAGCATGGGGGATGGGGATGGGAATCTCGTATTTCTCTTCGGTCAATCTGAGAAGGCTCTGAGGCCCAGGGAACAACTTAATATTGAGGGGAGAAGCCTGGCGTGGTCAAGTCAGGGTGCAGGTTGATTTTAGCCGGCCACTCAAGTATCTCCATTAGATACTGAAATGCTCTGGAGGAGTACCTGCTGGAGGTCCCCTGGGACCCTCACCCCTCCCACAGTCTAAAGCAGCAAAGCCTAACCTAGCAGGGGCCTCCTGAGTTCTGCTCCAGCGCTCGGGATGGCTGATGGGTTTGTGCAGCATTTTGAGGATCAGCCCTGCTAGGACCACATAAAGATGCCTGGAGAAGGCTTCATATGAACCCGGCATAACCACTTTTATAATTTTTAACTCATGTGCCGCCCAAAGTTTCCTGAAAAGTACTAGGAATATTAAGGCAATGATTCTGGCACAATGTCCGCCAAAAAGATACTCACACTTGGATGGCTACACCTCTACCATAGCCTTAAAGCTGATTTGGCCTGAACGTAGACATAGGCCTGAAAAGGTTAAACTTCCCTACTCTTGACGTTCAAACGGAAAGTCTTACCTATAGTTAAAAATACTGTAATATGAAGGTGGATTTTCATTTGGGAGCCAACTGTCAGCCCCAGGACTCCGAGTAGCTGCAGAAACTGAAGACTCAGGAAAGTAAGGTGGTGGAGGAGGTGGGAATATGATCACGGCATCACCTAAGGAAACACAACATTTCATTGATGATAGATGAGTACTAAATGCAAGCAAATGAGCAACAGCCAAAGAAATTAATTATATATTTGGCCCATCTATAGAAAAGGTCAAAACACCAGAATTTAAAAGTGAGCCTATCCAACTTACAGAGACGGAGAGCAGAGGTTGCCAGGGGCTGGAGGCTAGGGCGACTGGACTTAGTGTTTAATGCAGGCGGGGTTTCTGTTCAGGATAATGAAAAACTTCCGGGAATTGATCATGGTGGTGGCTGTACAACATGGTGAATGTACTTAATACCACTCTACACTTTAAAATGATTAAACGGGTAAATCGTATGTTGTCTATTTTGCCACATGAAAAAAAAAAATAGTGGGCCTATATTTCATAGCAAGTCTGAGCTAAAGCATTTCTGTGAAGCATTTGCTAACAATGTTCCTTACCTCCCCTGGGATGTCTGCTGCTACAAAGTTTTTCTCGTTTTCTACTTACAGTTTTAATTCTTCAAAAGTTAGCTGTTGGATAAAGTGCCTCCACTCCTCAAATGCAGTTTCAACTCTGAACAAATGCCAGTACAGCCACAATACAGCCCATCATCCCTATTTCCATAGTTGTGGTTTATGCATTTGAAGAGTTTTTTTATCTACCAACGTTTCTTCCAAGCTTTACAAAAGAAAGTCAAACTCAAAGAAAAGCTAGGGGTTTTCTTGTTTTGTTTTGTTTTGTTTTGTTGCATTTCTGTTGGTACTGTTCACTCCAGAAGACATCCCTGCGTTTGGGCGAGGAGAACTGGGGACCAGATGCAAGCTCTAATTTGATTCCAACACAAAATGTACCAGATGAGTTGCCCAGAACCTTCTAGACATGAGGTCTGAGGGTGGCCTCTGATAAGCTGGCAACACCAAATGACAGCTCAGGAAGAATGAAAGAGGAAAGAGGACTTTACTTCCCTGCAGGGAGGAGATGGTTTGTACTGGTAGCAGAGCTGATGCTCACCTAGGTAGCTGCAGGGTTCTCTAGAGTTACCGGGGTTCCACTTGCCAGTTCCCACCAAGCGTGGCCCTGAACAAGTTACGTGCCCTCTCTAGGCCTCCCTCAGCCACCGCACCTGTAAACGGCAGGCTGTAACTGTACCTGCCTCAGAGGACAGGTAGGAGGGCTGGATTTGCGCGCGGGGTTAAAACGGTGCTGAGCACGGAGCAAGCTCTCTCAACTGTAACACATCCTCAGAGGGACTTTCTTCACAACCACCAGCAAGTGGCACCTATGTGCATGTCTGAAGAAACATTCCCGACTGGCAGTCTGGCCAGTGGTTCCACTCTCCACCTTGCTGCCTCGGTCGCCGCCCCAGAGGTAACTTAGCCCTGCAGAAAATGCATTAACTCCATCTCTCCTTCTGCAAGGAGATGGCGGTTCAAGCTTTTAATATACATCGCTAACCGAAGCTGGAAAAAGCATAGTGGTGGTCTTGGGATTCTCATTTAATTTTTTCAGAAGGTCTTCGTAGGTCAGAGGAAGGTAGGTTGAATGTTCACTTTAATTACACATTGTAGGACAAAGGATCTGGAAACAAGCCTCTAAAGCAGGCTGATCACCTATCAAACGCAGACAAGGAAGTACTCAGAGTCTCCAGTTATCTCTGAGGCTTAGCCACCCCTCTGCCAGGTCAGCTCCTAGCACTCCTGCTCTCCCCGGAAAGTCCCACGCCCCGGGGGTTTCCCTTCCACTATGTCCTGAAAGACTTGATGTCCTGTGTGAGTTGACCATACACCTGCTTGTGCATCCAGGGTCCAGCACTAGGTGTGCCCACAATGCAGATATCATGCATCTTGGTTTCTCTCTTCTGTCTTCCATTCTGGGAAGAGCTGCATTCTGGCACTCAGCCAAGGACTGCCTCTTATCACCCCAATTTCCCTCACAAGGCAGAACTGACCATTGACAGACAATGCCTGGAGTCTTAACAACTGTGCTAAAAGGCATGATTTCTAACAACGTAAACCCTATTCCATAATACCAAAGGAGAGAAAGACAAGGTGCCAGATTTTCACAGGTTTGATAGGACTTAAACGGTTACGTGGAAAAGATTTGAAACTATGCAGTGCCAACATCAGGACAGAACCGCCCAGGAGTCACTCCAGCACAAGCCCTGCTCCCTACCAGCCCCCATTCCAACCACCAGGAAGAAAGCTGGGCCCCAAAACTCCCGGATAGTAAACCCAAAGGGCACACCTTGAAATGCTCCCAACTAAGTGGAAGCCCGTGAGTGTCTCATGAGAGTATTTACTTGGACCCCACTGTGTTCCCTGAAAGAACTAAGAACATCTGTAATATTGGGTGAGCCCTTTCGTCATGTAACAACAACCCAGGACACCTGGTGAAGGATGAAGCCTGCAGAAACAGAATTACAGCAAGTGCCTGGGGAGGGCGCTATGCAAGGGCCATAGCATACGCATGCCCACCGCCTCCGTTAGGATCCTGGCTCTGCCACTTGCTAGTTTGTGACGCTGGGCAAATTACTTGGGATCCCTGACCCTTGGTTTCTTTATCTTTAACATGGAGACACTAAGAGCATCTGCCTCAGTGGATTGTTGTAGGTGTGAATGAATTTCACACAACAGGCCCTTGACGAGTACACGCTAAAATACACCTAGATGGGTATTTGGCCCAAGAATAAGCCCTATATATTTGTTTGCTATTATTAACACATAACTAATATTGATGTTGTCACCATAATTATATAAACACACAAATAAGGAAGTTGGGAGCTTCAACCCTGGCTGAACACAAGGATCGTCTGTAAATCCATCTGCCCTTCCTTTCTCAGGCCAATACCATGCAAGGTCCACAGCCCAGGGAATCCCCACAGTGAGTACCGCCAGCTCGACAGACAGCCCCACCCGTGAGAAACATCTCACTCGCCACCTTCCTTCCCTGTTCCTTCCACGGTTTCTGCTCTGTAATCCTCTTTGCCCGCCCAGCCTTTTACATGTTAAGGCTGTGGCTTCAGAGTGGGAGACTGAAATAAAACAGTGATTTGCAAAAATGAGCAGCGGTGGGGGTGTTTTGTCTGTGTGAACGTGAGGCCAAAGCTACTGGTATGGTTCTGTGGGGACCTGACTCTGGGAAATGGTGATCCATCTCTTCTGCAGATCCCTGGGGACCCAAAGGGACACTCTGTAGGCACTCCATGGAGGAAAGAAGCGACAGGTGCTGTCATATTTCATCTTTGTCTATGCCACTGCTTCCAAACCTTGCTCCGACCCTGAAGCCAAGGATGAAATTGCAGAAAATGAAGAATGATGCAGAAAACGGTACAGAAGACTCCCTCAAAACATGGAAGACCAATGGACTTGTGACAGACTCAGAACCCTAGATATTAGTGCTGTCAGGAATCTTAGAAATGCAGTGCCCATTTTATAAATACATAAAGTAAGGCCAGGAGAGGTTCAGGACTTCCAAAGACAGCCAGTCAGAGATGAGAACCCACATTTCCAACAACCAGAAGTGCCATAAGTGTTTGGTGTGAGAATAACAGGGGAAACAGGGTCACTTGGCAGGTACCTGAGGTTTTAGAAGGCTCCCAGGCTTTCCTCAAGGATCCTCTCACTTTCCTCTTTATTTGCTCTGTGACCTTAGTCAAGGTCACAAGTTAATGTCCCAATGCTTTTGCTAGATAATAAGGAACTGCTGGGAGGAGATGATGTGCTCAAGGATTCTTATGGGGATAAGTACAGCAGCAGAACTGTGTCTGTGTGCGTCTGCGTGCGTGTATGTGTGTGTGAGAGAGAGAAACACACACAGGGACAGGGACAAAGAGAGAGAAGGAGAAAGAGAATCTAGGCCAGACCCGGGAGCAGCTCAGTGAAGCCTTGATGCTACAGCCATGGTGATATGAACAAGAACAGGAAGGACAGCCACCCACCTACAGTGACCTGGACGGGCTCCATGTTCTGGGTCTGTCTCTCTTCACTTTCAGAAGCATCCTGGCCCACATTCGAGTTGCTTCTCTTCTTAACATGGGCAACCACGAAGAAACACAATCCCACAAGCACAATCAAGGGTCCCAAGATCTGCAGGGACAGGAATCCACAGATCTGGGGCTCTGAGTCAGCAGTGTCTGTCTCATTCAGCGGTTCCTGCACCCAGTCTGAGCCACACCCGGGGACCCAAATGCCCAGTACACTGATGAGCATACCACTCGTCAGGAACAGAAACCCAAAGATGAGACACTGGACAAACTGGCGGCTCTCCCCACAGAGGAAGGCTCGGTCGGAGGCCCCCTGGTTGCCTCGCAGGCGCTCCTCACTTCGCTGAAGTCGTGCCCGGGAGCGGGCCAGGACCACAGCCCCCAGCCCAATCACGGCACACGCGGGCCCGGAGATCTTCAGCACCATGCTACAGTCTGGGAGGGTTTCGTATTGGCATGCCTGGAACCCAAAGATGGAGAGCAGGACTCCCACACACAGCAGGATGGCACCGATGACAAAAAGGAAGAAAATGAGCTTGGTGACACGCCTGTCTCCCTGGACCCCATCTGGCTCGGCAGCAGCTGCAGGAGACATGGCCAGAAGAGGCCACTTCCCTGAGGTGGGTGGGATGTGTTCCTTCCCTTCAATGGTTTCAACAACTCTGCAGACATAACCAAACACCAAATTAAAGTGGGCGCAGGTGTTCCTGACCCGCCCTGTTCTTTTTCCCAGATCACACTAGGATGAAATCACAGGGAACAGAACTTTGTGCAACTGATACACTGTAGTACAATGAACTGGTTCATGAGTCAGAGGAACTGGCATTCAGAAACTCCTGAACATGTAATTTTATAAAGATATGCAAGAAGGGCAAATGCAATTACCATGCACCTAAGAGTATCTTGAAAAATCAAAACCCATGCAACAAAAGTAAATGGGTGTGGCTTTTCCTGTTATGAGTCTTAACAGACTCACTTCCCCAGGCCAAAAAAACCCAAAACCCAAAACATAAAAACAATGGTGAGTGAAAGAAGAACCACAGGGATTGTTTCTGATTTACAAACATCCCATATTTCATCACAGCTGCTATGAGTATTTCCAAGTCGGTAAATTTTCGTTCAGTACCTAACTTTCCATTTCCTATTTTAGACTGCAGCAACTTTCCATTCCGTGCTTTATCCTAAGGCTACATCTACAGGAGACCCAAGTTTCAACTGAATGGGAAGGCGGTTCAGGAACACGTGAGTTTGGTGGATTTTTAAGTTAATTCTGTCAAAATGTGACTCTTGAGTTCTCAAACAGGCACACATTGGGGCTGCCCTGAAATCTGGTGGCCTGGCTGCTTGGTTCTGGTATAACCCAGGGGGGTCTGGTAGCACCTGTCCCTCAGGTGGGCAGGTGGCCTCTTGCTCACCCTCTTCCGTGGTGCCACCCACTTACACAAAAAGGTTTAGACCCAGTTAAAAATAAGCAGCCGATAAAATCACCAGTTACAAAACACTAAACAGCAATAGAACTTGACTTTGAAAAAAGAGTATACATGAAATCAAGTGGCAAAGCACCTTCCATAAGACCACCCAAGCCCGGTACTTCAAGGCTCTCATATATTAAATGTATCCCGAGCAGTGGGTAAAGAATTGTCTACCTTACACACCCTGAATTTATTATCCAGTTATCTTGTCTTACTCTAATGAATGGAATATTTTTCCAGGACCCTTCAAGTTGGGGCACTCAAAAAGACAACCCAAGTGTAAAGAACATTTTCACTTGCTCAAGGAAAGAAAACTTTTAAAATCTTTTGTGCCACTTGCATCCATGGTCACGTGAAGGAGCTCAAGATTGAGTCGCTAAAGCCAAGGCCATCTTGACAAACCCAAATCATGTCCAGGTAGGGTCAGGTTAGGTAAAGAAAGGAAACAACTGGTCTTATGCTAGGAAGTGCTTTTCCAGGGAAAAGTAAGATACAATCAGAAGGAAGTTGGAGAAAGAAGGAAATAGAGGTGGGAAACAAGCTTCCGTGTTAAACTTGGACAAACTATATTTATGAAGATGTAATTAAGCGGAAACAAACATTTAAAGTATTGCACTAATTAAAAAAAATTCTGAGTCCTGTAACATCTTTTGCTGGTCTGAAGATATGACTGAGGGGTGACTGTCTGCCACAAAGTCCTATCAATTCATTGGACCTTGGATTGAGACCTGGACTTTGTCGTGAGTCACAAGGCTTCAACTGCCTTAAGGCAAATTCCCCAATACTAGTAAAGCCTAAAACTGGATTCGTAGCTTCCTTTCCATGGACTAGTGGGCTCAGCACCTGGCATAGGTGTTCACCCCCATCCAAAATAGTATGTGGGTAGTTCGCTCTCTCCCCCCCCCATAGATGCGCTCACAAACTGACTCAGAGACATCTGCACTAAGAGGAGATTAAACCTTTTCCAAATACCAACCTACATTTCATTTCCCCAAAGCCAAATTCACCTCCCCAACGCTGTTTCCCAAAGGACATTTCCAAATCAGCAGCATGTCACCACGTCCAAAGCTGTGTTTGGGTACTGACGCAGAGAGGCACAAGTCCTTTACGGGAAAGAGCCTGGTGGGTTTAGAGAGCCGGAGCGCAACACCAGCCCGCAGAGCTCGGCGCGCGGCCCCCGCGGGCGCAGGTGCAGTGCGGCTCCTCCGCTCCTCGCTCCCAGCCTGGCCCCCAAAGCTCAGTGCCCGTCCCGCGGCCCCAGAGCGCGGGCTCCCGGGGTGCAGAGGAGCGCGGGGGGCGGGGAGCGCTTACCTGAGGCTCCGTCCTGCGAGGGCGCTGTCTGCGCCGGCAGTCGGCGGGCAGCGCGGCGCCCGCCTCCACCCGCGGCCTCCCGGGCAGCGGGCCGCACCGCACACTCCCACCTGTGTGTCCCGGCGCAGAGGGCGGGCCGCGCGGTGTTTACGGAGGAGGCGTCGCCGGCGCGGGCAGGGCAGGGCGGACTGGCGGGAGCTGGCCGCCGCCGGGTGCTGCCCTTCGGGGTCCAGAGGCGCGCCCGGCTCCGGGGTGGAGAGCGCGGGGCGGCGGACCGGGCGGCTTCCGCGTCCGTAACCGTGCGCGCGAGGAATCCGGGAAAATGCCCCCCCCTCCGCCTCCTCCTCCTCCTCCTTGGCCCGTGGCCCTGCGGGCACGGGGCGGCAAGTTGGGATTCTCCTGGCTGTCTCAACTCGCGAGGCGACGGTCGAGGTCCGGGCGGCGTGAAGGGAGCCGGTTCCCTTCCGGGCCGAGAGCCCAGAATTTGGGCCGGGGCTGGGGAAGAAAGGGCAGCGCCTGCCCCCCTCTTCGGTGTGGCCGCCACCCAGGCAGGGGTCCCCGCGTTCCCGCCGCCGCGCCCTCTGGGACGGGTGCACCCGGGGACCTGTGGCCCTTCTGCCGCTCCAGAGACCTTGGCTGGGGTCACTGGGGCTAGCCCCTCGCCGCGAGCTCCCCGACGAAGAGGTTATAGAGACACCAGGTCACAGAAACGTGCGCTCCATTAGCGTGTGAGGCAAGGGTCGTACATGCCCGAAGCGTACAGGCATCCGGTCCTAGCTCCGAGACTCACACGTATGGTCGTCATGGTATTCGCAGTCCCGCGTTGCCATCGAACCCCTTCCTGGTTCTCAGTCGCTAATGATTTGCCGGACTTAAACTGCTCACTTTCTCTGCCCTTGAACTGGGCGTTTTGGGATGGGTTTGCTAATCCCCGTGCTATTTGTAACCTGCCCCGTGACACGTGACATGGAATCAGCTGTGCCAGTTTCCACACCAGAGGTCAGGGCGCTGTGAAAGGTGAGTCAAGAGCTCAGCCCAAAGTGGGGAGCGCCATGAGCCCTGCGGCCTTTCCCATCCCTGCCACTTCTCCCTGGAGTCCTATCCACTTTGCCTGAAATCAGCCCAGTCAAGAGTTAACGCCAACTGCCTTAACCTTTTGGAAGCAAGAACACCTTGCATACCTGATACAGCAAGTTGTTCCCAGTCGTTTTTCACTGCAGTAAAGAATGAGTTGGCTTAGCTGATTACAGAAGGGAGAAGGAGACTGAAAGAAGGGCTCACAGGGAGGCAAACAGGGAAGGGTGTCCACCTGGGTTCTGCAGGTTGGCGGGCTGGGTGGGTAAGACAGGGCTTCGTAAGGGAAGCAGACTGGGCAGGGTCTAGTGGGAGGGATTTGCTGGGCCGCTTGCCCCAGTGGCCAAAGATTATTACTATCTTGAATATCAACACCGCTTGCTCTGGGCCAGGTTCTGTGTTGCCTGCTTTACCTACATACAGCCTGTGGTTCTTCACTGTGTGTCTCCAGCAACTCAGAGAAGGTTGCAGGCAGAAGGCAATAGGGGAGCTAAAATGGTCATTTTTCAGCTGTGGAAACCACAGCCCAAAGATGTAAAGCGATCTCCACAGATGGTTAATGTGGAGCAAGGGCCTGAACCAGGCTGACTGTTCCTCCTGGGTACGTCTGTCACCCAAAGGACACACAATGCCACAAACTCAGAAAATGTCTTTTTATCATGTGGCATTTTTATCCCTGCAACAGAACAGACGCTGTATCCCAAGGACATTGTGGCAATCTGTGTCCGGGTGGAGCTATCCTGGTCAAAGTGTCAGATTATACCACCTGCTGGAAGGGCCTCAGAGCACGCCCAGCTAACGAGCAAATAACCAGCAGTGGCGATCACACAACAGCAGCGGGCACGCAGCTTTCCAAGAACGCAGCCCTGACTATAGGATTTGCCTCCCTACACAGGCCTGCTAGCAATTCCTTTCTGTACAAGGGGGTTTCCTTTTGTTTTCCCTAATCATTCTTTCCTTCTCCCCTATTTGAAACTCCGTCTCTGGCCACGTCATGTGCGGACCTGCAAGGGCCCTGTTGATACAGCTGCCCCTCTGGTGCCACATGACTGCAGGCTGGCCACACATGACAGATTTGAATGTACTGGCACCAAGGACAATCAGATTAGCCTCCACTTGGGATGTCTGCCACTTGAACTGTTTGTGTCTTTTGGAGCCTGTTTGACTAAATTAAACTCCTTGGAAACCAGTCATTGGTCATGTATGAAAGACATACCCACCAGCATTCAAGGTGCTTGTCCTTTGTAGCAGACCTGTTCTTAAGAAAGAGACTGAGTGACCTTGTCACTATCTAAAACCTGGTGGCCTTTTCCAGCCCATGTGGTAGTGAAAAAAGATCAGCCCAGGCCAAGTCCTTAGAAAAATAGCATCAGAGCAAGCATAAAAAATGGATGAATCTTGAATTCAGGAAGTGAATATGGAGGGTAAAGCTGAGGAATGCAGCAAAAGCTTGAGAGGAATGAGAAAGCAAGCATATTGATTATCTATCATTACATAAGAAATTATCCCAGAATATAGAGCTTTTTAAAAAATTTATTTATTTTATTTATTTATTTTTGGCTGCGTTGGGTCTTCCTTGCTGTGCGTGGGCTTTCTCTAGTTGCGGCGAGCGGGGGCTACTCTTTGTTGCGGTGCGCGGGCTTCTCACTGCGGTGGCTTCTCTAGTTGTGGAGCATGGGCTCTAGGCGTGCGGGCTTCAGTAGTTGTGGTGTGCAGGCTCAGTAGTTGTGGCTCGTGGGCTCTAGAGCACAGGCTTGGTAGTTGTGGCGCATGGGCTTAGTTGCTCTGCGGCATGTGGGATCTTCCCGGACCAGAGTTTGAACCCATGTTCCCTGCATTGGCAGGCAGATTCTTAACCACTGTGCCACCAGGGAAGCCCCCAAAATGTAGAGCTATAAACAACAAAGATTTATTCTCTCACAGTTTCTGAGGGTCAGGTGTCTGGGAATAGCTTAGTGGGGTTGTTCTGGCTTGGGATCTCTCATGAGGCTGCAGTCAAGCAGTTTGCTGGGGCTGCATCATCTGAAGGCCTGACTGGGGCTGGAGGACCTGTTTCCAAGGTGGCTGTCCCCCATGGCTGTTGGCAGGAGGCCTCAGGTTTTCACTATGTGAACCTCTCCACAGAGCCGCTTGAGTGTTCTCATGACATGGCAGCTGGCTTCCTCTAGGGTGAGTAATCCAAGAGAGAGCAAATGAGGAGGAAACTGTAGTGCATTTTATGACAGTCTCTGAAGTCCCACACCATTGCTTCTGCTTTACTCTAGTTCTTAGGATTGAGTCACTAAGTCAAGGAGAGAGGGATTAAGCTCCACCTCTTGAAGGGGAGAGTATCAAAGAATTTGTGAACATATTTTAGAACTGCCACAGAGAACTGTGGTGATATTTGGGGGAAGAGGGGAAGAGCACTTCAGGCAGAGAAAACAGCAAGTGCAAAGGCCCTGAGGCAGGAGCAGGCATAGCATATTCAGGGAAGAACAAGAAGCCAGGGTTGCTGGAGTAGGTAAGCAAGGGAGAGTGGAATAGGAGGAGGTCAGTAGGGCTTGGTGGGCCACTGTAAGTCCTTTTTTATTTCTGGCTGTGCCACGCCACTTACAGGATCTTAGTTCCCTGACCAGGGATTGAACCTGGGCCCTCAGTAGTGAAAGTGCGGAGTCCTAACCACTGGACTGTCAGGGAGTTCCCTGTTGTAAGTAACGTTGAGTAAGATGAGCAGCCTTTGGAGGGTTTTTTAGCTGAATGTGATGTGATCTGACTTATTTTAAAAAAGAAAACAGAGGCTTCTGGGTGAGCATAGCCAGAGGAGGAGGAAGTAGAGATGAAGAGACCATTTAGGAGACTATTATAAATAACCTGGGAGAGAGATGATCGTGGCTTTTGTTTGAAGGTGATAAACACAATTGGATTCTGTATATATCTCATATAATACATCTCGAAGATAGAGTCAATGGGGTTTTCCATGGACTGAATGTGGGTTTTGACTCCAAGGTTTTTGACCTGAAGAACTGGAAACATGGTTCTGGCATTGACCGAGACTAAAGGCAGGACAAGTTTGAGGGGGAAGCTTCACAGTTCGGTTTGGGACATGTTAACTTTGAGATGTCTCCTAGACACCTGAGTGGAGAAGCTGAGTAGGCAATGGAACATATAGGCCTGGAGTTCAGGAATTCTGGAAGGAACAATTTCCTGTGGTCTGCCAGTGACGTTTATTACAAAATCAAGAGGGCTGGGCCCATCCTCTGGAAGAGTTTACACATGTATATGTGGCTACTGAGGGCTCCAAGCAGGCATAAAGCAAGGGGCAGACTGATGCCTGACACTCCCCGGGGCACTGCCAACCTGGAGAAGCAGCTCAGGACAAGTGATTGGCTCAGGGTTCTAGAATTCAGTACGGCCATTTTTCAGGACTCACAAGACTGCAGAAAGACAGTCCATCAGTTGAGTCTGCCAGCTTCTGGTTTCTCGTTTCTCTTTTGGTTGTTCTCTGGTTCTGCCCCCAATTAACCTTGGCACCCAGAGGCATGCATTCCTTTCTTCCAATTCCTGACATTTCTTGAGCCTCCCCCGGGGCTGGTGTACACGAACTTGCTCTCGAGTGCTTGGTCTTGGATCCACGTGTCAGCTAATATTCCCAGGACTCCCAGTGATGCTTTTGAACCGCACTGGGCCTCCTCCAGCTGCCTAGCCCTGCAGAGGGCGCTGCAGTCAGGGGAGGCCGAGGTTCTTGGGGCATTTTCTTCTGCCCCACCCTGAAGTTAGATGTAGACCTGGGGCCTGAGAACTATGTCTGGGGTGGGAATGACTGACTTAGCAAGCTTGAGTTGAGAGTTTCGATTTGGCCCCTTAGCTGACCTCAAGTGCAAAGATGAATTTTTTGCAGTCATTGTATTGCCTGGATTGGTGCTGTTGATTTTGTGTGGCTGATAACAGCTCCGCTTGAGTGTGGCTAGTCAGAGCCAAGGGTGTGGAGCACAAGGAGTTGTTTGAGACAGAATGAAAGTGAGGATTTGCCACTTGGTCTTATCAGCGGAGGCCTCCACACTGTTGAGGGAGGGAGACCCCTTCAACAGAGGTGGCAGCATCTGGGCAGCAGACTAGAGGAGACCAGTGTGTTGACAGTAAGAAGTCTATGGAAATGCAGTGGTCTCCTGTCTCCTGGCATCTACTGTTGGCCCCGTCAAACACCTACAGCTCACTGGGTCCCAAAGAATGAATCATTCTTCCCGGCATTTATAAAAAGGGGATGAGTCAGACCCCAGTTTAGATCTTGGCTTTGCCGTTTACTAGCTGTGTGACCTCAGGCAAGTAAACAACTTTTCTGTGCCTCGGTGCCCTCTTCTGTAATAAGGGAATAAACCGACCTACCTCAAAGGATGCCTGGAGGAGTAAGTTTCTGGCACGTGGCGGGCCATCAGTGGATGTATTGCGACTAGTCACCTCGTCTCCCATCTGCGGTTCCTCCCCCGTAACCTTCAGGAAGGCTGATCTGATGACGAATCCACAGAGAAGGTATAGAGATAGAAGAGGAGGGAGGTCCGCATGCCCAGTGAGAGCAAAGTGAGTTGTGTTGACTTCGAATGCTCAGTTTGCAATGGTTCGAGTCACTGCCAGCTCAGCTCACTTCTTCCTGAAGCATGTCTCCCAGTTATTTCTCAGCATCTTGCGGGTGTGTGTCACGTGATCTCAAAACACTAGCCGTCCAGGTGGTCACCCTGTGTTATCTGCCCTGTCGTTCTGCCTCTGCTCCACGACTGTCTGCAGCCACCCAAGCTTCTGGAAGGCGTCTTTGCTGCTGGTGTCCCTGGAGGGATATGGGGACCCTGCCAGGTGCTCCCCCAGCCAGCCAGTGGCCGGAGTTTGGGGTTCTAACTGCCTAACCTCTCCCAGGTCCATCTGCATGTCTCAGCCCCATCACGGTGCCCTTGGTTCTGCCCTCCACTTCCTGGCTGCCACTTACGATTCCAAAAAGAATTCAAATCAGTTTACAGTGTTTTGAAAATATAGCCAGATGGAATAAATATGAAAATAAATGAGAAGAAGAGTGAAAGAAAAGGTTAAGTGTATTTCCTGCCTCGTTCAAACAGCTCGCTGCTAATGTGCAGGGCGGGCTGGAAGCCTTTCGATGTTATGCACTCAAGTCATTTACCCATTTTAGGATAAGATCTGGAAACTTGTCTGAGACACTTAGAGATGACTCTCCAAATGGCCCAACCCAGACCCCTGGGAGTGGGCCATCTGACCACTGACGGTCCAGCAGGCAGGGTGCAGCCTCCCTGGGTGGCACTGGTCATCGCCTCACAGTCACACACCTGAGCCCTGGTTTCTCCTGCAGCCACTGCTGGCCCAGAAAGTGAAGCAATAAGAATTTGGACACCTGAGAGCCAGGCATCTAAAAAATTCAAGGTGGTTTGGCAGGAAGCCACCTCCTGAGTGCCCCGGTCCCTCGTCAGTCACAGCCACAGGATGCAGGTAAAGCTAGTGTTGATTCCAAAAGAAGGAAAAGAAAACTCTTTGGGTTTTTTTCTTGTTATCCTACCTCATAGGGTTATTGAAAGGATTCAATGAATAGAGAAAGACCTACTGTAATTTGTGCTTGGATACAATTCGGGGAGAAATATTTCCTCCTGAATAGTGATAACAGCGAACCCCTCCCTAAAACCTGCTCTGTGTTTTCAGTGATGTCCATGTCTTAACCCACTTACCTTTCATGATAAGCCGATGAGGTAGGTATTGCCGTGCCCCACTTTACAGACTCACAAAGAGGTGAGCAGCTCCTGCCTTGCCAGGAACTGGTTGAGCTGGGCTTGACGCATCAAGTTTCTCCCCTCTCATGGAGGAACCTCAAGAGCTGCCACAGCATCCTTCCTTGCTGTGCACGGGAGGTGAAATGGCTGTTTTTCAATGTCAGTTTAGAGTCATTCAAGGGCAAGCTAACAAACTCCCGTTCATTCTTTAAGTCTCCAATTAAAGGTCATTTCCCCAGAGAGACTTCCTCATCTGAAGCAGCCCTGGTTCCCCACACTGTCTGTTATTTCCATAGCACCTGGTATTTTTCATTCAGGGCACCAATCACAAGCGTGGTTATTTACTATCCCTTTGGAACCACTTCTCCCCCACCCTTTGCTGTTTAAAGCACTGTGTCACCTTCTGTCCTTCCTGTCCCTGTCACTGCTCATCTCCCAAATCTCCTGTCGTCTAGCTAGGGTCTTGGCACCTGGCACTCAGTTTTCCTCCATTTCTAATCCCGCCTTAATCCTGGATGCTTTTACCCTCGCGTGGATAACACCTGGCCTTCTCCTCTCCAGTTCTTTCTGTCCATCCACCTCAGGGGATGCCTCCCACCGGCTCACACCAGACCACAGTTGACCTGAAACAGCTCCTCCTGCAAATGCAGGCATTGGACCATTCCTGCTACTACCGTCCTGCACGCGCGCCCGGACCCTGCGCCTGCTCCAGCGGACTCCTCTCCTTTCTTCATGTCTTTCTTGTGTAGTTAGATTCCAAGGCCTGTGAGGTCAGTGGCGCTCTTTCTGTTGCCCTACATTCCCAGGCCTGCATCTTTTCGTACACCGTCTGCTAGCACGGCCTTTGCTCACCCGTGTGCTTTGCTCAGAGCCTGCACCTCTGCAGACGAGTGCTGCTGGTGAAAGAACAGCACTGGACTCGATCGCTATCGCTGTCCCCAAACCCAAGGGCCCTCGGCAGTGCCTGGCAACCCAACCACATTTTGCTCCTAGACTCACTTTCTGACGACGGTTTCAGCAGGTGGCCCAAGACCCAGGGAGCCTTTTCCTCCCGTCCAGTGATGCCTCTGATGGTCCAAATTCCTGCCTGGCCAGCACGGTTCTTCAAGAGAAGACAAGCACGGGTAAACCCTTGGCCAAACGGGCTCCACCTACAACGCCCCTGGCGTGGGGTCCCGGGGTTATAGCTCTTGAATTTGTTCTCAAGTGCTTGGCTCCTAAAGCAGGATGGCTTCTAGGTCGAGTCAGGGGCTTCCAGCCCTAGCCTCATGCTGTGCCAATGCCAGTTCTCCCTTCACAGTGACTTTTCCCTGAACCTGGACCCACGTCACCATTCTAGGCTCCCCTCACTTGGATGAGTTCTTCCTTGAGGGCACTAGCTATTTCCAGTCGAGGCCTAAGTCAGAAGCACCTCCATCCAACAGCAAGATGTAAGAGAGGAAAGATAATTTTCACTCTACTCTCCTGAGCTCTTGGCTGAAACCCTGTAATAAAAGAATATTAACAAGAGAAAAACAAACAGACGTTTACTATCATGGATACCTCACGGATACATGGGAGATACCCAGGGGAAAATGAGTAAGTCCCCAAGGTGGCCTAGAATGCAGGCTTAAATGCCATCTTAGTAGGGAAAAGGGAGGGGGAACGGTGGCTTCTTTGGGGAGAGTAAATGGTTTTTAGCAGGGGTGAATGGGCCCTTAGAGGAATAGATGGGAGGTGTGATAGTTTGTGACAAAGTTGGTTGGGTTGTGGTGTTGACCTCTGGAACTTCTCTTCTATGGTAAGAGTCAATCTTCCCTGACTGATGAAACTCCTGGAAAGGGGATTTATGACAATTGAGTTTCGTTTGGAAGATCTGTCTTCAGGGAGACCAGGGGAGTTCAGAGAAAGCCTCTTTCTGCGTTTGCTGTTTTTCAAGTGCCTACAGCACTAAGAATGATTTTTACACTTTAAATGGTTGAAAAAATGTTTGAAATGAGAATATTTTGTGATGTGGAAAAATATATACATATGGTTTATATTTTTGCAAAGCAAAATATATTTATTTCAAAGAAATATAGTATGGTGATTAATAAGAAATGCTCTTGTATAAAAATATTACATTAGGATAAAATTCTGTGGGGAGGAAGTATATGGAAATAAAAGTTTACAATAACAAAACACATGTAAAATGCATTACTATTAAAGAAAAACTGGGACTTCCCGGTGGTGCAGTGGTTAAAGAATCTGCCTGCCAAGGCAGGGGACACGGGTTCAATCCCTGGTCCGGGAAGATCCCACATGCCACGGAGCAATTAAGCCCGTGCGCCACAACTACTGAGCCCACGTGCTGCAACTACTGAAGCCCGTGTGCCTAGAGCCCATGCTCTGCAACAAGAGAAGCCACTGCAATGAGAAGCCTGTGCACCACAGCGAAGAGTAGCCCCCGCTCGCCGCAACTAGAGAAAACCCGCAAGCAGCAATGCAGACCCAACACGGCCAAAAAAAGTAAAAATTAAATTTAAGAAAAGAAAAGCTGGATAATTTTTACTGAGATTATGATCATGTCATGAACTAATAAGCTAAACCAACTTAATCATATACGCCTCTCAGGTTTAGCTACCAAAGATGTCTGAGGTACCCGAAGGCTAGCTACTCCCTCACAATCCCACTAACAGGTGAAAGCAAAGGTCTCAAACATGTCGGATCGAGTTCTGTGAGACATACAGACGCTTATTAAACACTGTTAACAGTCAGGCACAAAGCAGTTTATGCAGCTGCCCACCCATGAGCATGAGGACACTGACCTCTGGAGGTGGCACCCCAGAGCCAGGATTTTCTGTGCTCAATGAGCATCAGGCCATCGGCCATCCTCGTCCATCGGCCGCTGGCTGCCTTGTCAGGGGATGAGCCTCTGCTGCCTTCCCTCTGGGCACATCGACCTTGCCTGGGTTCACTCTAGGGTAAGGGGTACCTCTAAAATCATAGCCACCCACAGTCCTGCATAGCTCTAATTCCCCAAAGAAAAAGCCCATCATCAACATTCATTGTGCCAGTTAACAGACCACTACTTTCACCAATAAAACCACACTTCGGACCTTTATGCTAATTAGCTGAGTCCAGGTGTGGATTGAGATGAGTTGCAGATACACTTGTGGAAGCCTCCTGGCCTTTCTGATCTTAGCTGACTTTCTGGTACCCTAGCTGACCTGTTGGGGTTTAACCTGAGTAGCACACACACAGTATCACCCTTAACTGCAGAATTTTAAAATAAATCACACACATTTATCAGTGAGTGTCACACCACTGAGAAGTGTATCCTCTTAGGGATCTTTAAAAATGAGGTATATTTTTATGTTTAAATGTCAATAATTTACAACATGACATAAGTAGAAATCCTGCCTATTTAAATTTATGATGAAAATTTTACATGCCAACTTTAAAGGAGCAAGGGGTACATAGTTTTAAAAATGACTTCACGGTGACCCTAGGCAGGGCTCTCTTTGGTGGTGGCGAAGATGTCTCCTTGGCCTTCTTGTCCTTTGTTCACCCTCTTCCTGGAGTGCTCAGAGCTCTGCGCTCCAAAAATCAGGTGGAGCAGACTTTACAACACAGCCAAGTTCCTGGGACACCTTCTCCCAGCAGAGGGGCCCTTCTGGCCTTACAGTTCACACCTGAGAGAGGCTCCTTGGCAGATTCTTCCAGAATGAAGATCTGTCCTATGTGGTGTGCTTCCTCCTCTTAAACTGAGTGGCACCGGTCACTTAAATAGCAGCTTTTCGCTTTAAAAAAAAAAAAAAAAGTTTTACTTTACCAGTGCCCCCTTCACAAGGCAATTCTACATGTATTTGTTTTGTTTTAAAGATATGTGTGTCTTATTAGACTCTAAGCACCGTGAGAGCAGGGACGTGTCCGAATTGCTTCCCACCATCTTCCCAGGGTAGAACCATGGTAGGTGCTCAATGAATATTTGCTGAATGAAGAATGAGACGAGGTGAGATGAGATGATGAGATGAGATGGAAATGAAACAGAACCAGGAGATCCCCTGTGTCAAAGCTCACAATGGAGGAGGAGCTAGGCCAGCAGTCAGCCAACCAGATCCGGTGGTTCTAAGGAAACTGGATAAAAAGCCTCTGAGGATGGAAGACAGAAGACAGGCCAGCCAGTCCTGGACCCAAGCAGAGCAGATCAAGAATCCTGGCAATTCATGAGGCTGAGTCGAGATATGAATTTACGTAAATGGCTGAATGGCTTGTGACATAAATAATAATTCCTTCTTACTGGTCCCTCGTGGCCGGGCTTCCGCGTTCCTCCGCTGCTCTCTTTAGCTGCGACGGTTCATCTTTCATTTCCTGCTTTCTTAGCCTTACCATGAGCTCCTGCTTGTCTTCATTCTGCTCTTGTTTTATGAAGGTCATGGCTTCATCAAATTTTTAAATTCATAATTTTATATTCGGTCTCATTTTTTTTTTTTTTTGCGGTACGCAAGCATGTGGGATCTTCCTGGACCGGGGCACGAACCCGTGTCCCCTGCATCGGCAGGCGGATGCTCAATCACCGCACCACCAGGGAAGCCCTCGGTCTCATTTTTCATGTTTCTCAAATGTGTTTCATGGAAACCTATTTCAGGTGACTATACTTCACCTGCTATTTGTTTTCCCTGTCATGCTTCTCAATATTTTGTTCTCCTTTTTGTTTAACTATCACTACAGAGACATTTTATCTATTTTTATTTTTTTTAATTAATTTATTTAGTTTTAACTGCGTTGGGTCTTCATTGCTGCGCACGGGCTTTCTCTAGTTGAGGTGAGCAGGGGCTACTCTTCCTTACGGTGCACAAGCTCTGATTGTGGTGGCTTCTCTTGTTGCGGAGTATGGGCTGTAGGCGCACGGGCTTCAGTAGTTGTGGCACATGGGCTCAGTAGTTGTGGCTCAAGGGCTGTAGAGCACAGGCTCAGTACTTGTGGCACACGGGCTTAGTTGCTCCACAGCATGTGGGATCTTCCTGGACCAGGGCTCGAACCCGTGTCCCCTGCATTGGCAGGTGGATTCTTAACCACTGTGCCACCAGGGAAGTCCCAACATAGACATTTTAGATCATTACTCTCATTTGGATAAGGTGAGTGTTTCATGGGCAAGATATTTTTAGGAGTTATATATGGAGAGAGGATAGGCCTGAGCTCCAGTATTCTCCTATGATGTGATGTGAGGGGTGTGAGTTCATTCTTTTATACTTTACTCCCCCCAAACCAACCAAGATTGCAACTATAGAGCTCAGATGGTGCCTTCTGTGCAAATACGGCTTGTACATGTGATTCTACATATGACCCTTCTTCTCCACTATTCTTGGAGACAAATCAGGTCAGAGAAATTCCTGCTGCCAAGGCACTTGCTTGTTCGCATTGCTAAATAGTTCTTTAGTTCTGTCCTCTGAATGGTCGTCACCTGCTTTTGGAGAACCACGTATGATCAATTTTATTTAGGCGTTGCACTTACAATCCCAAAGGCACCCTTCCCACTTGAGATATTTGCTTTCACCTGCTAATGAGGTGATGGGGGAGGAGCTAGCCTTCCCTCACTTCAGCGGCAGGACTATCCGGGATATTCTCATTCTCTGTTTGGCTGTAATTGCACTGATAGCTCTTTATTATGTTTTGTGATTTTGAGTTATACGCGTCCTCTAGCTTTGTCAAGGGGGTAATTTGCATTTCTGTTTCTCATTGTCATCACTGTCTGAGGACAGTTTTGAAAGGGAGAAGAGGGCAGCATTTGTTGTAAAGTAGGCATCTCCTTGGGTGGGTAGGGTTTTGAATGTCAGCGATGGGGGGGGGGGAGAGAGAGAGAGAGAGACAGAGAGAGAGAGACAGAGAGAGAGAGAGACAGAGAGAGAGAGACAGAGAGAGACAGAGAGACAGAGAGAGAGAGAGAGAAGCAGGTATCACAGATGGAGCAAGAGACCGTGATGGCCAAAGGTCAGGGGTTTGAAGAGCGCTTTGGAGTCAATGACCAGATTGCTTTAGGCTAAAGTATTGCACGAGGTCAGGGGAAATGTGAGAGAAATTTGCTTGGAAAAAGTCAGAGGGATGATACTTTGGAAATCCCTCCCTGCCAGACGTGATATTTTTACTCAGTTCTCCAGGCAAAGGAGAACGATTGAAAGTTTGTAAGTAGTGCGTTAGCAGGTGATAGCTTGTAAGACAGATTGAAAGTGGAGGGGGCACCTGGCAGCAAAGGCCAGTGATGAGTTGTCGCTGACACTTGGAAGAGAGGCACTGCGGAACTGACCTCCCGTGCGCCACACACACACACACACACACACACACACACACTTAAGAGTTTAACTGATTTATTCACACTATATAGTTCAACAAAGATTTAAGCTGGTTTACAAGACGTATAATCCGACCATATAAAGTGAAATGACAAATGCCACGCTGTAGTATAGAATCCTGTCCACCCTACCGCCCTCCACCTGACTTGAGTTCTTGAAGACCAGACCAATGTGTCTTGTATGTCTTTTTCCTGCCTTGTGGGAGGAGGATGCGTAAGAATGAATGGAGGAAAGGGAGAGCTAGCCTGACAGAAAGCCGCCTGCCGTCTCTCTCCTGCACGGACCTTAGAGGACTTAGCAGGTCAAACAAGGGCCACGGAAGGAGACACTGAGGGAGGCAGTGGGCTCCCTTTCCTGGGAGGGACTTAAAAATGAGGCAGCGGAGTCCTCACGGCATCTCCAGGTGCCATTCCATGAGGATGTCTCTTGGACTCGTGGAGGCTGCTCTCGGGTGTTTGAGTTTAGGGGGAGGTGGGCTTAGGGACGCTGAAACTCATGCTCAGCTGGGAGTAGCACACACTGAAGGTGATGGGGTGGAAAACACCTCTCTTCTTGGCCCTGGCCTGCAGAAGGAGCCATTTCTGTGTCTTTTATGCAAACAGATAAATTTCATTTCAGACGTTATCTCTCCACCCCCGCTGGTAGATACTTATCCAGTGGGGCCTGCTTGCCTCAGCTGTATCTTAACCTGCTTAGATCTTTCTGGCCTTTTCAATTTAGGAGCCATTGTCTTTTCCCATGTGAAAACTCTTAGGTGGGATACCAGCTGGGGAACATCAAACAAACTTGTAAAACCTGTTTCTCTTTGGAGCTAATAAAAGGAACATGGATGGGCCCCAGAAGACTGCAGGTCTCATCCTGGCTCTGAGCAGAAGCCAGGGAATTTGTTTAATCTTTCCACGCCTTACTTTCTTCGTCTGTAGAGTGCGGGGAGATGATCAGTTTCCTTGTCGGCCTCTACCCTGAGGCCATGGAAGAGAAGAACGCTTGCTGGCGTGGGAGGGGTGGCAGGAGCCCACCCAGCAGAAAAACCCTCACTGGTCCAGAGACTTTGAAAGGTGGGCCAGGTAGATCCAGGCTTGGGCCTCAGTCCTGTCTGCTGACAATTTGAAGTCATATCAGGAAAGAAACAGAGGGCACCAGTCATGCAGACCATGAACAGAAAGGAGCAGAGGCTCAGGACTCCGAATCCCAACTCTGCTGCTGCCTCACAGGGCGGAGGGGCAGGAAGGGCCCTGGAGCTCAGGAGTGGAAAGTCTTTTTTCAGCCCCAAACCATTTACTCAAGCTCAATCTTGAGTATGGACTACCAGGAAGGCCCAATGTGTAAAACAGATCTTGGGCTGGACTCCTTTGGAATACAGCTCGGTCTTATCTGACCTGCCCTTTTTTACTACACACAAGGAAACTGGGACCCAGCGAAGGCAATGCTTCCCTAAGCTCACACAGCTGGTTCATGACAAAGAACAAAAGAGAAACAGTCCAGACGTCTCCATGTTGATGAAGACAGATCTCAGGACCAGCCAGGAGAAGTGGGAAGACGAACTGAAGAGGCAGCTGGAGGTAAGAAAGAGTGAGGGAAACCTTGCCCAGGGAGGACAAAGTCCTGGGGGAAAGAGGTGACTTGACGGGTCCCTCAGGAAAAGGGGGCCCTGGGAATGGGGCCAAGTCCTTTGAAAGGGGGTGGTGGCAGGAAACAGCTCAACTTTTGCCATCAAGGCAGCTCTGTACTGGGGAAAAATCTCCAGGACTCTTCCAACTGAGGGTTCCTTTAAGTGCGGGGCTCTTGGAAATTGCAGGGACTGGAGTTTACTATATGATATGCATGAGTTTGGTGGGTCATTAAGTATTATCATGCAAGTAAAGGCTTCCTAGTAGTTAAATACATAAACTTGAATTAAAGCTATTGAGAATTCAAGAAAAGTAAACAAGATCAAAATAATAAATGTGGTAAAAGCCGTAGTAGGGCTAACACTTATTAAGCCTTGCTCCTCCAATTAAATGAATTAATAGGTGGCCAGCAGTAGTGCTGGCTGTTAGGTATACAGCTAAGGCTGTTGGTTGAATAAACAGCCTAATGGGTTACATAGTTACTAATATAGGACTGAGTGGGATGGTTGTCCCTTGGGGCAGGAAATGGGCCATAAAGATGCTTCTGTTTTGTGGGGGAAGCGGTAATTACTGTTCCTGTTCATAAAGGAATAGCGATTCCTAGATTTATTGAGAGCTGTGTAGCAGGTATAAATGAATGTGGTAGAAGGCTTAGTAGATTTTTTGAGCCAATAAATAAAATATTGATAAGTGATGTATGAGGGATCACCTTTACTTGCATGATAATGCAGAGTGACCCACCAAACTCATGCTTACCATGTAGTGAATCCCAGTCCCTGCCCACTTAGAGGAGCCCTGCGCTTACAAGAACCTTCATTTGGAAGGGTCCCGGCGCTTTTTCCCAGTGGCAGAGCTGCCTCGATGGCGAAAGTTGTGCTGCTTCAGATGGCCATTATTTGTTTTGATGTAAGTTGAATTGTCATTGTTGGATAGAAATTACACGGTTATTTGTTGGTGAAGTATGGGAAATAAAACACTTGGGAAACTATTGGAATAACAATAGGTAATTCTGTTATTGTTTGGGTAGCGAAAGAGGCGAATAAATCTTTGTTCATTTTGTTTCTCAAGGGGTGTAATGTTTTGATGGTTTGTTTGTTTGTTTGTTTTGCGGTATGCCGGCCTCTCACTGTTGTGGCCTCTCCCGTTGTGGAGCACAGGCTCCGGACACGCAGGCTCAGCGGCCGTGACTCACGGGCCCAGCCGCTCCGCGGCATGTGGGATCTTCCCGGACCGGGGCACGAACCCGTGTGCCCTGCATCGACAGGCGGACTCTCAGCCACTGCGCCACCAGGGAAGCCCCGTTTTGATGTTTTGTTTTCAATTCTGAGTTGAAAGATAAGAATGTTTTGAAAGTTTTAACTGAAATATAATAAATAGTACTATAATTATAACAGTGATGAGTCACGTTAATGTATCTAGTTGTGGAATATCCTTAAGGGAAGGTTAAAATTCTCAGTCTTTAACTTAAAAGGTTTATGCTATTTAGCTTCTTAATGATTTTATAATTTGATGCCGATCATTTTTGAAATATTTTAGTGGAATTAATTCGAGGTCAGTAGGCATGAGGCTATGACATAACCCCCAAATTTCTGAATGTTGTCCACAGTATGAGCCTGGTCATGTAGAATTAGGGTTGTTTAAGGTGCCCTGCAATAGCATCTGTCTTGAGGCCTACGGAGGGAATAGCTCATGAGTGTAGGATGTTTTCGGGTGAAATTAGTATTTGGACTGTTATTTCTGTAGGTGAGACTTCTCCATTATATATTTGTAGTAGTCCTCCTGGTTTTAGATCTGTTGTAGGAATTATATAGGAATCAATTATATAGGAATCAAAATTTAGAGCTTCATATTTTGTGTATTCACAGCTTCATTATCATTGGTCACCTAAAGTTTTTACAGTTAGGGAAGGATTATTAATTTCAACTATTATATAAAGAATTTGTAATGATGGTAGAGCACTTAAAATTAGAATAATAGCAGCTAGAATAGTTCAAGCTGTTTCTACCTCTTGTGCATCTATTGTACTTGTGTGAGTTAGTTTAGTTGTTAGTAGTGATGAAATGATGTAAATAACCAAAGAACTAACTGGGAAAGCAATTATAAGTGTGTAATCGTGAAAATGTAAAAGTTCTTCTATAATAGGCAATGTTGAGTCTTGTAAGCTTAGTTGGAATGGATATGGCACAGAGATGTAAAAGGTTTGAACCCATAATTTAATTTGACAAAGTTATGTAGTTTTTACTAATATCTTACTTATTGAGGAAGACAGTGGTTATGAAGTTGGCTTGAAACCAGTTGGAGAAGTTTCGATTCCTTCCTTTCTTTAATTTATGTAAGTAGGTTCTTCAAATGTATGATATGGTGGGAAATATCCATGCAACCATTTAAGATTGGAAGTTGTTAACTCCACTACTGATACTTCTTGTTTAGATGCGAAAGCTTGTCGTATTATAAAAGTTACTGGTATTACTGCTGTTAATGAAATGAACCTGTGGATGAGATGGTATTTCATGTTGTGTATGCATCTGTATATTCAGAGTAACATCTCGGTAGTCCTGAAAGGCCAAGAAAATGCTGTGGAAAGAGATTTATATTAATGCTTACAAATTTAATTGTAAAATGAAGCTTTGCTCAGGCTGAGTTGAGTCTATAGCCTAAAAATAACGAGAATCAGTGGACAAAGCCTCTTATAATGGTCAATACTGCTTCTATTGATATGATGTAGTGAAAGTGTCCTGCTGCATAGCATGTATCATGAAAAACACTGTCTAAGGATGAATTAGCTAGGACAGTTTCTGTTAAACCTCCTACTGTAAATAAGAAAATAAAACCTAAGGCTCATAATATGGCTGGTGATCATTTTATTATCACCTCCATTAGTTGCTAATCAACTAAATACTTTTACTCCTATGGGGATGGCAGTAATTAGAGTAGCTGACGTAATACATGCTCATATCAACATCTATTCCTACTCTGGACATGTGTTGAGCTCATACGAGAAAGCCTGGGGAGACATTATGGCTCAGACTATTCCTATATACCCCAAAGGTTCTTTTCTTCCCAAATGATATTTGATGGTATGTGATATTATCCTGAAGCCAGGTAAAAGAAGGATGTAAAAATCTGGGTGGCCAAAGAAATCAGAATAAATGTTGATATAAAATTGGATCACCTTCAGGATCAAAGAAAGATTGATAGACTGTGGTTATTAACAATAAAGTGATTCTGGCTGCTAGAAGTGGGAGTGGCAATAGTAATAGTATGGTCAGAAGTAGGATGGATCAAACAAACAGTGGTGTTTGCTAATGAGATATAGCTGGAGTTTTTATACTAATAACTGTGGTAATAAAATTAATAGCACCTAGAATTGAGTATACACCTGCTAAATGTAGGGGAAAAAAATGGTTAGGTCAGCCGAAGCTCCCATGTAGGCTAGACTGCCAGCTAAACATAGATATACTGTTCAGGCATGTTCAGTATGTTCAGCCTGTTAGCCTGTTCTAAAAATGGTGGTGGAAGAAGTAAAAAACTTATTTATTGGGAGAAATGCTATATCAGGTGCTCCAGTTATTAGTGGAGCTAGTCAGTTTCTGAATCCTCCAATTATAGTAGGTATGACTATGAAATTAGGTATAACTATGAAATTAGGAATAACTATGAAATTATTACAAATGCATGGGTGGTACAGCTACATTGTAGATTTGATCATCTCCTAATAAAGCTCTGGGCCTGGTTTGGCATGATTAAAAGGCTTAAGACAGTACCTCTATTCTGGCACAGGCACCAAAAAACAGATGCTCAGTGACTATAGCTTTATGGTTTGTTGAGAATAATCAGCAGTTTATGAACATAGTGAAATGGCTGAGCAAGCGTTAGACTGTAAATCTAAAGACAGGTTGAGGCCTCTTTTTGCCAAGCCCTGTGGTGAATGACATATTGAATTGCAAATTCAAAGAAGCAGCTTTAATTCTGCCTGGCTTCTCCCCTGAATGGAGGCAGTAGATTGAAACCAACTGACTCGAGTATTTAGCTGTTAAATAAAATTCTGTGGGGTGAAAGCTCATCAAATCTAGTAAGAATTTAGTTTAATAAAAGAGTGTGATTTGCATCCAGTTGATGTAAGATAAAGTCTTGCAATCCTTATTTTCAGGAATTCAGTAAATACCACTTGCTTAGGACTTTGAAGGGTCTTGGTCTGTGCTAACCTAAATTCCTAATCCAGTACTGATAATATTGATGATAAGGGAAGAAACACTGTTGATATTATGATTAGTGGTGGTAAAAGTATTATTCATTTCGTGTTTTTGTATTGTCATTTTATTTCATGTTATTTATTGACGGGGATGTGGTTAGTGATGTAGAGCAGATTAATCATATAGATTGAGTAGTGCTATGATAGCTGTTAATGTT
The DNA here is from genome assembly GCF_005190385.1 of Monodon monoceros. Classification (NCBI taxonomy): domain Eukaryota; kingdom Metazoa; phylum Chordata; class Mammalia; order Artiodactyla; family Monodontidae; genus Monodon; species Monodon monoceros. The sequence goes on along the minus strand of NW_021703768.1, from coordinate 57,641,686 downwards.
GGTAAAATATTATTTTTATTTCTTGAGTAATCATTCATATAGGTAAAAACCCTGAAAAGTGGTGGGAGGCCTCCTAATGATAATATAATAGTGAGAATAATTATAGCAATTAAGGGTGTTTAATAAATTAGCAGAAGGATAGCATTGTGGTGGATGAATTATATATAAATAATGTAATGAGTGTTATAAGTATAGGATTATTATAGTTGGATTATAAACTATAACAGCTGTTATTCAACCTGTGTAACCAATTGATGAGTAGGCTATGATTTTTTGTAGTGGGGTTTGGTTAAGACTTCTTCATCCTCCTCCTATGACTGATTTAAAAAATACAGCTCTAAAGAAGACGGGGCACATATATGCAATGGAATATTACTCAGCCATAAAAAGAAACGAAATTGAGCTATTTGTAGTGAGATGGATGGACCTAGAGTCTGTCATACAGAGTGAAGTAAGTCAGAAAGAAAAAGACAAATACCGTATGCTAACACATATATACGGAATCTAAGAAAAAAAAGGTCATGAAGAACCTAGGGGCAAGATGGGAATAAAGACACAGACCTACTAGAGAATGGACTTGAGGATATGGGGAGGGGGAAGGGTAAGCTGTGACAAAGTGAGAGAGTGGCATGGACATATATACACTGCCAAACGTAAAATAGATAGCTAGTGGGAAGCAGCCGCATAGCACAGGGAGATCAGCTCAGTGCTTTGCCATGACCTAGAGGGGTGGGATAGGGAGGGTGGGAGGGAGGGAGACACAACAGGGAAGAGATATGGGAACATATGTATATGTATAACGGATTCACTTTGTTATAAAGCAGAAACTAACACACCATTGTAAAGCAATTATACTCCGATAAAGATGTTAAAAAAATATATATATATATAGCTCTAATTAGTAACGTGTTTAGATTAATGGATGGTGAAACTCGATATAAAATTGATAGTGGTACAAGTTTCTGTAATGTTAATAAAATTAGGACAGATATTAGTGGAGCTTCGGAAATTCAAAAGTGGAATGGGGAAAAGTCCAAGTTTTATGACAAGGGCTGTTGTGATAAAGGATGCTGTTGGATTAAACACTTTTATAATTGTTCATTGGCCAGAATATATTAGATTAACAAGTATAGATGTGATGGCTTGTGTCAAAAAATATTTAGTGGATGCTTCTTTGACTTGTGGGTTGAATTTTTTAATTAAAACTAGAATAATAGCTAATATGTTTATTTCAAAGCCAATTCAGATTATTAATCCATGTGAGCTTATCATAACAACTGTAGTTCCTGAAATGATAGTGAAATGATAATAAAAATAGGGGATTTATTAGTATGGGAAGGATATAAACCAACATTTTCAGGGTATGGGACTGATAGCTTACTTAACTGACCTTACTATAGAATATGGTGTAATATGGTAGCATGGAAATTTTTGAATTCTTAGGAGTAGGTTCAATTCCTTAATACTAGAAATAAGAGGATTTAAACCTCTATAATTTACTCCATCAAAGTAACTGTTTTGTCAGACATATTATGTTCAGTGGGATGCTTGATATAATCAGTAATGATATATTTCATATTCAAAGAGCCAGCATTAGTAGTAGGAAGTTTTTCATAGAAGATGTATAAGTTGGTCGTATTGGAGTCGTGGATAGAATGCTTGTATTCATAGGGAAAAAAGGATAGGAAGATGATTTTGATAATAAAATTGAGTATAGTTCTGGTACGTAGGAATAGAATTGTTGTAAAAAAATATTTATTATAATAATGTTGGCATATTTTGCTAGGAAGAATAGGGCAAATGGGCCTGCTGCATACTCAACATTGAAGCCAGAGACAAGTTCTGATTCTCTTTTTGTTAGGTCAAATGGAGCTTGGTTAGTTTCTGCTAGGATTGAGAGAAATCATATCATGGTCAGTGGCCAAGATGGAAAAATTAGCCATAAGTATTCTTGAGTAGTGATTAACGTTGAGAGGGTAAATGATCCATTAATTAATACAACTGATGATAGAATGATCGCTAGTGTTACTTCACATGAAATTGTTTGCACTGTTGCTCATAGGGTCCCAATTACTGCACATTTTGAATTTGAGGTTCAATCTGACGAGAGACTATAATACAGCTAATATAAATAGTATGCCTAGGTTTCTATTGATTAATGGATATGGTGTGGGTAACGGAATTCATATTGTTAGGGCCAATGTAGAGGCTAGGACTGATGCAATAATATACATATTGATGATGTTAATGGTTCTTTAATGAATAGCTGGCCAGCATTGGCAATGGGTTGGAGCAGGCCAGCACATCCAACAATGTTTGGTCCTTCATAGAGTTGTATATAGCCCAGTACTTTTCACTGGATTAGGATAAGGAATGCTGTAGCAAGTAGAATGGGAATAATTAATAAAAGAATGTTGATTATAACCAAATTGTTAAGGAAAGAAGTTAAATCTCTGGTTATACAGGTTTAAGTTTTATGCAATTACCAGGCTCTGCCACCTAATAAACCCTGTTCTTGGGCAGGGCTGGTGTAAATTAATTAAGATTAAGATTATGTCATCCATTAGTTTTGTAAAGTAGGCCTGATTTCTCTTGTCCTTTCATACTGGGAGAAATATGAAATATATAGAAATTGATCTGGATTACTTCGGTCTGAACTCAGCTCACGTAGGACTTTAATCATTGAACAAATGACCCATTAATAGTGGTTACACCATTGGGATGTCCTGATTTAATGAGGTTGTAAACCCTACTGTTGATATGAACTCCAGAATAGGATTATGCTGTTATCCCTAGGGTAACTCGTTCCATTGATGAAGCTTTTGGATCGATAAATGATAAAATATTTTGATCAGTTGGTCTAGGTTTTAATCACTTGTTTTACTCTCCGAGGTCACCCCAACCAAAATCTTAGTCCATTTAAAGTTTTGTTATCCCTTGATTTCATTAATTTTGGGGGGGGGGGTGTTGGACTAAATTAGTGCTCCATAGGGTCTTATCGTCTTATTCTGTCATTACGCTTCTTCACAGGAAAGTCAATTTCTCTAATTGAAAAGTAAAATACATTGCAACTCCCGCTTTCTTTTCATTTCTGTTTGAATGGATAAACAAGAAGGTCCTACTGTATCACGCAGGGAAATATCTCCAATCTCCTGGGATAAACCATAATGGAAAAGAATATTTTAAAAAATGTATATATGTGAAAAACTGAGTCCCTTTGTTCTACAGCAAAGATTGGCACAATATTGTAAATCAACTTTACTTCAATTAAAAAAAAAGTAAGAGACAGTAAAACCCTCGTGTGGCCGTTCGTCAAGTCCATATTGAAAGAACAAATGATTAAGTTACCTTTGCGTGGTCTGGATACCACAGTGGCTATTAAACATTTGTCACAGAGCAGTCAGTGCCTCTAATACTAGAAATGCTAGAGGTGATAGTTTTGGTAAACAGGCAAGGTTTGTGTTTGTGAGTTCCTTTTACTTTTAAAAATCTTTCCTTAAGCACATACCTGTGTTGGGTTAACAACTGATTTATTAAATAATTATTAGGTTAAATTTATATTTAACTATCAGTGATTATCCATTCTGATATAATCTTATGTGAGGAGAAATAATTCTTGTTATTCATATTAACAGTATTGCTTCTGTTGATAGATTGATCCAGTATTACGTTAGGAGTTAGTTTTTATTAGTGGAATTAAGATAAGTAAACTGTTGGACTTGAATGCTTTCTTATTTGGTGGCTGCTTTTAGGCCAACTATGATATTATTAATATGACAATAACTATGATATTAATAATGATAACAATATTATTAATATAATAATAACTTCCTTCTAAGGAAGTCTATATCCTGTATGTAAAGGGCTCTACCTATTTAGATTAATATTTAAATTTATGTTAGAATTGTTTCTTAGGTAAACTTAAAGTTGAACCAAAATTCTGTACTGGATAACCAACTGTCACCAGGCTCATTAGGCTCTTCGCCCCTGTCTACAAATCTCATAATTCTGCTACATAGATGAGTTTGTTCTTTAAAAACTGTTCATAGGTTTCATCTTACTTCGGGGCATTTGACTTCTTTTTCTTAAATTGTTCTAGCTAAATCATTATGCAAAAAGTAAAAGGCATAAACTTCGCTATTTAATAATTTAAATACTTCTTTCACCATTCCCTTATGGTACTTTGTCTATAGCACTAGTTAAAATCTCTATCGCCTATACTTTTGTTTGTAAATAAATGTTTAATTTATATACTATAATTGAACTTGATTAGTTTGGACAGTTTTGGTTCAAAGTGATCATTTAAGATGAAAATCTAGTGGGTGTAAACTACATGATTTTAAGCTACACTTAGATCTGTCCAAGCACTTTCCAGTATGCTTATCTCTGACTGACCTGTCTCCTCTTAGATGTTAAATAGTTATAAATAAGTTGTATACATAGGTTTCGGTATTTGAGGAGGGTGACCATCTATGTGTGCATGCTTCATGGCCTAACTCAAGCCTATTTTTAAATTTACTGCTAAATCCTCCTTTAGTTTTTAATTTTATAAATACTTTTGTGTAAAATTTAATGTTCTTGAAGTAGAAAGTGTAGCCCATTTCTTTCTACCCCATAGGCTGCCTACACCTTGAACTAATAGTTTTATGTTGATGTTTGTGCTTACTATGCCTCCTTTTTAGGGTTTGCTGAAGATGGCGATAGTCTGTATTAGCAAGGAATGGTGAGGTTTATCAGAATTTACATCGATAGATTATAGAAAAGGCTCCTCTAGAGGGATAAAAAACACCACCAAGTCCTTTGAGTTTTACGCTATTGCAAGTAGTACTCTGGCATATAATTTTGTTCTAATTGTTTGGGTTGAGGGCTAAGCATAATGGAGTACTGGATCCCAGTATGAGTCTTAGCTATCGTGTGATCAGGAATATTAAAGTCATTTTTGTAGTTTATTTTAGCTGCAGCTTTTTACAGCCTAATTAAAATTTAACTTTATTGTATCTTTTTTTTTTTTTTTTGTGATGCGCGGGCCTCTCACTGTTGTGGCCTCTCCCGTTGCAGAGCACAGGCTCCGGACGCGCAGGCTCAGCGGCCATGGCTCACGGGCCCAGGCGCTCCGCGGCATGTGGGATCTTCCCAGACCGGGGTACGAACCCGTGTCCCCTGCATCGGCAGGTGGACTCTCAACAACTGTGCCACCAGGGAAGCCCTACAAGAATATCTTTAACGTACTTTATACTGAAAATTTTATTGAGTTAATCATATGACCTTGGTGGCTGGCATGAAATTTTCCAACTCTAGTGAGTTAGTATAAATTAGTCAAGCTTTTGTTTCTGGCTTAATTTTTATCACTGCTGTTTCCTGCAGGGTGTGGTTAATCTAGGTGTCATGAGCTCCTTTTTTTTTTTTTTTTGCGCACCATGCGGGCCTCTCACTGTTGTGGCCTCTTCCGTTGCGGAGCACAGGCTCCGGACGCGCAGGCTCAGCGGCCAGGGCTCACGGGCCCAGCTGCTCTGCGGCATGTGGGATCTTCCCAGACCGGGGCACGAACCCGTGTCCCCTGCATCGGCAGGCGGACTCTCAACCACTGCGCCACCAGGGAAGCCCGCATGAGCTACTTTTTAATGTGCCTGATGCCCGCTTCTTTTAATCATTGCTCATCCAGAGGGCTTTCTCACTTGGATGTGGAATACTTGCATGTGTAATTTTATTAAGAATTAATAGAAAGACTGGGACCAAACCCATGTGTTTATGGACTTAGTAAAGTCATCTAGGCATTTTTAGTGCCTTGCTTTATTAATTTACAGTAACAAGCTAGATGTAAGGGGATCCCTGTCCATCAAAATTTTGTGAATTTAAGTAGCATGCTAGTGTTTAGTGGAAGTATTTTAAACTACTGGAGAGGGAGTTTTTCTAGTCCATAGGTTTAAAGTCAGAATTTTTGGTGTTTCAAATTTTCATTTTGTTAAAAATCTTGGCTAAAATATGTCTTAATTTGTGATTTAGATATTTCTTATAGAATGAGGGAAAGTAGGCTTTTGTGTACTGTTATATTTTAATCTTGTTTTGGAAATGTCAAGATTGGTATTAAATATATACACTTTGAGGTCTACAGGGGCTAAGGGGAGTTTGCTAATTTTTATTTGGACATGTGAAGGTACACGTGTTTTATCAATTTTCTTATGTATTTTAAGCACTGACTAATAATACGTTATGGCTGTTGATGCTGTAAAATAATATTCAGTATAGGCTGAGCTAGATGTTGACTGGGGGTGTTAAGGCCTCAGATGGCCATTGCTGGGTCACAGCATGCCCTCAAATTTAAAATATCAAATGTATGACACCACAGTTATGTGTGCACATGGGCTGATTAGTTATTAGTCCATCAAGATGTCTTATTTAAGAGGAAAGCTTGAGAGATTCTAGGTAAGATGGTACTGAAGTTAAGAACCAGATGCCACATACAGTTCAGTTCTAGAAACCCCCATGTTATGGGCCCAGAGCAAGAAGAGCATGTTTGTGGGATAAGCTGCCTATTTCTCAAAGCTTGGGATTAAGGAAAGTCGTTGGTTGTGATAAGTATGGTGATTAGAGTTGATTTGACTTAATGGAATTTGTACAATGAATATTTTGTTCTACATAATCATATAATATTCAAAGTTTGTACTCATACACATGGAGTAAACAGTGTATGATTATATATACAATGTATCATACAATCAAGTATGTATGTACTAATTGTAATGGGGCAGGTCATTTAATACACAAAGTACACAGCAATGGGATCCTCTAGAATTTGTTTTTAATACTGACATAGCACATAACAATAATATTTTACTATTTATGTGCAACTTTCAGGGAATAGTTTAGGTAGAATTTCTGATGGCGGAGTTGGAGCTTCTTCCTTGATGTTGTAGGGAGGTTCTTCTCCTTTTCTGGTTTATAAGACCAGAGTGATAAACTACGAACACTCTTCATTTTAGAAGATTATATCCAGTTAAGGTTGTGAGTAGCGTAAGTAAAGAATAAGAAAATAAAAGATTGATGCTAGTTGACCAATGATAAGTGGGTGTTTAAATGGTTGTCCTCCAACTCATGCTAATGTTAGTAGGTCTGCTACTAGTAGTCAGAATAAGCATTGGCTGAGGGGTCAGAATACTATGCTTTGATATATGAATGACTGAGATAATTGCTAGAATTAGGATAGAAAATACTAGAGCTTATATGCCACCTTATTTATTGGGATGATATTGAGGAGATAACATCCAAGTTTCTGAAATTTAAAAGGCTCTTAATTTTGCCAAAAGCTACCCTGAAGACAGCCTTAACCACATCATACTTACACATTTCCTCTGTCCCTTTTCTGGATCATACTTTTTAAAAGAGATTAACTTGGGCAGAAAAAAGAACTGATACTATATTCACTTAGGTGAAAGAAATCAAGGCATTGAGCTTTGAGACCAAAAAAAAAAAAAACAAAAAAAGTAGAGCAGAAATCTACTTCCATACATTAATAAGCAATACAGAACAAAGTAGTTATATTGGTAGAACCAAGTGGAAGGCTAAGGCAGTGATCAAAATGGGAAGACCCTCATGTAAAGAGATCCTTGTACATTATTTACATCAACATAAAGTTCATCTTGCACTCTATTTCTAAAACTGTTTTTCAAAATAGAAAGTTTTTATTGTAAATGTAATACCTACCCATTATAAAAAATAAAGTGAAATTTGGACATTAAAGATCCTGTGGAAAGTAAAAATCCCATCACCCAGGAATTACAACTTGGTGCATATTTTTTACAAAGGTTTTTGTGTTAGGTGTATGCACTTTAAAACAGAAAAGAATTACCTTTTACCATCTGACAATCTCATAGCAATATTCCGTATCAATGACTATAAACCTTCATGATTATTTTAATTAATTGAAGTTGACTTACAATGTTGTTAGTTTCTCGTGTACAGCAAAGTGATTCAGTTATACATATACACATACTTTTTCATATTCTTTTCCATTATGGTTTATTACAGGTATTCCCTGTGCTGTACAGTAGGACCTTGTTGTTTATTCATGATTATTTTAAATACCTACATAGTATATCACTATATGGGAGCTATCAACTCATTTAATCCTTCCAATATTTTCATATAATAGACACATCTTTGCTTTCTTGTCTCATTGTTTTCTTATGACAAATTCCCAACAGTGATGGATTACTAGTTTAAATGATAAATAAGGTTTTTAAAGGTTTTGAATTCAAATTGCTCTCTAGGAAAGTTACACTGATTCACTCTTCTAAAGATAGAGAAGATTTAGAATACTTTCTCAAGTTCACCCTGCTCATTGCTGGATTAAAATTGTCAAATAAATTGATTGGGCTAAGTGCAGAGATTTAATTGGAAATATGCTATAAGGAAATATGCCTGTCCTAGTCAGAAATCTGGTGGCTGACCTGCTGGCCAATTCACCTTCAGCCATTCCCAGGCCCTCTCCTTTACTCACTTAAAAATAAAGGCTACTTGGCTTTCTCTGCCTCTTACACAATTCTGGCCAATAGGAAGCAAGCAGAAATGTGCTGGAAAAGCTTTAAATCTCCTGACAAAAAGGACAGATATACCTGGAACTGCCCCCCTCCCAGCTTTGGATGTAAATATGTAGTTGGAAGCTGTGGCAGCCATATTGCAACCATAAGGAAAAAGCCAAAAGAATCACTTGTTCTGTCCAATACCAGCAACAGATAAACTTGCAGACTTCGTGATGCGGGGAAAAAACTTGTCTTTATCTGTTTAAACCATTCTTAGTTTTGTTTTCTGTTACCTGCAGTTAAAAAATTACTGACAGATGAAACACTGCATGCTAAAGATAAGCAGTGGTTTCTGAGTTATCATAAGTAATCATAAATATCATATATGATTAGAGGAAATATGGAAATAATCAGATATATTTTAAAATAGGGGTAAAATATGTATATATAGCAAGAGATGATGGAATGAACCTTTAGTACTGAAAGCCACAGACAGCATTAAACGCACATTTAGGAGAAGGAATAACGAAAGATGACCAAATGGAGAAAGGGCAGGATGCGCGCCAGAGGATTACTGTGTTTGTCAAAATATGCTTTCTTTTCCTCCTAGGCACACAACCACACTATGTATTTCCCATCTTTCCTTGCAGTTAGTTAGTTGGAAGCACAGATCAAGTTCTGGCTAGAGGAATGTGAACAAAGGTCATGACGCCAGCTCTGCGCCCGGCCCATAAACTCCCAGTTTCTTTCCTTCCCCATCCAACGGCCAAATGGAGAGGATTTTGAGTGGAGTCACAAAAATGGAGGGAGCCTGTGTCCTTGAATTACTGTATGGAGCAGAGCTCCTCCTCCAACCTCCTTAGAACCGTGACGTGAGCAACATACTAGTTCACAGTGTTAAGTTCCCGGGATCTTATTTATCACAGCAGCTAGCATCATTCACTCTGAACAGGTGGGAGCAGTGCAAGTGGAAATAGAGAATAAAAGAAAAAAGATGAGCCTATGGTGTGAATGGTAAGAGTGCTACCTGTTTGGTACACAGGTTCCCCAACCTGACCTAGATGAACTAAACGGCTCCTTTTCATGACACAGATTTAGCAAAATTTTCAATATTTAGGATGAAATCTTTTTTCCAATTCCTTTTTTTTTTTGCTCCTTTCTCAATCTGCTGGTTTTTGAGAGGCTTGACGTTCCTGATTACCTCCTTGAAAGAGTATGGTTTCAAAACTGTGTGATGCTGTGTTCCTAAGCAACTTGTCAGGAGGAAAGTCTTTGCTAAAGCTTAACATCAATTTAAGTATATTTAGAAACAAATAAAAATAATCCTTATTAAACAATTTACATACTTTTGGGTTATAGTCCAAATGAAGTTTTCCTGTATGATCAGTTAAAACTAAATAAGAGACCAATCTATATGTCTGTCTAAATGGTGATAACAAAGTTCAACACCAATTATTCTTTGCTTACCTAGCTTGCCTTGTCCTAAAGTCTATGATATAGCTATTATTACCATAAACAAGAGTACAAAAACACACAAACCAACTGATAAATTATATATTACATGTTTATTAAGGGCACAACTTTTATGTAAAATTTACATTTTTATGAAAAAATCAAAAATATTTACAAAATTTTGTAAGATTTGCCTTGTTCTAATTACAATTCAAAGTAGTAAATAACAATTCTTAAAAACTCACATTTGTTAGAGTTCTGTGTTTACAAGTCCTTGGTTAAAGAGGCAGCTACAAAGTTTATCACTATACATAAGCAAGAACCAGCTTGCTAAATACATTTCCGATTGAAAATCTATTGGTCTTTTTTACATCATTAGTGGATTTTTAAATGAAAAAATCAATATAAACTCATATGGCTTCAAAATTGTAACCTGCACCCAATACAAATTTATGTATCAGCACTTGGTATGAAGACAGTGGTAATTAGGAAAGTGCAGAAGTTTAACCATTTCACTAGTTTGTACATTGTAAGGTAATACTTGATTAAAAACAAACATGGTGAGTATAATGGTATCTGAATTCCAACAATAAAGTATTAACTGCCCAATAAAAGCAGTTTGACTGCAAAGCAGTTACAGTTAAGATTCCAGTAAGGGACTGTAATTGGCATTTAAAAGAGTACAATGTAAGTTAGAAATTCTAATTTTGTCCACTATTTAGTAAAGATGAAAATTTTAGCAAATTCTCTTATGTACTGCTTTAGTCAAATCTAAATTTAGAATTGGGCTAACATGGATATATTAAAAAGCACATTATTGTGTTATATATATTACTAAATGAGTAGATTTTCTGCTGTATTTAATATAGCAAGATGTTACATAAATGTCTAGTAGGAGGGGTTTTATTTTCTGTAAAGCTTAACAGAACAATTAGTGGTTTTATATAAATTATCATATATAACACATTTTATTGCTTCTATGCAAAATGCAGGACACTGGTACTTACAAATAAATTTCCCATTTGTAAATTATGAAACTGTGTCCAAAATATTTAATTCCTTCAATTAATCAGGATTTGCTATAAAGTTAGGATTTTTACTATTTAATATCAGTAATATTAAGAAATGCTTAACCCAATCCATCATTTCAAATAATTTTCCTATTTTTAGCAGGTAGCAATTAAGTAAGAACAAGAACATACAAATTGGTAATTTTTCCAATTGTTGAAAATGCCAAAACTAATCTTTTCTAAAGTGTTCCTCACAAACTACTACAAAATTCATGCTCACAACACATTCGGGAAATAAATGTACAGATTTCCAATAACAGAGTGAAGGGAAATGTTAAATGGAGAGTTAAAATACCAGTTACCAATTTATCATTACAGTTTTGCAGAACTTTCTGATGAGGTTAAGGTGGAATATCTGAAGGTGATTTTTTTCCCCCTGTAAACAAATGCCATTAGTTATTTCTCTAGTGGCTACAGTGTATCACTAAAGAAGCCAGCCAGGGTTCTTAAGTATAAATTGTCCTTTAGTTATTCTGAACTCCCTTCCCAATTGCGGCCAAAGGTATTTCTGAAAATTGCAATTATCTTGTAAAAATCCTTGACTACTCTAAGATTCCGAATAGAAGATCCAGACTGTTAGGAAGAAAGTGAGGCACATTAATGAACACAAACTAGATAGGCACATTTCTGGGTTTTGTTACTGTTTTACAAGGCACACATTATGCAATCCATATAAAAATAAATTAAATCTACAGCATTAATTTATCAAAACAATCACAACTTCTATAAAGTTAACTGCAGAAGTAAATTTCTCTGCTGTCTTTTGCAAGCTTATTTTAAAACACATTGCACTTGAGGATTAAAAAAAATCATATAAAACACCATTTACACTTTATTAATATGTTTATATGAGAATCAAATTATAGATTTTGCAAACACCTTGGACTCTGGTCTGATTACTTTATGGCATAAAACTCAATTTGACTGAGTGTTATAAATGAACATCATCCCAAACTTAGAATTCACGTTCTGTCTGTATCCATTCAATATCAAAACTTATAAAATTTCAAAATTATCTCTGACTCTAAAAACTTATGGAAAGCTAAATTATTTTGTGCTTGCTCTCCTGAAATTCCAGGCCTGATATTACACTATAACCACAGACACTGAAGATAATTTAAAATTTCAGCCTATAAAAACTTCACTTTACTGACAATCTGAATAAATGTGTTTCCTGAATATTGCAGTTTATCATTTACAGCGTTGAAAATCATTTCAGTGCTATTTCTGTCGATGACTCACTTCAAAAGTGCAATTTAATGTTTGTAGTCAGCTCTTAAAGACATAATACAAGTTAGAATAGTGTTTGGAAAGAACAGATAATGCAGAATGGCAGGTTTGTACTACTCCTTTGAGCCAACCACTTTCCCAGGTCCATCAACAATCTGCCAAGTATCGTCCTGAAAAACACCAAGCAGACCTTTGCAATTATAATTTCAAATGAACTCGAAGGAGAATATTTTCACTGTGGTTACAGATACAAACCCCAGTTCCCATCTGCTGTTTACAATACATTAGAATCAGATCACAGGTGTTCAGCTATACTGACCATGAGTACTCTCTCTCCCAGGTGTGTCTCTATCTGGCACCTTGTACCAAAGGTCAAAGAAAAAATTTCCATGCCTTTAGACTATAAACTACTTGACAGTCGTTTAGTAAATGTCAGAATACAAATGTTTCCCATGTACATTATAAAGCTTGAAATCTCCCAACTTACCAGTGGCAAACCGCTTCTTTACTAAGGAAAGCCTATAGCCAGTGCCTACAAGTTCAATATCTACTCCTGAGAGGGTACTTCCCTCGCTGAGGAATTGCACTGCAAGTGTTGTGGGTTTACTGGGTCCTTCTGAAAGATCAAATTTTGCTCTGAGGGACCCAGAACCTACAAGGAAAAGAACAAAGAACTTATACAGGATAATATATTTCACACCAAAAAAGGCAAATGAGCAAGTAAGCTGAACTGTGTCTGTCCTATGCCAAATGCGTGAAATGTGTACAGCAAACAAATCAATGTCCTGTTTCCAAATCAGACTTTATTCAGTGAATCTGAATTTTTGTTAAGTAATCTTCATCCATGCTTCTCTTTGACTTAATTAATAATAATCTTCAGAGGCATTTACTATTGAGATTCCTATGCTATATGAATGTTGAAATGAGTCAAAAGACAAGTCTGAGGGCAGCTCAGAAGGAAGCCCTAGAAGGGATGAGTGGGAATAAAGTCAAAAGGAAAGGACTGCTGAGTACCATATCATGGGCGGGAGAGGTAAAGAAGCTAAGACAGCTAAGATTGGGAAGAGCTGTATCAACATTACTATTTTGTATTCACCCTTCTTTTTTTTTCCCCGCCTATATATATATATATATATATATATATATATATATATATATATATTTAACATCTTTATTGGAGTATAATTGCTTTACAATGGTGTGTTAGTTTCTGCTTTATGACGAAGTGAATCAGCTATACATATACATATATCCCCATATCTCCTCCCTCTTGTGTCTCCCTCCCACCCTCCCTATCCCATCCCTCTAGGTGGACACAAAGCACGGAGCTGATCTCCCTATGCTATGCAGCTGCTTCCCACTAGCTATCTGTTTTACGTTTGGTAGTGTATAAATGGATAAAGAAGATTTGGCACATATATACAATGGAATATTACTCAGTCATAAAAAGAAACGAAACTGAGTTATTTGTAGTGAGGTGGATGGACCTAGAGTCTGTCATACAGAGTGAAGTCAGTCAGAAAGAGAAAAACAAATAGCATATGCTAACACCCTTCATTTTAAAATTTAACTGGTCTAACATCATGCCAATTATGTCTGAGGGGCTTTCTTTTCAATATAACCATTTATTCAACATAACTCAGTCTAACAGTGTGGCAGAAATAGTAAATAATTATGAATATTATAAATGCTGTTAAGGAAAAAAAAAAAAGCTATGGGCACATAAAATGGCACATAAAATGGCGTGGGGATGACAGGCCTGTATCTCAGGCAAAGGTGACTACAGGTACAGAGATGGCAGACCTGACAGAGCATGACGCATTTAAGGGAGCTACATCTACACCAGAAGAGGTGGAGAAGAGGGTACAGGTGGAAGAGAGTGGCAGAAGAGGAGACTAGACTGGCAGCAAGGAACGAGCTCTAAATATCTTTACAAACCACTGGAAGAAATAACCATAAGGAACCACCTAAGATATGGAAGACAAACATTTCAGGTTAAGTCTCCTAGAAGGGCAGAAAGGTACAAGATGCAACGTAGGGAAACCACCTGAAGGTCAATAAAATAGTCTAGGACTCCAGGTGACAGGAAAAGGGGATCTGAACTAGGCTAAGGGAAAGGAAAGAAAGGAATGAATTTGAAAGATATTTAAGAGTTGAAATCAAGGGGTGAAAAGGCGGAGGAGTCTAGGAGGATTCCCGGGTTTCTGGCTGGGGAAAGGAGAACTGCCGGATAGTAGGAGTGACATTCTGTGATTCCCCGCATAGAAGCTGAACACTACAGAGAGAAATCTGGAAGAAAATATAACAGTGACCCATCCTATACTATTGTACCTGGTGGCACAGATCAATTGGGAAGATGAATTGCTGTATAATTCTTAACGCTTGCCCAAGCCCTCCTTAAACTTTTACAGTTCTTGATATGCAAAATTCAATTCTGTGAAAGTTCCACCACAGGCCAAGAGCAGCCACCTTGGCAATCCTTAAACTTTAGAATTATTTACTGTCCCTCTTCTGGGCATAAAGGCAAAATAGAAGTAGATTTCTGTTTTACAGTATTCTAATTTGGAGATTTTTTTTTAAAGGCTGACTAACCAAATCAGAACCACATTTATAAGATGTTTCCATTTCCTCACACAGACACTCTGATACCTGAACAGCAGAGGGAAACTATTAATATATCTGGTTAGAAAATTTGTGTCTTATTTTTAAGAGAACAAACTCCTTTCTCGGTAAATATTTACAATAATACTGTTTCATTAAATATGGGGAAAATATACCCTTTCTTCCTTGCTAACTGGTTGTAAACCCTCAATTCAAGTAGCATTTCTGGTTCACTTCCAGTTTCAACTAGGAATTTCAGTTTTGTCTCCCATAGCCATACAGTTAGAGTAAAAATCAGTACAGTTTACCACCTGAAAATAGGCAATCTTTAAGTACCAAACAGGAACAAAGGAACTAGAGATTAGCTAGGTTATTTCATACAATGTGTTGTTCTCTAGTAGTAAAAGTCTGGTTCAGCACAGCAGGTCTGAATGAACAGACAATACGAGGTATGTTCCTGGACTTTTATGCAGAAATACCTATGAGAAAAACTACTGATGATATGTTTTACATTTTGATCACATTATGCTTAAAATGTTTAAAAGGAAAAAGCTGAGCAAAACTTGAAACGCCAAAAAACCCTACTTAATAGGAAAAGTAACTGGAGATTAATTAGGCATTCAAAAGAGGGCAGGAGAACTCTCCTTTGATTAAGAGAAACTACAAATAAAATGTTAAAGACTTGGGCTTCCCTGGTGGCACACTGGTTAAGAATCTGCCGGCCAATGCAGGGGACAAGCCCTGGTCCGGGGAGATCCCACATGCTGTGGAGCAACTGAGCCCGTGCGCCACAACTACTGAGCCTGCGCTCTAGAGCCCACAAGCCACAACTACTAAGCCCACGTGCTGCAACTACTGAAGCCTGCGCGCCTAGAGCCCGTGCTCCACAACAAGAGAAGCCACCGCAATGAGAAGCCCGCGCACCGCAACGAAGAGTATACCCCACTCGCGGCAACTAGAGAAAGCCCGTGCGCAGCAACAAAGACCTAACACAGCCAAAAATAAATAAATTTTGAAAAAAAGTTAAAGTCTTGACTGTCCTGGGAATTCATTCTAAACTCAGTTAGGGGATATACTAGGAGTGATCAACTAACTCGCAGAGACTTTTTCTTTTTTGCATTGGGAACACAGATGCAGACATGGTGGGAGGAGGCGATTAACTTGCTTCTCCTTAAAATAATGATCACAGAATTAAAGGCTGTTAATGGTTAGTTTTAATAAGGGGAAATGACCAAGGTAAGGTTGTCCTGAGAGGGAAAAGACAGAGGGGCTTTTTAAGGCCGGGAAGCTTCTGCATGATTTCTGGGAGGCCAGGAGGACCCCAAGAATGAGCTAAAGAGTGTGTTAATTAGTATCAATTAGTTTTCAGTTTCAATTATCAGGTTACCTAGACTTCTATAAATTTACTTTATTAGGTATCTTCTCTTAATGGTAGCAATGTGAACATAAGAAGCATTTATATAATATTTATAAAGCTATAGCAAAGCATTATTTTTCTCAGAGAAAGCATATTCAATCTAGAAGGAAAAAAATGTGTTCTGAATCTCAACTGGTCCACTCTTATTATAAGGTATTAACTTCCACCTAGTGGTCAGTTTTAGAACTGAAGGCATGAAATTCCAGGAGAAAATTTTCCATAAACATGCCTAAAAAATCCATGTGACATCACATTATAAGCAACAAAAAAAACATGCACACACTTACCTCTATTTTCTGATTTTTCTGAAATACCAGAGAGTTTCCAAAAGGCTTTCATCTGTTCTGCATTCCTGTAAGAACAAATGTTTTCAGATAATGTACCTAGTATAGTACCTTGTACATAAGTGAACACTCAATAAATACATTTTAAATATTTCACTAGAACTATGGTGCTAGATTTACTTTGAATAGTATCACCTGGTGAAAATGTGTTTATGAGTAATATAATATTATCTTTATAAATGGGTATTTACCAAATTATGTAAATTCTTTTCATTTCTACTGATCAGAGAAAGGAAAACAATGCATAGGTGACCCAGTACCTTCATTGCTCAAGGAAAACACAGTTTTATTAGTAAACGGTGAAGCAAATATAAACGAAGAGTGGTTAGAGTCTATACTAATATTAATGGAGGGAACAAGAGAGGTAGTTAAGAGATGTAAAAAATGATACTAAAGACTAACCAGATAGGTATTCCTATAGATATGCTAGATGCTATATTTAATCCTATAAAATAATAATTACCTTTATTTTTAAAATGAAAAAAAAGAAAGTTTAGAGAAATTACATACTTTGCCTAAGGGTAAAGTTGTATTGAATCATTCGAGTCTGGGTGGGGACAGCAAGACTAGTTTATTTTGGGTTGCGGCTACCGTAGCGTGACTAGTAAAATGTACAGTACCTTTTATAGCATGGTTTCTTTGGGAAAATACACTAACTTATAAGACAACTTTCAGAACTTAGGTTCTAAGACTGAGGGATTGCAACAGAAACTTAGTAGGAATTCAGAAATCTACTTAATTTACCATATTGCAGGGGGAAGGGACTGCATGTTTGTGACTCCTCCATCCACTGGTACCACCACCTGTACGTTGGAAAGCACACTTGGTGCCACCATAGCTTCTGGGTTGTACTTATAATCCACTCTAAGATCTGTGGTGCCAGCACTACATTTCCAATATGTTGCAAGATTTAGAGGAGTGGACTGAATACCATTTGATGATACCTTTAAAGAGAGAAAAAAACAAACAATTGCCTTTGACCTAAAAAAGTAAACAAGTCATGTTAATGACATACACTTGAACACAAGAGCTCACACATTCAAAAATAATAATGAGGGAGCTGTCTTTTGCTAGGCGGAGTGAAGCAGGCTCATCTCACAGGTGTAAGTGTGGACCTGGGACTATTTACATCAAAATTTCTGTGGTGCTTGTTTAAAATGCACATTCCACTGGCTCCAAATGCAGAAAATCTGGAGGCACTGGTGTTACAGGGGTTAGGATAGCTGCCTTCCAAATGCAGAAGATCTGATTCAACTGCTTAGGTACAGGGCACAGAAATCAGCGTGTTATGTGATTCTTATTTATGCATGTAATGTTTGAGAACCTCTCAACATTCAACATAGAATTCTAAGATTCTTTATAAGAATTCAGATTTAAAACAGTTAGAAAAACTGGATCGCCATGCAGTTCTGCAAGCCTGGAGTTAGAATACTTCCAACTTGAAATGTTTAATTTTAATCACATGAACCACAGTAAATCGTGCAATTCCTTCCAATTCTTCAGTTCCTTGCTCAAATGACTTACTCCTTTTCAATGAGATTTATTACATTGAAAACTGTATTTTCACTCTTCCTTACCTTACTCTACAGACTTTCCTTTCTCCATAGCACAACATACGTTATTTACTTACTGTGTTTACTGTCTATTTCCCTATGCTACTCACAGCAATTAGCAAGCACTGAACAATAAATATTTGCTGAATGAATGATAAATACTTGGAATAAACTTTAAGCCAACGTTAAGTGGCAGCACTTTTTTATCCTTTAAAGTATTTACTTACTAGAAACATAAGCCATTTTAATACAATTACCCTATTAAAAATTCAAATAAGACATAAATATATGAAATAGGAAATTCTTCTCTTGGCATTCTTACTCCCCACTGTTTTTTTTTTTAATTTTTAAATTTTATTTTTATACAGCAGGTTCTTATTAGTCATCCATTTTATGCACATCAGTGTATACATGTCAGTCCCAATCTCCCAATTCATCCCACCACCACCACCACTTCCCCCGCTTGGTGTCTATACGTTTGTTCTCTACATCTGTGTCTCAATTTCTGCCCTGCAAACTGGTTCATCTGTACCATTTTTCTAGGTTCCACATATGTGCGTTAATATACAGTATTTTTCTCTTTCTGACTTAACTTCACTCTGTATGACAGTCTCTAGATCCATCCACGCACGTCTCAACAAATGACTCAATTTCGTTCCTTTTTATGGCTGAGTAATATTCCATTGTATACATGTACCACATCTTCTTTATCCATTTGTCTGTTGATGGGCATTTAGGTTGCTTCCATGACCTGGCTATTGTAAATAGTGCTGCAATGAACATTGGGGTGCATGTGTCTCTTTGAATTATGGTTTTCTCTGGGTATATGCCCAGTAGTGGGACTGCTGGGTCATATGGTAATTCTATTTGTAGTTTTTTAAGGAACCTCCATACTGTTCTCCATAGTGGCTGTATCAATTTACATTCCCACCAACAGTGCAAGAGGGTTCCCTTTTCTCCACATCCTCTCCAGCACTGGTTGTTTGTAGATTTTCTGATGATGCCCATTCTAACTGGTGTGAGGTGATACCTCATTGTAGTTTTGATTTGCATTTCTCTAATAATTAGTGATGTTGAGCAGCTTTTCATGTGCTTCTTGGCCATCTGTATGTCTTCTTTGGAGAAATGTCTATTTAGGTCTTCTGCCCATTTTTGGATTGGGTTTGTTTTTTTAATATTGAGCTGCATGAGCTGTTTATATATTTTGGAGATTAATCCTTTGTCCATTGATTCGTTTGCAAATATTTTCTCCCATTTTGAGGGTTGTCTTTTCGCCTTGTTTATGGTTTCCTTTGCTGTGCAAAAGCTTTGAAGTTTCATTAGGTCCCATTTGTTTATTTTTGTTTTTATTTCCATTTCTGTAGGAGGTGGGTCAGAGAGGATCTCGCTGTGATTTATGTCAAAGAGTGTTCTTCCTATGTTTTCCTCTAAGAGTTTGATAGTGTCCAGTCTTACATTTAGGTCTCGAATCCATTTTGAGTTTATTTTTGTGTGTGGTGTTAATCTTACTCCCCACTGTTAACATCATGGTACATATACTTCCAGACTTTCTAGGGATGCAAACATAGATCTGTCTCATTCTTTTAAATGGCCACAATAATTAATTTAATCAATCTCTTCCTCTGTGGATGTGTACTTAGGTGGTTTCCAAGCAATGCTGCAGTGAATATCCTTTCTACCTTCCCCCCACCACGTCCGCCCTCTAATTTGTGTGATTTCCAAAGAACAGATTTCTGGAACTGGAATTGTTGAGTTAAAGGTTACATATACTCAATGATCTAACAGAGTTACCTTCTAAGAGGTTCTATTAATTCGTACTCCTGTCAACAAGTGGTCACGCCTCTCCTAATAGAGCAGTCTTTTTCATTTTTGTCAATCTAATGAGGACTAAAACTGGTATCTCACTGTTGTCTTAATATTCATTGTTCTGATTACTACTGACATGGAGCATCTTTCCATAAGTTAGCTACTGAGTTATTCATCTTCTATTTCTAATTTATAAGGGCTCTTTGGTCTATCTTGCAATATTACACACGCTTTTCCCTCAGATTAAATACTGATTCTGTTTAAGGGTTTGTGTGTTTTAACCAAACATCTTATAAACACACGTATTTCTTTCTTTTCGTCTCAAGTATCTCATTCTCTCATTGCATGACTTCTGGGTTTTGTATTGTATTCAGAAAGGTCTTCCACACTTCAAGATTAAAATATGTAATAAACATTTATAACACATATACAACACACATGCATACATACCCACAGACATATATATATATATATATATATATATATTCATCCATGCTTTATTTTCGTATCTTTACGGCTTCATTTATTATTATTAAACCTTTGATACATGCAGATTTTATTTTGGTTAAAGGTATAAGCTAGGGATTCAGCTGAATTTTTTCCCCCAAATCTCCAGCCTGCTGCCCCAGTATCATTTACTGAAAAATTCATCATTTCCACATTGTCTTGAAATGCTACTTTGTCATAGCAAGAATTTTCCATTTATTCTTAGATCTATTTCTGGATACTCTAATCTGTTTCACTCATCTGGCCATCTATTGTTGTGCCAGTTCCAAACTATTTTAAATACTGTTGGCTTACAAAGTTTTCCCATGAAAACTAAAACATTACTCCACATTGCTGTTTAAAACGTTTCTTAACTTAATTTTCTGAGCTTTATTCTTCTGAGAACTTGAAAATACTGTCAAGTCTCCAGACACAAATATATAAACACCTCCACTGAGTTTCTGATCAGTATCACATTAAATTTATAAGCTAATTTAGAAACAGCTAAGCTTTCCAGAATATGAGTCTTCCTTTAAATAAAGTATACCATTCTAACTATATTCAAGGCAGCAGAGATGATGTTATGTTTCTTAACTAGTTTAAAAAAATTTTTGTGTCTTCATTGTAGCTACAGGAAAGGATGCTGTAATAGATCTTTAAAAAGATTTTTTTTTAATTGAAGTATAATTGACACGTAACACTATATTAGTTTCAGGTGTACAGTGTAGTAATTTGATATTTATATACATTGTGAAATGATCACCACAGTAAGTCTAGTTACCCTCTGTCACCGTACATACAAAGTATTTTTTTCCTCTGGTGAGAACTTTTAAAATATACTCTTAGCAACTTTGAAATATGCAATACAATATTATTAACTTTGGACACCATGCTGTACATTACATCCCCATCACTTATTTATTTTATAACCATTAGTCTGTAACTTTTGACCCCCTTCATCCATTTCACCCACCCCTAACCCCCTGCGCCTCTAGCAACCACCAATCTGTTCTCTGTATCTATGAACTTGGTCTGGTTTGTTTTTTAGATTCCACACGTAAGTGAGATCATACAATCTCTGTCTTCCCTTTCTGACTCATTTCATTTAGCATAATGCCCTCAAGGTCCATCCATGTGGTTGCAAATGGAAGGTTTCATTCTTTTTTAATGGCTGAATAGTATTCCATTGTATATATACAGCAAATCTTATTTATCCATTCATTTATTGATCAACACTTGGGTTTTTCCATCTCTTGGCTACTGTAAATAACACTGCAATGAACACTAGGGTCCAAAAATCTTTTCAAGTTAGTATTTTCATTTTCCTCGGATAAATACCCAGAAGCGCAACTGCTGGATCATATGGTAGTTCTATTTTTAATTTTTTGGGGAACCTCCAAACTGTCTTCCGTAGTGGCTACATCAATTTACAATCCCACCAACAGTGCACAAGGGCTCCCTTTTCTCCACATCCTTGTCTTTTTGATGACAGCCATTCTCACAGGTGTGAGATGACAGCTTATTGTGGTTTTGGTTTGCATTTCCTGATCATCAGTGATGTTGAGCAACTTTTCATGTATCTTTTGGCCATCTGTGTGTCTTCTTTGGAAAAATGTCTATTCAGATCGTCTGTCCACTTTTAAAATCAGATTGTTTGTTTTGCTATTGAGTTGTATGTTCTTTATATATTTTGGATATTAACCCCTTATCAGATATATTGTTTGCAAATAATCTTCTCCCATTCAGTATATTGCCTTTCCGTTTTGTTGATGTTCTTTGCTGTGCAGAAGCTTTTTAGTTTAATGTAGTCCTGCTTGTTTAATTTTGCTTTCGTTGCCTTTGCTTCTGAAGTCAAATCCAGAAAATGATCACCAAGGCTGATGTTAAGAACCTTACCACCTATGTTTTCTTCTATGAGTTTCAGGGTTTCAGGTCTTGCATTCAAGTCTTTAATTCACTTTGAGTCAGTTTTTGTGTATGGCGTAAGACAGTAGTCTAGTTTCATTCTTTTGCATGTGGCTATTTAGTTTTCCCAATACTATTTTTTTTTTAACATCTTCCCAATACTGTTTATTGAAGAGACTGTCCTTTCCCCAATGTTTATTTATTCTTGGCTCCTTTTGTCATAAATTAATTGAGCATGTATGTGTGGGTTTATTTCTGAACTCTCTATTCTGTTCCACTGATCTATTTGTCTATTTTTTTGCCAATACCATCTTTTGATTACTATACCTATGTCATATGGTTTGAAATCAGGGAGCGTGATGCCTCTAGCTTTTTGTTCTTTCTCAAGATTGCTTTGGCTATTTGGGGTCTTTCGTGATTCCATACAAATTTTAGGATAGTTTATTCTATTTCTGTGAAAAATTGCCAGTGGAATTTTAACAGTTATTGCATTAAACCTGTGATTGCTTTGGGTAGTATGGATATCTTAACAATTTTAATTCTATCGATGAGCATGGAGTATCTTTTCATTTAGTTTTGTCTTTATTTCATCACTGTCTTATAGTTTTCAGTGTACAGGTCTTTCACCTCTGTGGTTGAATTTGTTCCTAAGTATTTTATTCTTTTTGATGCAATTGTAAAGGGGATTATTTTCTTAATTTCCTCTGCTAGTTCACTATTAGTGTATAGAAACACAACAGATTTTTATATATTTTGTATTTTGCAACATTACTGAATTCATTTATTATTCAGTTTATTCATTATTCAGTATTCTAAGTTTTTTTTCTTATGGAGTCTAAAGGTTTTCTACATATAACATGTCATCTGCAAAGAGCGATAATTTTACTTCTTCCTTTCTAATTTGGATGCCTTTAGTTTTTCTTGCCTAATTTATCTGGCTAGAACTTTAATACTATGTTGAATAAAAGTGGTGAGAGTAGGCATCCATGTCTTGTTCCTGATCTTAGAAGAAAATCTTTCAGATTTTCACCACTGAGCATATTAAGCTATAGGCTTGTCATATATGGCATTTATTATGTTGAGGTATGTTCCCTCTATACCCACTGTGTTGAGAGTTTTTATCATAAATGGATGTTTAAATTTTGTCAAATGCTTTTTCTGTAATCCACTGAGATCATACGATTTTCATCTTCATTTGTTAATGTGGTGTATCATGTTGCTTGATTTCTGGATGTCAAACCATCCTTGCATCCCTGGAATAAATCCCGCTTGATCATGGTGTATGACCCTTTTAATGTATTGTTGCAGTTTGTTCGCTAATATTTTGTTGAGGATTTTTGCATCTATGTTCATCAGGGATATCAGCCCGTAATTTTTTCTTGTAGTGTCCTTGTCTGGTTTATCAGGGTAATGCTGGCCTCATAAAATGAGTTTGGAAGTGTTCCCTCCTTTTCTATTTTTTGGAAAGAGTTTGAGAAGAATTGCTATAATTCTTTTAATGTCTGGTAGACTTTGGTAGTTAAACCGTTTGATCCCGGACTTTTGTTTGTTGGAAGGTTTCTGATTATGGATTCATATCTCCTTACTAGTAATCTATTCATATTTTCTACTTCTTCATGATTCAGTATTGGAAAGCCGGCTGTATGTTCCTAGAAATGTATCCATTTCTTGTAGGTTGTTGGCAATTTGTTGGCATATAATTGTTCATAGTAGTATCTTGTGAATCTCTGTATTTCAGTGCTATTAGTTATAATGGCTCTTCCTTCATTTCTGATTTTATTTGAGCCCTCCTTTTTTCTTGGTGAGTCTAGATAAAGGTTTGTCAATTTTGTTTACCTTTTCAAAGAACCAGCTCTTAGTTTCATTGATCTTTTTAGTCTCTAATTATTTCTGCTCTGATCTTTGTTATTACCTTCCTTCAACTAACTTTGGGCTCCGTTTGCTCTTCTTTTTCTAGTTACTTGAGGTGTAAAGTTAAGTTGTTTGAGATTATTCTTGTTTCTTGAGGTAGGCATGTATCACTATGAACTTCCCCCTTAGAAATGCCTCTTAGAAATTCCCATGAATTTTTGGTATGTTGTATTTCCATTTTCATTTTTTTCGAAGTATTTTTTGATTTCTCCTTTGATTTCGTCATTGACCCGTTGGTTACTCAGTAGCATACTGTTTAATCTATCCATATTTGTGATTTTTCCAGTCTTCTTCTTGTAACTGATTTCTAGTTTCATACCACTGTGGTCCTAAAAGAGATGCTTGATATGACTCCAATGTTAAATTTATTATGACTGGGCTTCCCTGGTGGCGCAGTGGTTGAGAGTCCGCCTGCTGATGCAGGGGACATGGGTTTGTGCCCCGGTCCGGGAAGATCCCACATGCCGCGGAGCGGCTGGGCCCATGAGCCATGGCCACTGAGGCTGCGCGTCCGGAGCCTGTGCTCCGCAATGGGAGAGGCCACAGCAGTGAGAGGCCCACGTACCGCAAAAAAAAAAAAAAAAAAATTTATTATGACTTATTTTTTAACCTAACATATGATCCTGAAGAATGTTCCATATGCAGTTGAGAAGAATGTGCACTCTGCTGCTTTTGGATGGAATGTTTTCTGTATATCTGTTAAGTCCATCTGGTCTAACATGTCATATAAGGCTGATGTTTCCTTACTGATTTCTGTTGGGATAACTTACCTATTAATAAAAGTGGGTATTAAGGTCCCCTACTATTACTGTATTGCTGTCTACTTCTCCCTTTAGGTCTCTTAATATTTGCTCTATATATTTAGGTGCTCCTATGTTGGGTGCATAATTATTATTATTTTTTGGGGGGGGTGCGTAATTAATACATGTTAAACATCTTCTTGTTGGATTGACACCTTTATCAATATGTAATGCCCTTCTTTGTCTCTTATTACAGTCTCTGTTTTAGTCTATGTTTTTCTGATATAAGTATAGCTACCCAAGCTTTCATTTGGTTTCTGTTTGCACGGAACATCTTTTTCCATCCCTTCAACTTTCATTCTGTGTGTGTCCTTACATCTGAAGGGAGCATCTTATAGGCAGCATATAAATAGGTCTTATTTTTTTAATCCATTCAGCCACTCTGTGTCTTTTGATTGGAGAATTTAGTCCATTTACAATTAAAATAATTATTGACAGGTATGTATTCACTGCATATTGTTAATTATTTTCTGGCTGTTCTGTTCTCTTTCTTTCTTTGTGGTTTGATGACTTTAGTGGAATGGTTAATTTCTTTCTCATTATCTTTTGTGTATCTGCTATAGCTTTTGCTTGGTTGTTACCATGAGGCTTACATATAACAACCTACATAACAGTCCATTTTAAGCTGCAAACAACTTAAGTTTGAATGCATTCTAAAGGTCTGCATTTTTACTCCCCCTCTATCTTCTGTTTTTGATGTCACATTTTACATCTTTTTATCTTGTGTATCCCTTCACTAATTATTGGAGTTATTTTTACTATTTTTGTCTTTTTCCTTTTACTATTTTCACTCTACGTGATTAATCCACTACCTCTACTATATATTTACCTTTACCAGTGAGATTTATACTTTCATACTTTTGTTACTAATTGGCGCCCTTTTCAGCAAAGAAGTCCCTTTAACATTTCTTGTAAGGCTGGTTTATTGGTGATGAGCTCCTTTAGGTTTTGCTTGCCTGGGAAACTCCTTATCTTTCTTTCAATTCTGAGCAATAACTCTGCTAGGTAGAGTATCCTTGGTTAGAAGTTTACTTTGAATATATCCCTTCTGGTTTGCAAAGTTTCTGCTGAAAAGTCTGCTGATGGTCTTATGAGAGCTCCCTTGGTTTTTCTCTTGCTGCTTTTAAGATTCTTTTTTTAAACTTTTGACATTTTTTTTTTAATGCTGAGCCTTCTTTTAATTAATTTATTTTTTTTAAATTTTTGACTGTGTTGGGTCTTCGTTTCTGTGCAAGGGCTTTCTCTAGTTGTGGCAAGCGGGGGCCACTCTTCATCGTGGTGCACGGGCCTCTCACTGTCGTGGCCTCTCTTGTTGAGGAGCACAGGCTCCAGACGCTCAGGCTCAGTAGTTGTGGCTCACGGGCCTAGTTGCTCTGTAGCATGTGGGATCTTCCCAGACCAGGGCTCTAACCCGTGTCCCCTGCATTAGCAGGCAGATTCTCAACCACTGCACCACCAGGGAAGCCCTAAACTTTTGACATTTTAATTACAATGTGTCTTGGTGTGGGTCTCTCTGGGCTTCCTGGATCTGAATGTCTGTTTCCTTCCCCAGGTTAGGGAAGTTCTCAGCCATTATTTCTTCAAGTAAGTTTTCAGTCCCTTTATCTCTATTCTCCTTCTGGGACTGTTATAATGTGTACGTTAATTTACTTGATGTTGTCCCATAAGTCCTGTAAGCCATCTCCGCTTTTTAAAATTCTTTTTTCTTTTTGCTGTTCTGATTAGGTGAGTTCCACTGCCCTGTCTTTGAGTTCACTGATCCTTTCTTTGCTTCATCTAGTCGGCTGTTGAACCCCTCCAGTATATATTTCAGATCAGTTATTGTATTCTTCAGCCCAGTGACTTCTATTTGTTACTTAATGTTTTCTGTTTCTTTGTTGAAGTTCTCACTGTGTTTATCCATTCTTCTCCCAAGTGAGGTGAGCATTTTATGACCATTACTTAGAACTCTTTATAAGGTAAATTACTTACCTCTGTTTCGTTAAGGTGTTTTTCTAAGGTTTTACCTTGTTCTTCTTTTAGAATATATTCCTGTTTCCTCATTTTACTTGATTTTCTGCACTTCTTTGTATTAGATGAAATAGCCACCCCTTCCAGTCTTGAAAGAGTAACCTCGTGTAGCAGATGAACCTTATTGTTCAACCTCGCCTTAGCTCTTGGTTGCCTCTCAAACCTCTGTGATTGTACAAGCAGCCTATTTTATATTTAATAGCTCCTAATTGTCAAGGGTGTGCCAAGACCTGGCAGTGTTTCAAAGCAGGAAATCTGCCAGCACATAGATTCAGACTGACTAGGAAGCTAGACCCTCAGGCAGCAGCTTTTAAAGTATGCAAATACATATAGTTCTGTGAGACTGAATACAAATGTTAGCCCTGCTGGCCACCAGATCAGGTGATCTGGAGGTGTCCCCTGGGTGACAGTCATAAAAATCAGGGCTCCAGACGAGTGTGTAAGTTCCTTTCTGGGAGATACTGGTGAGCTGTAGCAAGGCAGAGGGAGAGTGAATTGACTGCATTCCCCCAGGCTATGTTCCCTAAGAGCATATCTGTAGATCCCTAGATGTGTGTCAGACCAGAAGCCTGCCCCTTAGGCTGCTGCTCCAGGCCAAGCAAATGGGTCTCTTTCACAGAAACAGTAGGGTGTTTTTCAGTCTGCTTTCTGTGCATCGCCCTGGGGGCAGTAGCCTGCCAAAAACTGTCTCACTGATTGTTAGAGTCCTGTGGGACCCAGAAATGCAAGCTCCCCTGGCCTCCAGAGCCAGGAGATCAAGGGTGTCCCCTGGGCTGCAGCTGCAAAAACTGGGGCACCAGACATCTATAAAAACTCCCCTCTTGGAGATACTGGTGTCACAGAAGAGAGTGCAAAGATGACACCCACTGAGGAAGGGGGAAAGAGGTCTTGAATAAAAAGCCAGCTTTAGCATGAGAGAGGGAGAGCCCACTGGTTGGAGTGTAAAGATGGCACCCACCAAGAGAAAAAGTCTACAGTAAAAAAATAAATAAAGTGGTGCTTGCTGGCTTTAGCAAAGTAGATGGAGCAAGTAAAAGAGGTGCCCTCCAGCACCCCACTCCCTGGAGAGTATCTCAACACGCCCTGGCCCCTCAAGCCGATACTTTAAGATCAGCAGATGAATCTCTTTCACATGTAGCCTGTGCACTTCTCAAATGGCCACTTGCATGCTGGGACCTAGGGTGCTTGGGTTTGCACGCAAGCCCTTTAAAGCCGTTTCTCAGATCTCTACAGCCCTCTGGTTCCTGTGGAGACGAGCTCCACTGGTTTTCAAAGCCAGATGTTTTAGGGACTCGTCTATCAAGTGCAGGTCTCAAAAGCTGGGGTGTCCATGCAGGTTACAAACTCTTTGTTCCTCAGGGAGAAGCTCCAGATTTGTGAGTTCCATCCAGATGGTGGGTTGCCATGATGGGGTTGAGGCTTATGGTGAGACCGTGTCTCAGCCTCTCCTACTCGCCTCAGTGTGGCCCTTTTCTCATTGGCTGATGTGAAGGAGCTGTTTAGCTATCTTTCAGGTCCCTTTCAGAGGGAATTGTTCCACATGTATCTGTATATACACCATGTTGGTGTATCCATGGGAGAAGGTGAGTTCAGGATCTTCCTATACCATCTTGGACTACCTCTCCAGCTCTAATTAGTTTTTTTTATTGTGAATATCTTTCTCCATTAGTTTTCCTAAGTGGCTGTTTTGAAAGCCATTAATTTTTGTATTAATTTTTTAAATGACCACTTTGCTAAATTCTCCTGCATCAGTTTTTCAGTTGATTCTCTTGAGTTTTCCAGAAATATATCACCTGTAATTAATATTATTTTTATATCTTCCTTTCCAATATTTATCACCACTTATTTTATTCTCCTGTCTAACTGTACTAACACATCCAGAAAAATCTTATACACTAACAGGAATAATGACTTTCCTGACTTTCAGTGCTTTAGGTATTTCATTATTAAGACTGATATGCTGGTCTTTCCAGGTGAAGGACATTCATATATTTATATTTGCTCAGTATTTTAATTGGTAATAGACAGACGGTGAATTTGATCAAATTGGCCAAAATCTCCAGAGGCTTAACAGATTTTTTGATTTTGAAACATCCTTGCATTGCTCGAATGAACTTCACTTGGCCATGACATATTATTCATTTAATGATATGCAAGATTCTGTTTGTTAATATTTTAATTAAGGATTTTTATAAGATGACACTCACCTGATACTTTAATACATCTACATTATAATAAGAAGCAGCTGGATTTTGCTCTGATAGCTTCTTGAGGTAGATAGTAAGAGCTTGCATGTTCATCCAAAAATCTTTTGTGTTAGAATCACATTGTGATGGATCACTGTATGTATAAGAAATATTTTCATTATTATTTATTATTATTTCATATTTATTTATTTATCTTTATCCTCTGCCTCTCTGTAGTAATTTGGTGACCTGGCAAAGACCAGTAGAAATGAACCAAAAGATGAGATGAGGTAAAACTAAACTAAGGGGATAAAGAACGGAACATAGCAGAAAGTTGCCTAAAAGATGAGAAGATGTACAGTAGAGAAGGATTAGAGAAGGATTTAACAATGACTACTACCACCCACCAGCACAAACAAAACAAAGACAGCAGAATCCTATTTAATCACAATAAATAATTTTGATAGTCTTCAAATTGAATTACTGTTCCTTTGAAGAAGAAAGAAAAAATTTCTTAAAAAGAAATTTCACCTTCAAAACAAAAGTATACAAACCTGGGGATTTCCCTGGTGGTCCAGTGGTTAAGACTCTGAACTTCCACCACAGGGGGCACAGGTTCGATCCCTAGTCAGGGAACTACAATTCCACATTGCCCCACAGTGTGGCCAAAAAATTTTTAAAAAACTGAAAAGTACACAAACCTGAACACAAGTTGTGCATTTGGAAGAATTTGTTCTAGTCTGTTGATATTTTTCACCCTGAAGCAGAGCACAGCTGGGGATGGATTACTAGTGAAGACTTTAATAACTCCGCTTGGAAATGATATTGTCATGTCACCAGTGATCTTCACAATACACCTGGAAGTAGGCATTTTGAAAAATTTAAATAGTTTAAATAAGGCATTTTAACCTCCATTTAAAGCATATTTAGTTTTAAAAGGGCTTTATTTATATATATAACCTTTTATCATAATTACCATGAATTATTTTTTCAATTATAAAAAATGATTCTATGTGAAATGATATATTCATCTAACACCAGTTTTTCCTAGAATTAAATTCCAAACACAAATGGAAGCACACTGATAATACTCCTTCACTTGTTTGCTAAAACCATCCCTGGCTGTCTCATAAGGACACTGTTTCCCTGGTAACACTATCCCCAGCTGTAGCTATTTTTCCTCCAAACCCCACAAAGCAGAGCCTGATGGTGGCAGTGGTAGATGTCCTCCTTGCTTCTCATTGCCTCTTACAACTCTATATTCCTTCTTCCTTCTGAAAAACCACCAGCTTCATTTGAAACTCACACCATCAGATTATACTACTCGCTATCCCAACCCTCCAAGTCATCTTCAACATTCCCTTTCATTTTCTGAAAATTATAGCTCCTGGCCCACTGTCAGTCTGTCTCTGCACAACTACTCCTATCATAAATTTTTAGTGATTTCAATATCCACACAGATAATCCTTTCAACACCTTGGTCACCTAGTTCTTCAGCCCCTTGCCTTCAATGATCCTGCCTTCCTTCCAGCCTACCTCAGCCATACTTCAGCCCCTCCATCATCTCAGTCTGATTCCCCACTCATCGGATAGTCTCTTCCTACTTCTCCAACTCATTCTGTCCAGTACTGCATCTCCAATCTCATCAAAAACCTCCATAATCCATTGTTCCTACCACCTTTTTCACTAATTTTCACTCTTCCTTCATATCCTCATTTCCCCCTATCTTGGGACTTCATGGTCCATCAATATACATACTCCTTTGCATAAACCCTCCCCTTGGTTCTCCCTCACTTGACTATGCTTGTTTGGCAAAACACAGTCTTAGCTAAATCCAGCTCCTCACCTACATCTATATGGCCGAACATGACTAGAGAAAAACATATAATGATATAGCCAAAACTCTCAGTTGGGCCCCCTTAGTATTACCTGGAAATTCTACATCCCCTAGCTCTTTTCATACCTCCTCCTTTCTCCTCTAACTCTAACCTGCAAAATTCCCTCCCCCACCTGCAGTCAACGACTTTCCTTTAAATTTTACGGATGAAATAAAATCAGAAAAGAACTTCCTCATACTCTCACTACTAAAATCCTAATCTCCCTGACTCTAAAGGCATCCATACCTTCTGCCTTCCCTCCTGTTTCAACAGATAATCAGTCTATGCCCCTAAGGCTAACTGTACTGAAGCACATCTCCTCTTACATACTGAAGGACTTCACTCATGCAATTGTCCCCTTTCCTGTAGATTCAGTTTTTTCCATAAATATTGGATTTTTCCCCATTAGCATATTGAAATGTGTATCATCTTTAAAAAACCCAAAAACTAAAATTAATAAAGGCCTCCTCTGATTCTCCCATCTCTCTCCTGCTACCACCCTGTTTCTCTGCTTCTACTTAGAGCAAAATATCCTAAAAGAATTGCCTAACATTTGTGCTCTTCAAATACAGTTGTCTGTATTTGCACTCTTCAAATACAGTTGTCTGTATTTGCATCATCTCCTGCTCCTGAGCGCCCTCGAAGCAGTCTACTAGAGCTGCTCTTGTGAAGGTCATTAATGACCTTCACGTTGTTAATGATCAATTTTTCTTGACCTGACGGAGAGCATCAGATACAGCTTCACACCTTCTTTCATGAAAGGGTTTATTCACTTAGTTTCTGGGACTCTGCTCTACTGGTTCTCTTCTCACCTCTCTTGTTGCTTGCTGTCCCAAACTCCATTGCTGGATGATTCTCATCCTCCTGTTTTTAAACACTGAAGGGGGCCAGGACTTAGGTTCTCATCAGATCTCTTCTCTACACCCTAATGCCCCAGGCTTTAAGTATCATGTACAAATTAATGACTACCAAATATTTTAGCCTGCACCTATTTCTGAACTCCAGAATCATGTATTCAACTATCATCAACTCAACGTCCCCACTAAATTGTGTTAATAAGTACTTCAAATTTAACAATCTACTCCCTCAACAAATCTTGACAAC
This sequence comes from Monodon monoceros, assembly GCF_005190385.1. NCBI lineage: Eukaryota > Metazoa > Chordata > Mammalia > Artiodactyla > Monodontidae > Monodon > Monodon monoceros. The sequence continues at coordinate 57,609,415 of NW_021703768.1, read as the reverse complement.
TCTGTTTTCAAAATACATTCAGAATCTCATTACCACTCACGATCTCTTCTGCTAATACCCTTATACAAGTCACCATCATCTCTCACCTGGACTTCAGTGGTTAACCCTTTCTCTCTGCATCTACTCTGGCTCCTTCTAGTTTATTCTCCATATAGCAGGCAGAGTGCTACTTCAAAAACATAAGTAACCTCATCACTCCTCTACTCAAAAGCCTCTACTTGCTTCCCACCTCACCCACAATAAATCCAAACTCCTTATCATGGTCTACAATGCCCAGCCTGATCTGTTCCCTCTGTGGACTTATCTTTGACTACTTTCTTCCTTGTTTACTCCTACTCAGTGACATGGTTCTCTTTGCTATTTCGTAACTATGCCAAGCATGCTTCTACCTCAGTCCCTTACACTTACTGGAATGCTCTTCACTCACCTATCTGCATGGCTTGCTCCTCCCTCAATGTCTTTCAAAAACAACCTCAAAAAGGTTTTCACTGATCATTCTATCTAAAATAGCAGCCCTCTGTTGTAACTGTCTATCCCCTTACCCTGGTTTATTTTTCTTCATAGCATATATCAATACCTCTCCTTTTCCTAAGTAACATTATTCATTCATTAAACATTTGAGTGCTTAATATGTGTAAGACTGTTATAAGCTTGCATTGTTGTGAAAGTTTCTTAGTTTTCACTTGAGATAATGCAAGCTCTGTAGAGAAGAACTTTTGTTTACTAAAGTACCTTCAGCACTTACAACAGAGTCTTACACATAGTAAGCGCTCAAATATTTGATGAATGAATAATGTTATACATGAAAAATAAGGGTGGGGTGATGGTGGTGGGATGAATTGGGAGATTGGGATTGACATATATACACTAATATGTATAAGATAAATAACTAATAAGAACCTGATGTATGAAAAAATAAAATAAAATTCAAAAAAAAAAAAAGAAAAATTAAGGGTGGTCATTCACCCAAAGATCATTTTCTTAATAGAAGGAGGTTAAACCAATCCTTCAAGAGTCTCCTGTAAATAGACATGCACTCTAGGTCTCTCCTGCAAACATCACACTTTCACCAAAGATATACATTAGGCCAAGATTCAGAGTTCTATCCCCATCTACATCAGCTGCCACAATCCCGTTGTGCGGACATGTCAAACAACAGATGTGTCATAGTGGTCACAAAGCCTGGGCAAAAACGTACATAAACTTAGAAAAAAGCCATCACTACTGATTATAGTGACTTCTTAAATTTGAAAGACAATATCTAAATGACTATAATTGATAGCAAAAAGCAGGTAAACAAGTAATAGAAAACTCTAATAGAGAATCAAAATGTAACTCTTAAAATTTACCACCAAGCCCCCTGCCCCTGAAACACACACACACATATACACGTATCTTTTAAAAACTAACTTGGTGGGATCTGCCCCTTTAAAGTAGGCATTAACAGATTCTGTAAGGGCGACTGCCACAGGTAAGGTGTCCTGATTTCCAAGGCTGACAGGACTGGGACCTCGTGACACACCTAGAATAAATACAATTCATTTGTTAAATCCTATAGAAAGATATTTATTAAATACCAAGACAGAGTAGACTCAAAATATTAGCTTGTCACAAGTGACTCTATTACTGGTTTCAAAGATGCCCCAAGTATAAATCTGGTTAAAAAATGGAGCATAAAACAAGTTGGACAAATAAAATATGACAGGAAAATATGTCACAGTGACTTCAATTTTAAATAGAATGACAAAGAAGGGTTGGGTTAAGGAATGTCAGAAGGAAAAAGCCCTTCACCTGAAGAGCTAAAATTACTAAAATATGGCTTCAAAACCATTCAGATACTAAATTCTTTCAGGTTCTACTAATTCACATATGTAAGATCATTAAACTGGATTTTTCTATTTAAGGTATTTCTATACGTTAGCTATTTCTAAATGAGCAGTGTAATGTAATCATGCACTACTCATTATTACTGTAATTCTCCTTTACCTCTTCTTTGTCTTATGCTTGCATTATATTCCCATATTACCTTTCCTCAATAAACATGACTAATAACATCATTTTGAGGTAACATTCCTGACATAAAGTTAACTCAGTAAGATACCTTTAGAGTCAAATCATAGAAAGAGCAGTGTTTTAAAAGAGTAATAAAATGTAAACAAATTTAATGTATATGTTCAGGTGTTTTTTAAAACCTAAAATCTGGTTTATTTCATAACAGACAAATCCCTTAAAACAGTGCATTGCCTTTTTTTTTCTTTACAAATGTACTCTCTCCATTTATGCCTTACCATTATTGTTATCGATTGGAAAGTGGAGCATTTCATTTAATATACAATATATGATGAAATTTTGTAAAACTAAGTCAATCGGGTAGTTAATTATGATTATTCATTCTTAAAGAAAAATACGTTGACCTAGGTTATTCATTTATCTCTGAAATCTGAATGTATGTTTTTTGTTACATAAATGTTACACCATGTTCATAGCCATCAGATATCTTTATTTCAGATGTGAGCTACTTTTGAGATACCTAGAGTATTGTTAATTCTAACAAAAATCAGTACTAGCTTTCTTTGCCTCACAACTAAACCTGGGCTCTTACAAATAGTGAGAAAGAGCTTTTGTTACCTTTAGAGGCCAGGAAGATTCTGTACTGTTCAAGATTTTGAAGAATTCTGATTTAGAAGGTTCTTCATAGTTTAAAAAAAAAATGACTCAGTGATTAAAAATACATGGAAACAGGAACTGCTGTTTCTAGGCCACTGGGAAAAGTAAACTCTCCCAAACAAGACAACTTAAAATTTCATATGAAAATAAACTCAATAATAAAATGTATTCACAAAATCACAACAGCTACTATCTACTAACCACCAATATATGCCAGACACTTTGCCAAAGAGGCATGAAAGAAATGGTGCCTTTCTGAACCACAAGTAGTTTTTTTCTGCAAAGCAGGAACATACTTTGTGGGTGATGGGCTGCAACAATGAAAGGACATGAAAATGTGTCTGGAGAAGTGTTTATAACCCAGATCAGGACATGGAAGACCTTAAATTTTATCCTATTGGCACTAAAAGCCACTGAAAATGTTTAAAAGAAACATGATTGTGTTTTTCATTTTGTAAGATCACTGAACACAGAGTGAATCCTGGATTGAAAAGAAAAATGACTTGGCAGAGATTCAAGTTTGGATCAGGTGAGAGATAATTAAATGAAAGCTAAGGGCTTGAGCAAGAGGCAGTAGTTTCTAGGATATGTGATTACAACTATGCAAATACATGTTTGCGCAGTGGGAAAATTTCACTATAAATCTAAATTAGTTCAATTTTTAAAAAAATATATTCTATACTAGGGTCACTAGAAATTCAGGAAAGCATATTTTCAGAGAAAGATGAAGGCTATAATAATCTTTTATTAGAAAAAATTCTATGCTCTTAAATCTGAAATTAATCTTTTCCCTTAGGTAACCTACACAAGTGGATATCTACACACAGTCATGGGTAACATTAATGCCTGCTAGGACTTTGACATTAAAAATCAAAAGAAACCTACAAAGTTATTCTTTTCAATTATCCAATTTGGGCATATAAAATGAGAATTCTTGAAATAGTTTCCCTGTAAATTGTTAAGCCTGTTACTGAAATATTGGCAAGAAGAAAAAAGTACTGGAGAGTTAGGAAAAAAACTCAAAATCCACTTAACATTTTGGCATATCCCCTTTTGTATATTCCATTTTTGTTTCCAAGATCATATTGTATATGCATCCTTCAAAAAAATGTTTGACACAGGAAATATGTGCTTAAGTCCCTAAAAAAGTCTAAGTGTGTACTATATTATTCAGAATAACTCACTTTTTGGAAAAAATAAATTCCTTGGATGTTCTTCTTTATAAGGATAGTATGCATGCATTCTAATTTTGGTTTAATTGTTGCATATTTACAATTGTGTATGTTTTGAAAATGCAGAGACATAAAGCTGAAATAAAGGGTACCTACCTTTGTAACAATCAGTGAATATTTCTGTGGAATTCCTTTCAGCTCCGGAGTAAAAAACAGGGACTCACCCCCAACTACTTCCTACCTCTTTGCTTCTAACTTCAGCTCACTGTATGAATGGTTTTCGTATGATTGATAGCCTTTGCTTTGTGGTTTTTATATTATAGTTTCTTTTTGTTAACTGACATATTCTTTCTGGTTCTTTCCTAATCACTTTTTCTCTGCTTCTAATAGCTTTAGAGGTAAGATTTGTTGATATTTCTTAATGTTAAGGAGAGAAGAGCAGGAGGGAGATGGAAGATAATGCAAAAATAATGTATGTTTTTATAATTTATCCACTGCTATCAATGGATCCTGTATAGAAACTGGACATAATTAGTACAAAATTGAGATAGTTAAACCTTAGAGTTATTCTTGATTTCTGAGACACCATAAATTGCTAGAAAAGGAAAAATTAGATAACAGAGTATTTTAGATACACTTTAGGATCATTAGTTAACATATACATCTGCTTTCGATACAATACCTTGTGAAGTCTCACAGTGCTTTTCAATTTCAGAGAGTGTCCCAATCAAATTATCATCTTCTATCACATTTAAATAAAACAAAATATTGCAGGAAAAGAAAATACTTTCAAGAACAAGAAGAATCAAAAACTTAAATCTAAACAGGGAGCTGAATAAACATCACAATAAAGAAAGAAATTTTTAGGAAGATTTAAAGAAACTGTCATATAAAATCCACATTACATCACATCCTGCCTGCCTGTATCATCACCGTCACCTACTTGTCGTTCTCCTATTGCCAGCACTGGCCCAAACTACAAACAAATATGCACCAACTTAATCAAAATTAAAGTTTCCATCACAAATAGAAAACGTTCTGAATAATCTGGAGATAATGGGAAACGACTAAAGCAATTTTGGTTACCAGGACCTGCCTGATTTCTAACAGGACCCATCTATGTTCTTTATGATTAAAATACAGATTCTGTGGAAACAAAAGGTAAAAAAACCACATATACAAACAAAATGTAAGAATAAGGTGCCTGTTACAGCAAACAAAAAGACTTATTGAATATATTGTTTACATATAGTCAGAAGATGGGAAAAACAGTATGTTCACAAAAGTATATCAAATAAGATGGTAACATCATGTTTCAGACATTTAGAAATAAAATCATTTATCTCATTTTAGCCTATACCACTCATGCCGTTTTTACAATGGCTACATACAGAAGGCCCATTTCTCCTGCGTGAGTTTTGACAAATCAAATTAAGTATAATTAAATCAGCTTAATTAGGGCTGGGATTCTTAAACTCAACATGCATCAGAATTGCCTAGAAAGCCTGTTCAAAGATTGCTAGCCCCACTCCAGAGTTTCTGATTTAAAAGGTCTGCAGTTCTAGTAAGTTCCCAGGTGATACAGACAGATGCTGCAGGTCCCAGGACCACACTGCAAGCACAAAACCCCTTCCTTTCACTGAATCAGTTGCTTTTAAAACAAATTTTCTTAGGAATGTAAGTACCAATTCACAGTAGAAAGTACTGCATCATATTCTGCCTTCAACTATTTATATTGGTCAGTAGTTTATAAGTTTGATGCATTCTTAACAGTGCTAATCATGGTTAAAATTCTCTATTCAGATAATATAAAATGTGAAAGAGAAAAGGAAAATGTGGCTAGTTTGATAATGCCAGGTGTGTTTCGAGAAAACCAAAATGTCTAATGCGTAACTCTTCACCACCCTCAGCCTGATCATATTTTGGATGTTAAATCTGGCATGTAACTTATGATAACCACTTACCTACTGGAGTATTGGCAGCACTGAGTGACGCAGAAGATGAGATAGAGGAAGAACTTTCTGCCCGGGCTAACGGAGCAGCAGGAGGTGGGCTGGTATTGGAAGTTATAGGTGGGCTGAATGGCCTGGGCTTAAAAACAAAATGTCATTTACCAAAATGCTAAAACAATTCCCCAGTTATCAGAAAAGATTTTTAGGTATCAGGAACATTAATTTTAAAATACTAAACCAAATTTATTGTGTTTCTTAAAACTCACAGTTAGAGATGCCTAGGTGAAATCATTTTCAAGAATATATTAAAAGCTGAAAAGGCTATTTTAAAATAATGCCGTCAAGAGAATCTTTGTATATAAAACTTTTTCTGTATTTCAAAAAGTATGCTTAAGATAGATTCTCAGAAGTTAAACTGTTAAACATTATGAAGGCTTTTCATACCTAGTGCCAAACTGCTTCCCATTTGGGTAACTCACTTTACCCTACTGCCTGTAAATATATGAGAATATTTCTCTGCACTCTTGCCAGCAATGAACAGATGAGCCTTAGAAGAAGGAAAAATAATAAAATTTAAAACCTTTTAGCTAATTCCGTAGATAAAAATAAAATTGGCATTTCTCTTTTATGAGTTGTCTGTTAGCTTTGCCTGATTTAGTTTGGGGAGGTCTTAGTATTATCTGAGCTTTCACTAACCCTTTTCTTTATTTGATGCAAATATTTTCTTCCTATATATTGCTTTACTTCTGGCATTTACAAATCTGTGCACATTTTCCTTATAATTCATTGTAATGCTTCCTCATTGAGAAAGTTTACCCCATTCAGAGGTTTGAGAAAATCTTAATTCTACTGTCTTCCCACTTTTCTGGTTAAAAATAAAAACAAATATGAAAAATATGATTCCAATTCATTTATCTTTTACTTTGGTGAATGTTTTTTTTTCCTTCCAAATTCCTAATTGTTCCAATAATACATTAGCAACACTTCCTGAGGTGTTTCATTTTTAAAATATGGAATATTGAGCTCAATCAAAGAAAACCTTTTCCTGCTTCTAAAAGTTATAAGTAAATGCAATATTTATTTAGTGCCTATACTATGTGTCAGGTCTTGGGTACTAGATACAAAGCAGTGAATTAGACACTGTTTCTGTCCCCATCTATTTGAGGAACATGAAAAACAAGGCGAAAAACAACCAACAAAACCCTATAAGCATTCATACACTAAAATTATTCAACTCTACTCGCATGAATATAAATTTATAGATATACACTCTTATAAAAATTAGGTTATACTGCCCAAAATATTTTACATTTAGTAAACCCTTGTGCCCCCAATTAATTATTTTTAAAGTATTAGTTCCAGAGAATGGCTTTTGGATGACTCATTATTATGGACAGCAGGTTGAAAAAACACAGCAAGGTGTAAAATGTGGCTGTGGAAATATACAGATGGAGGTGGTACAGGACATGAGGTGACAGGCATTATGTAAACTATTAAGGCATCAGCAAAGTATTAAGGATATGAAATTGGCTAAAGCATAGTCCAGGGAAGGAAGCGTACACAAAAACAGTACAGTCATCCCTTACACTTTAAATCATCTCTAGATTACTTACAGTACCTAATACAATGTAAATTCTATGTAAAAAGTTGTACATGCAATGCAAATGCTATGTAAACAGTTGCTAGTGTGTGGCAAATTCAAGTTTTGCTTTTTGGAACTTTCTGGATGCCCCCCCCAATATTTTTAATCTGTGGATGTGGACCCCATAGATACGGAGAACTGACTGTGGGTCAACTTTATATACAATGTGATTGATGCACTAAAAGAAACATGAGCAAGTGTATGGGTATAAGGAAGAGAATGACAGAGGATGATTAAGTCCACTGTGGGGTGGAGAGGAGGAGTAACCATCAAAGAGGGCTTCACCTAGGTGGTGATATGTAGCAGGGTCTTAAAGAGAGCAGTTTCCTACATAGAAAACTGAGGGGTATTTCAGACAAGAGGGAGTACAATAGAGACATGGATACGTAAAAGAGCATGATGTGTTTGGGGAACAGTGGAAAGTTTCAAGTGGCTGGAACCTAGGTTGCAAAGAGGAGAAAACTGGACAGTTAGTATGGTAATGCAGGTTGTTGAGTCAACTTTATGAAGAGTCTTATAGATTCAGCTAAAATATTCAACCACGTGGATTATAGGTGTACCACTGTAGATGTATATATCAGGGGAAAAAGATTAAGCTTGACATTTAGAAATTTAATTCTGGCAATTAAACTGGCAAGTGAAAGATGAAAGTAAACCAGAACAGACTGAAGGAAAGAAGACTGGTTTGGGAGAGCCTGATTCTCAATAGAACCCATATATTTTCTTTCGTTATCTGACAACTTTCGAAGACCAATGCCTTTTTCTCTTTTTAAGCAATGTGTACTTTTACAAGTCAATTAAGTGATGTGAACTCCAGACTGCTTATGTATAAAATAAAGAAAGCTGGACTGGATGCCCACCAGGACTCCCCTGGCAGTATACTTCTAGGTCTAAGAACAGGCCACCATTTTTTCCTTAATATTTGACTTTAAGCAAAATTATATCAAAATTGCTTCTTAATTATGAAACAATGGGTACTGAACTGTATTTTTATAATGTGCTAACTTTCTCAGGAAATCTCTTTCCTCCTGAACAACGGTCTTGCTCCACAGGTATGATCACTGAGATAATATGGGGAAGTGAAGGAAGTATCAGCAGGGAAAACTTTTCTGTACTTTGAAGACTTGAGTAGAAAATTCCAAGCATTTAGCAGTAAAGGGACATACAGAGAAATATCATTTGCATATTAAATCAAAACAGTTATAATTAAAAAAAAAACACCTGAGTACATACTATTTCATTAATCCCACTGAGTTTTCCTGAAGTAAGCTTTGGTCTGGAAGCAGGCCTTGGAGGTGGGACAATGGTACCTACAGAAAGAGGAGTTGTGGGCCTGGCTGGTGGGTGGAAAAAGAGAATTTGAAGAAAATCATTAGTATGTACCAATCCCTAGATAAAAACATTCTATTACAGAGAAACTATTACGATTCAAAGCTCATTTTTCAGAAGTTCTTTTTCTTTAAAATGTAATTATAGCTATTTGTGAAATGCTAGGAATGTATCAAGCATGCTTTTTTCGAAGCTACCAATAATATTCCTGAAAAAAAAAATTAACTTTTCAATAAAACTGACATAAATTGTATTCCTGTTTCAATTATTTATACATATAAAAATTAATAAGTAAGCTGGTGAAAACCAGTTTAAGGCCTAAGGTCTTCAGTTTACTGCCAATACTTCTACTTTACAGTTATTTGCAAGACCAAGCCTTTGAAGCAACATCTTCAAAATAATAACATGAACTCTAAATAAAAACATTTACCTTAATTAAACTTGTAATCTCACTGTTAAGTTGAAACACACTGTGCCATTTTTTAGTGACAATCAAACATATCTTTATAGTTTCCACAAATTTCCACAAATCACTGTAATTTTTGGTAAATATAGAAAATCATATATTGACTTCATAAATCCTACATAAATTTAGTGTTCAATGTTTTTCAACACTATTTGCAAATGTTGCAATTTTAAAAACCAGAAATACTAACTTCAGTATTCCTAATTAAAAATAACTCTCCAGGGACTTCCCTGGTGGTGCAGTGGTTAGGAATCCGCCTGCCAATACAGGGGACACGGGTTCAAGCCCTGGTCCAGGAAGAGCCCACATGCCACGGTGCAACAAAGCCCGCGAGCCACAACTACTGAGCCCGCGTGCCACAACTACTGAAGCCCACGCGCCTAGGGCCCATGCTCCGCAACAAGAGAAGCCACCACAATGAGATGCCCACGTGCTGCAACGAAGAGTAGCCCCCGCCTGCCACAACTAGAGAAAGCCCACTCACAGCAACAAATACCCAACGTAGCCAAAGAAAAAAACAAAAAAACAAAAACAAAAACCTCAGCATGGTAGAAATTAATCAGTGAAATTCAAGTGTATATCATCAAAAGTCACACATGTATTAACATAATCAAAGCAAGAGTGTAGAAGCAAATACATTTAAATGATCTTTAAATTAATTAAAATGATCCTCAAATTCTTTTGGTCCATTCTAAAAGATGAGTCTATAATTCAGATTGAAGAATATAATATGGGTGTGAAGAAATATGTTTCAGTAAGTTCTATAAGTTTACAGATGTGCAAAGTTAAAAATATAAGAATGGGCCTTGTATGTACATGGGGAAACAAACAGTAAAGCTGAGGACCCTTGGTCAGCAATGGAGGAGTGAAAGGAAGGAGCATGGAGGTGGTAGCAAGAGACCTAAAGTAAAAGGTAGTCACACCGGAGTGAAAGCAAATGCATGGGGGTATGGAATCATCTAGAAAGCAGATCATATGAAGAGATAAAAGATGCAAGCACCATTCAGGTTGCTTGAAGAAAACAGTAAAAACCTGGTAAGAAATCAAGTTCAGATTCTAAGCCTGCTGCCTTCTTCCAGTCAGCACCAGTTCTTTCACGCTGCGCCCCTACTTTAAGCTGTACATTGGAAGAAATGCGCACTAACCTGAAGACTGTTACACTTCCCTGTGCTATGACATATTTACTTTAACGATAGTTCATTATCAATGAAACCAGCACTGACCAATACTCAAGTTATTTCAAGCTTCTGAGGGGGCTTAACATGGTAGAGACATTTACACCTGAAGCTTCATTACTAATCAAGTGGCCTGTCCAAATGGCATTTAGATTGACTCAATCCAAGCCTGGTAGAAGTGTTAAGTTCACCTTCTTCAAATAATCAGAATTTGCTTTTTGAGAAAAAGTAATAACAATGCTCATTAATATCACTGTTTATAAATGAATCAATTGTAATAAATTATAAACAAATCTATCTCCACATGCCAATTAGATACTGCTTCTAGAAGCCTCTGAAGGAGATGACTACAACTGTTCACAGGTTTAAGTATCTTAACTGTGTTTTGTGGTGGTGGTGGTGGTGCTCACTTCAAATAAATGTCCACTAGATGCAGTATTTCAAGAACATGAAGTGACTTGTAAAGTATAAAACACAGGCAAAAAGAGCTAACCGGGCTTCCCTGGTGGCACAGTGGTTGACAGTCCGCCTGCTGATGCAGGGGACACGGGTTCGTGCCCCGGTCCGGGAAGATCCCACATGCCGTGGAGCGGCTGGGCCCGTGAGCCATGGCCGCTGAGCCTGCGCGTCCGGAGCCTGTGCTCCGCAACGGGAGAGGTCACAACAGTGAGAGGCCCACGTACTGCAAAAAAAAAAAAAAAAAAAAAAAAAAGAGCTAACCTACATCTGCTCTCTGACACTACCTAAGGGGAACAGATAAAGCATGTTTCCCATACCACCCTTCATCTGAATAAAGGCACAGACTAATCTAGGATACAGAAGCAATGATGATGATGCAGAAGAAAAACCAGCAGCATTGCTAGCTTCTTCTGTCAGTAGCTTTTCAAAACATTTAATATTATGGCAAAGGTCACGCTGGTCCTCAGAGATGCAGCTGTTGGAAAAATCTCTCATCCAAAGCACCAGGGAACGCAAAGGTATTTTCAGCTTTACAATGCAATCTCTGGAATGCCTTCTGAGCTCCACTGGAGTCAGTAATTTTAACAAGTTCATCAGTAAAGGAAATCCACTGACTCTGCAACCATGAAGCAAAAGGAAACTTATTGTGCTCGCTGGTGGTGTCTTTACAGCAGGATAGCAGAGAGGGTTGGTGGAAAAGTCTGGTAATGGGTTTTCTAGACCTAAAATCTGACCTGGTTTCAAGTAAAGAACCAATTATCACACCCCCAGACAAATCAGTTTGGGAGAGAAAAGCAGAGTTCCTATTCTGTTCACTAAGGTCAGCAGAAGAAGAATAAAGAAACTGAAAACTAGAAGCAACAGGAAAATTCTAAAACTAAAATATAAATCTGCACAGCCAAATAGTTCTTATTTCAGGTTAATATTATTTCAATTGCTCAAAACTAGAAAAAATTAATAATACATGGAACAAGAGCATGAGCTCAAACTTTATATTAACTGAGGAAAATAATTATGAGAATAAGAAACTTAAAATATGTATGAGTAAAATTTAAGGTCCAAAAATATATAAGGCCAGAATTATTCCTGATTTTCAGAGGAGCAAAAGGTAATGCTAACAGTCAGTAAAAGTCTAAAGAGGTTTGACAAGGTGTCAAAGTGATGCTGCTGGGTACATGTGTTCCTCAACAAAGTGCCTGACTAGTGATAAAACTTAAAACTGTCATAGGAAGTAAGACAGACAAAATCAGTGTTGGAGTTAATATAAAAAACCAGCCTAATATTTTTCAAAAGATAATTTTACAGGGGTTTTACAGAGCACAAGTGCTCAATTAACCCATGGGTAGAGAAGAAATGGTCTATACTAGCACTTATCAAAGGGAAGGAAGATATGAGCTATTTATATTAAATTTTATATACATATACTTTATCACATATAATTTATGTATATGTAAATTGTACATATATGTTTAAGAAGCAACTGAAAATACTTCTGTACCAAACTTTAAGCATGCTTCTTAAACATATAACAACACTGAAAGGTTTAACATATTAGTTACTAACTGATAGGAATTATTTTCTTAGACTGGTTTAGCTGAGATGGAGTGATTAATGAATTAAGATTCTGAAAGGGACAAAGGAGAGCAGGGAATAATCTGACAACCTGGCCATTTCTAAAATGTGAAAATGGTACCAGTGTAGACGATGTTAAGGGAGACATGCACTGTAAAAAGCAGTGGAAGAAAATTTAAGACAAAATGCCTATTTCACAATTTCACTTAGGGCCAGTCTTACAAAACAGGAGAATCATCATAATGTATTCATCAGTTTTATCAATAATTATATTCTGTCCAAGTGAAGACTTAATAATAATTACCACACAGCAGAGTGTCTCTTTTCAACATCACTAACATTCTTTGAAGGGCAAAATAATCTGACATTTTTAGACTTAATAGGAAGTTTTTAAAAGGCATAGCAAAATAAATTTTAAAATAAGCAAAAAAAAAAAGAGAAAGTTTTATCATTCCCTACCTACTAAACATCAAATGACAACTAAATGAAACTCATTTTTTTTTTTTTTTCTTTTTTTTTGGCTGTACGCGGGCCTCTCACTGTTGTGGCCTCTCCCGTTGCAGAGCACAGGTTCCGGATGCGCAGGCTCAGCGGCCATGGCTCACGGGCCCACCCGCTCCGCGGCACGTGGGATCTTGCCGGACCGGGGCACGAACCTGTGTCCCCTGCATTGGCAGGCGGACTCTCAACCACTGCGCCACCAGGGAAGCCCGAAACTCATTTTTTTACCTGAAGTTGAAAGTGATATGGGCAAAACATTCTTTAGATAGGTAGCAAGAGGAAAAGAGAGCACTTTTTTGAAAAGGAGATTGTGCTAAAGAAAATAGAAACGAAGGGTGGAGTTATGAAGAAATTTCTATATAACTAAAACTTCTGTGATAACAAAGTGAAAATTTTTATTAAAGATTAATAAAACCAATTCATAAAAGGATATTATCAAAATTAAAATTAGGACCTTCTCCATTCTAAAAACAGAACAAAACAGTATTCTGACATTTTTACTAAACAAAAAAAGAGACCCTAATACAACTTCAGTTTTTCCTATACAATTATTTTACTTATAAAATCTATTGTAAGATTAGTTAACTAAAACTAAATAGTAAACAAATGCCAATTGAGAAAGGCTATAATGCCACTTCAGAATATGTGCAATTACCTAATGACTGCTTCTTGCTGTTCAAAACTCCCAATTGTTTCAGGTTAAGGTTGCCTAAAATCCATTTATAATTTCTTTTTAAAACATTAGTTTCTAAACAGTCCAATTTTAAATACTAGTGTTTATTTTATTATTAACAGTAAAATGTTTCAACATGGCTTATTGTTTTGTTAATCTGCCAGAGTACAACGAATTGAACAAAGATTTTGGAATTAGTAAGATCCAGGTTTGAATCCATGCTTCATTTCCTAGTTATGTGGTGTTAGAGAAGTTCCTGATCTCTCTCAGCTTTACTTTTTCTATTTATAAAACAGGGACAATAAAAAGGACTTCATGCAGCAGTTAATGAGATGAAATCAAACAGAACGTGCATATATCCCAGCAAAGACACAGCAAGAACTCAATTCAAGTTCTCTCCCCAACATTCAAGCATTCCCTTAACCCCAAGTACTGCACGGCATTTCTGAAATCCCCAAGAAGGCTAAGATCAACTTAAAGTGATTTTATTTTCCTTTTTTGAACAAGCAGTTTTATTAAACATGCTTTGATGGTTGACTAGTGGGGTTTCATATTTTGAAGAAAAGAAAAATTTAATATATTCTTGCCAAAAGAACAACTAAAACACATTCATAAAGTTATTTCATGTTGGGAAGTGCTAAAGCCTTTCTGGAAAGCAGTTTGGCAAAAAGTAACAATGGGCATATCTTGTGACTCATAAATCTTGTATTAATAAATTATTATAAGGATATGAGATGTGCACAAAATCTGCTGTATCTACGGATGTCCATAATACTAAAAACTAGATGCAACCTGAATGTCCATCAAGAATGGACTGGTTGTATTAACGCACATCTATGAAGTTGAATAATAAAAATTATTATTTGGGCATTGATATAGGAATGATGCCTAGAAATAAATATATTAAGGGAAAAAAAGCTGGTGTTTGATGAATTTTTATCGTTAAATCCATATGGTCTTTAAGGTAAGTTAACAAAATCAGTATAAAATCACTTTTATATGGCAATATGATCAGAGGACAAGTTAAATTTTTGATCATTAAGTACAACATACAAGTAATGGATAAATCAATTAGGAAAAAGTAACTACTGCATTCCTTTACAGTTACAAAAAAATAATAAATAAATAAATAAATAAATAAATATATGTGTTTACCTGATGATGATGATGAAGTTAGTGAAGTTGAAGAAGATGAATCAAGAGATGGTCCAAACAGGGGGTCCCAAGCAAGTAAATCACTGGTCCCTTTCCTACCATAACATTTTAAAAATAAGGATTTTAGCAAATGAGTATTTTATTAGTATAAAATATAGTAATTTACCTTTATTTCATAGAAAGCTCAAATATATGATTAAAGAGTTGGACATTGTGCTTCACATATGATTGAATATGTGAAGAACATAATTAGCAGGTTTAATAAACTGATATTTGTTAACTGCTATAAGCAGAACCCACAATAACATTAAGTTCGCAAAGGAGAGTAGATTAATCCCCACTGATTAAATCTTGTTATATGCTAATAAATGTAGGGGCTGTCAGAATAGAAATAATTTCAGTTTTACAAATGAAAAGCAGCATGGAGAGTCTATATGAGCTGCCTAAGGACACACAGCTAATTAATTCTGTGGCACTATCAGATGTGCTAATTCACATCTGGAGCCCAGTCTTGGACAGATAATTTCTGAAGTGATACGAAATCAGATAGAATTTTTATAAGGCCATACTTATTATCAAAGATGAAGAAAAAGGGTAAAGGATTTTTTTCAAAGTACTTTTTAAGTACAGGATGGTGGCTTAAGCTCCATGTATATAAACGACTCTATACAAACTTCAAAGATCTGATCACTGCAGTAGATCATGCATAGGAGGAATTCTCCCTAGGTAATCCACTACCTGGGCTACTAAGGTTGGCTAGCAAAATGTATGGGTCATACATGTCTCTTTATGAGAGGTTACCAAGACTATGGACAAAATCAAGAGCATGAACATTCTCATTTCAAAAAACTCAATGTGCTGCATAACCAAAGATTTTCTTCCACTGACCTCTTGGAATCCTTCAAACTAGTTACTCTCAGGATTCAACTCTTGGCTCTTTAATGCAAACATAAATGTTTCTCTTTTCCATCTTAGTCATATACCCTTTTAGGATGCTTAATCTCTAGGATCTTGAGGACCTGACCTTTGCCACCCCGTCTTTTTTTCAAGTTAACTGCCCCAACTTTATTGAGGTATGTTTGACAAATAAAAATTGTATATATTTATGGTATAAAAAAAGAAAATCCCCATTTAAAAATAATCTAATGTATCAAACTACCATTATTTAAAATATTTTTTAGAAATCCTAGAAAACAGGCCCACTATAATGAAAATATTACAATCACCTATAAGCACATATCTAGTATCTCAACATGCACCCACATGGAAGCACACTTACGATAAAGTATAGAATCACAACTGTATAAATGATTCCTAAAAACAAAGTCTTAAAACACTAAACTTATCTTTAAAAATGATAAATGAATACCTCCACTCTGCTCGATTAGTGCTTAGCTTTCAAAGTTTCCATTTTAAACTATTCATTTAGTTAAGCCTACTTTTACTCATACAAAAAACATTAAAAGAAAGTATTCTTGTTGATAAATACAGAAGTGAAAAAGGACCCATGCAACACTGGCTTAAAATATTTTGTCTTTTTAAGAAGAACTGGCAACATGTCTTCTAGACCTCTCCTTTTTCAATTAAGTTGAAAAGTTTCATAAAGTATACAGTCTATTTTACAAGGTCACAGACAAAATTGAAGGAAAACAGTGAGAGAATTTCCATGTGAATAACTAGTTGAAATATAGACATGTATGAATTTGGGATACTATCATTTATTTAGAAGCAGTGAAGACACCAAGGCCAAATACAGCTGAATGGATTTTTTACAAATTATCATAGAAAGAAATACTGTCAAATGAGAAAATAATTTAAAACTTCTAAAAACTCTATATGACGTTTCACAGCTTAGGAAACAGGATGATTAAAAACAGTGTACTGGAATTAAAACTACAGAGATAATAAAACGAAGGATACTTAAAATTTAAATGTAGTGGGGAGGGAATAATAAATAGGTGGAGGACACAGGATTTTTAGGGCAGTGAAATTATTCTGTATGATACTATAATGGTGGACACATATCAATATCCGTTTGTCAAAACTCATAGGAAATACAACACCAAGAGTTAATCCTAATGTAAACCATGCACTTTGGGTGACAATGATGTGTCAGTGTAGCAAATGTGCTACTCTGGTGGGGGATTCTGATAGTGGGGAAGGTTTGGCATATGTAGAGGCTAAACGTATATGTAAAAATCTCCATACCTTCCACTCAGTTTTGTTGTGAACTTAAATTTCTCTAAAAAATAAAGTCTATTTAAAAAGAATTTTTAACGTGGAACTTACTCATTGGATGAAGCAGATGGCTTTGATTTTGTTAACTCTTCACCTAATTAAAAAGTTGAAATATTATGAAAAAATTAATAATCCGAGTAATAAAATATTTTAATGTAAGGAGAACTACTACACATACATCAATTTTTAAATTCTGGCATTAATAACATATATAAACAATTATGAAGAAAAGGAAAATAAGCCTTTAACAAGTCTTCTACCATGCTTAAAAATATAAAAATAGGGCTTCCCTGGTGGCACAGTGGTTGAGAGTCATCCTGCCGATGCAGGGGACACGGGTTCGTGCCCTGGTCCGGGAGGATCCCACATGCCGCGGAGCAGCTGGGCCCGTGAGCCATGGCCGCTGAGCCTGCGCGTCCGGAGGCTGTGCTCCGCAACGGGAGAGGCCACAACAGTGAGAGGCCCGCATACCGCAAAAAAAAAAAATTAAAAAAAAAAAAATAGCTGAATTTCTGTTAAATATTCATTTCTTCTAATATCTTTGATAAGAAACAACTTAAGTCAACTAAACTAATGAATAGTCAACTATTCATTAAACTGCTGTTCATAAAATAAAACAGGGGCTACAACTTTAAAAATCAGAACAAATGTTTAAATACTTATGTATTTAAATAACGTATGTAATAACTCAAGAATTTTAACTGATGAATCATGAAAGCATTTTTCAAGTTCTGATATTATTAATGATTATTTTATTGACCAAAAGTAGTTATTAATTCTTGAAGGACACCCTATTTTGAAAAATAAAATTTTTATAACAACAAAGGTCTCTTTATAAGGTAGTCTATTTTGCTACCTTCTGCATTTATAACATGAATCATTGCATAAGCAATTGGTACATGGAGGAACAGCATCAGTAATACAAAAGTCCTGCTGGTTAGTAAGCAATTTTCATTGCACCTTAATGTTTTGCATCACCAAGCAATAGCTGATGAATGCAAAATACATCAACATGGGTAATTACAGCAAACTATGAGGAATACAACAGTGTACATAATGCCCATTCACATCACATTCTCCCATTTGGCTCATTTCAGCTGTTTGTTTTGCCTCATGGTGCTTACTGTGGTGTTTGTCATCTTTTTGCATTTTGCCCTCATCTTGATAACTCAGTAGCCCCCTTTTATACTCATTTTCCTCACATCCCCTTATCATCAAGCTACTTACCATTTATGTTTTGAAAGTAAAAGCCTACTTTTAGTTTGGTATTTATTATGAATTTAATAGGTCTTTTTAATTGTGCTAGAATTTTTAATTACAATTGATGTCATGGTTTTTATTAAGCACTGTGTTCACAAAATTGCATAGCTTTTGTGTGGGCTGCCTCAACTCTATTTTCCCCACAACTCTTGTTATGTTTAATACATGATTCTGCAAATGGTGTTAACACCCCAAAAACATTTTTAGTATAATTTGAGTTACTGTACTAAAAATCTTATATTAGAAGTTGCAATTGTGATACGACTTAAAAATGGATCAAGCTAAAACTCATCTTTCTGGGGACTTCCCTGGTGGTCCAGTGGCTAAGACTCTGTGCTCCCAATGCGGGGGGCCCGGGTTCAATCCCTGGTCAGGGAACTATATCCCACATGCCGCAACTAAGGGTTTGTATGCCACAACTAAAGATCCCGCACAACACAACTAAGATCCTGCATGCCGCAACTAAGACCTGGCGCAGCCAAATAAATAAATAAATATTTTTTTTAAAAAAGTGCCTTCTGGCTCATGAGGATGAGTTATGCTAGTTAAACAGTTTTATGTGCTTAATCAGAAGCTGCTCTTTGGCTTTGTTGATTTCTGAAAAACGTTGTAGCCACATATTCAAGTTTAAAGCACATCTCAAAACGAAAAGAAATAGTATAGATAAGTTGTCTTCTGTTGCAAAACAAGCATCCTTCTAGTCTGTCGTTATGGCTCATGATGAAAAAAGACCATTTCTACAACTACATATGTTAGGCTACAAGCTTAGCAAATTCCCTGATAAATTTTAATAGACTTAAATAACCAATTTAAATGTCAAACTTACTAGATGAATTCCGATTCATCTGCACCTAAAATAGAAATGCAAAAACTAAGTACCATTAAACAAATAATTTAATGCGGTAATAAAATATTTGACAAAATGTTAATACTGGAACATAATTTTAAGTTGTTTTTAATATACCTGCTCAATTATAAACTGTATTTACGTAAAAAGATTACAG
This sequence comes from Monodon monoceros, assembly GCF_005190385.1. NCBI lineage: Eukaryota > Metazoa > Chordata > Mammalia > Artiodactyla > Monodontidae > Monodon > Monodon monoceros. The sequence goes on along the minus strand of NW_021703768.1, from coordinate 57,590,150 downwards.
AAAAAACTTTTTTGTAGTCAAAAAATAATACATGTACCTTTAAATCATTCAATAAAATGCTTTAAAATACCGGTATCTACAGCAACATACTATGACTTGCTAATTTAAAAACACAAATATTTTGAAAATCAATGTTCAAATATACAATTTCTTTTTAAGTCAATAGGTAAAAATATAAAATCTTGCACTTACTGGGCTGTGTCTCTAGTAGTACATGGAAGGAAAAAGAAAAACACAGTGTTTAAAAAAAAGGAAAAAGAAAAACATAGTATTTGCTTTAGAATTTAAAATATATTTCCTTGCTCTAATAATCTGTCTATTCTCTTCTTAATCATGTCTATTGATAAAATCTATATACCTTAAAACACATACACTGTTGGAGGGAAAACAACTTAAGCTAGATAAGCAAACTGGGCAACAAAGTATACTCTCAAGACCCCTCTTTTCAAATATTAACAATTAAAAATTTTCTGATTATTATTTATTTTCTGAGTATGAAGTTAACACGTTTACTTTTTTAAAAAAAAAATAGAAAAGAGCACAAAGCATCAATTATCTTACTACCCAAAGACAGATGCTTAACATTTTGATATATATATATCCTCTAGGCTTTTATTTACTTACATATATATTTTAAATTAGTTATGCTCTTTACACAATAAAAAATGTTTAATGGCTTCACAACTTCCTACTTCAAATATAAACCATAATTTAATCTTGGCATTAATGTTAAATAGTAATGGTAGAATAAAACCTCACTTCAGAAATTTGGTGGAAAAAAGTTCTAAAATTAAATTCTAGAAGTGTATGACTGGGAGAAAAACACTTTTTCTAAACAAATACATAGAGTCTACTGAAAATATGTAATTAAATAAAATACAAAATGGTAAGAACTTTTATTCTCCATCAGCTACAATAAGTATGTGCAGATAAACTAAACTGACATTCTAAGACATGCTTTTTTCCCATAATTTAACATTTCTAAATTTAAGAGTATGACATCGATAGAAAGATTATGGTGATTTTTTTTCTCCCTCAAAAGCTATCAAGTTTAGTATCTCAGAATTGAGGAATTAACCACTACCACTAAGAATTCTTATTTGCCTTTTCCTGTATGAAAAGTATGGAAAAACAACCATTAATTACAGTGACAGAAAAAAAAAAAGCAAAGATATAATTTAATTTCACTTGAAATTGATTTTTATGCAATTCCTTTTACATAAAGTTCACCAAAAAAAAATGGATGAAAAACTTTAACATTAGATGAGGAAAAGGTTAATATTGTAGTTTACAAAACTCTGCCTGAGACATATAGCACTATTTATAAAATACATCAAATGGCAGAAATAGTGCATTTCCCACATTTTTGTTTAAAACACATTCAAAAGGAAGCAAAACTAAACCAAACTCAAACATTCATCTGCCTGTATAAAAATTATAAACTGTATACCTCAATAAAGCTGAAAAAATTATAAATATTTCCTCATCCAACATGCTTAACTATTTACTATGTGATGTTTTGATTTTCGTTAGTCCTAAAACTAATCAGATGCAGGTAGATGAGCTTAAAAAACCAAAAAACAAAACCCCAAAGGCTTCTGTATAATGAGTGCAAACTTGCTTATTTTCTTACTTACAGATATTGCTGGGGAGAGCGTTATATTTCCTATAGATACTTTTAATTCATCCAAGGAAGCCATTGTGTGATGTGAGTTATTCGGATGCATAGGTTTGATTTCTATCCGATACTTCTTTGGTTCTTCATCCTCAGAATCAGAATCACTAGATGAGTAGAAATGGTTCTCTTTGGTATGTGAGTATCAGTTAAAGAATTGAGTTTTTAAATTATCTTAATGCACAACCAGTTTTTCACACATTTATAAAAAGGAACAAAAAAACTCTGAGATAAGATGTACTTTATCAGAAATGTAACTACTAACTTTTATTCACCGCATGTCAAATAAAGATCACAGAGGCACATTTTATTACAATTAATTAAAAATTTGAAGAGTCTTTATTAAATAATAGATTATTTTAACTGTCTACTTATATATGCCAACACAATCCATAAGACTATCCAGATGATGAAAGGATATCATTCTGATTTGCTTCTGGTTTTATACTATAGCCTTCTTCATCCACATCAGGAATGTTCTATGGGGAAGAAGAAAAACTTTACTGTAACAATGCCTCCAACTGCAAAAACATTAAAGGTTAGCAAAACAGCCTTAACTATTACCGAGGAGCTTTATCATATATCAAATATCATAGATTAACAAAATTATTAACACTGGGAAATTATGTGTTTTTAGATAATTAGCTTCAAATGACACTCCACGCTTCAGACGTCTGAAAGAAAAAAGCACTGCAAAACAAACAGGATAAACACTGAAAGGAAGAGAATAGGTGTTTGGCTAGGCATGTCAGCAGTTCTGTGAATAACCAAATTTTTACCTAAATCTTCAAAGTGAAGAAATAAAAGCAAAAGATTGTATGCATCCACGGAAGAGAGGCGGTAAAATCAGAGGACTGACAGCTTAAGTAAATGGAAATACATATTAAAAATATAGAACAGGGCTTCCCTGGTGGCTCAGTGGTTGAGAGTCCGCCTGCCGATGCAGGGGACACGCGTTCGTGCCCCGGTCCAGGAAGATCCCACATGCCGCGGAGCGGCTGGGCCTGTAAGCCATGGCCGCTGAGCCTGCGCGTCCGGAGCCTGTGCTCCGCAACGGGAGAGGCCACAACAGTGAGAGGCCCGTGTACCACAAAAACAAAAAACAAAAAATATATAGAACAGGGACTTCTCTGGTGATGCAGTGGTTAAGAATCCGCCTGCCAATGCAGGGGACACGGGTTTGAGCCCTGGTCCTGGAAGATCCCACATGCTGCGGAGCAACTAAGCCCGTGCGCCACAACGACTGAGCCTGCGCTCTAGAGCCTGCATGCCACAACTACTGAGCCCACATGCTGCAACTACTGAAGCCCACACGCCTAGAGCCCGTTCTCCGCAGCAAGAGAAGCCACCACAGTGTGAAAGAGTAGCCCTGCTTGCTGCAACTAGAGAAAGCCCATGCGCAGGAACAAAGACCCAACACAGCCAAAAATAAATAAATTAATTTAAAAAATATAGAGAGAGAACAAAAAAACAGAAATAAAAGACTACCAAGGGGCTTCCCTGGTGGCGCAGTGGTTGAGAGTCCGCCTGCCGATGCAGGGGACACGGGTTCGTGCCCCGGTCCGGGAAGATCCCACATGCTGCGGAACGGCTGGGCCCGTAAGCCATGGCCGCTGAGCCTGCGCGTCCGGAGCCTGTGCTCCGCAACGGAAGAGGCCACAACAGTGAGAGGCCCGCGTACAGCAAAAAACAAACAAACAAAGAACAAAACAAAACAAAAAGACTACCAAGAAAATTTAAACTATACTAAAATACCACCTCTTTTCCATGAGACTGGCAAAAACTCAAGTTAAAAAATATACTCTGTTGGCAAAGCTGTGAGGAAATGTACTCTTATACTTTATTGGTATACATACAAAATAGTACAATTCCTACAGAGATAAATTTAGCAATATCTAACAAAAAATTTACGTGTTTACCCTTCTACCTAGGAGTTCCTTTTCTAGGAATTTACTCTGAAGATATGCCCCCAAGAATTAAAAAATACATATGCAACAAGTTTATTCACCAGAGATTATTTGTAACTCAAAATTATTGGAAAGTACTAAATGTCCAAGCATAGCTGAATAAACTATGCTGCATACACAAAGTGAAGTACTATGCAGCTATTTAAAAAAAAAAAAAAAAGAGAAAAGTTTCCATGAACTGATATGGAGTGACTTCCAGGAAATACTGCTAACTGAAAAAAGCCAAGTACAAAAGAATATATATAGCATACTACCTTTTAAGTAAGAAAGAAGGGGAAATTTAAAAACCATATAGATATCTGCATTCTTTATGAAAAAAAATTAAAAACAAAAAAACACTGCAAAGATAAATCAGAACACAATAAAGCTGGTTACCTAAGAAGGAAGGGTGATGGAGCAGAAGGGATACAGAAGGGACACTTCTCTAAAAATGCTTTTGTGGTTAAGTAAGAGAATATAAAATTTATGCTCAAATGGATCAGAAAAAAATATACACACAAACACATGCACATACGCAGGGAGAATGGAACTGTTAAAGCAAATGTAGTAAAAAGTTAAAGGTATACAAGTGTTCTTTATACTATTTTATTCTTGTATTTCTTTATAGGTTACAACATATTTCTAAATAAAAACATTTTTTAAATGGGGGAGAAAAAGAACTGCCAAGAAAAGACAGGGTGTACCAGCTGGATATAACTGGGCAGCTAGTATCATTCTACTCCTAGAGTTTCCCCATTCTTCCTCCAATCACTTGCTAAAGCTCAGCAAGAGAAATATGAAGGAATGCTAACCTGACAGGCACAGCACAAGGTTTACATAGTTATAGTTTCCAAGCTGAATAAACAGTCTAACGTAGTTAGCAGTGAGTTAACAGACTGGGTTAAAGTTTAGAAGTGAAATATCTAATATAGGGTAAAGAACAGATTCCATAGATAAAAAGATGACAAGTGATGTAGTTATGACCCTAGAAGTAGAGCACTTTCTTTGAGTTCTATATGCTGCTTACTAATATGCAAATAATACTTTAAAATACTTAAAAAATAAAGAAACTGGGGACTTCCCTGGTGGTGCAGTGCTTAAGAATGCGCCTGCCAATGCAGGGGACACGGGTTTGAGCCCGTGTCTGGGAAGAGCCCACATGCCGTGGAGCAACTAAGCCTGTGTGCCACAACTACTGAGCCTGTGCTCTAGAGCCTGTGAGCCACAACTACTGAGCCCACGTGCCACAACTACTGAGCCCATGCTCCTAGAGCCCGTGCTGCACGACAAGAGAAGCCACCTCAGTGAGAAGCCCTCGCACCGCAACAAAGAGTAGCCCCCACTCACCACAACTAGAGAAAGCCTGCGCACAGCAACGAAGACCCAATGCAGCCAAAAATAAATAAATTAATTAAAAAATAAAATAAAATAAAGAAACCATTAGAAATCAGAATAAAAGAAGTTTTTTTCAAAATACTTTCTTCCTATTCCTGGTACCCTAGAACATACCAGATATTTAATCTCCTAGAGCTTCTTTTCATTTTGGCCACACCAAGTAGTATGCAGGATATTAGTTCCCTGACCAGGGATCGAACCCATGCCCCGTGCAGTGGAAGCACAGTGTCTTAACCACTGGACCGCCAGGGAAGTCCCTCTCCTAGAGATTCTATCTGGGATCTGCTACTGACACTATTTTTAAATTTGTTTACAGTACACTATACTATATGTTGTACTAATTTAAAATAATACTGAGCTGTTTTCTGTAAGACCAAATAAACTGCTTTTGAATCAACCTCCTGCAGATTACATCTATAAACTCTGGTCAAAATAAACATAAACAACTATCTGAAGTTACTGGAGAGTGACCCACAGCGACTATCTAAAAAGATACACAAAGTTATACACTCAAAAAAACAAAAAAAAAAAACCTATAAATAAATCAAATTCTAAAACAGGTTCAAATAACCCACAGAAAGGCAGGAAAAATAAAACAATATTCTGAGAGGGAAAGAGAGAGAGAGGAACAAATAGAGAACAAAAAATTAAATGGCAGACAAACCCCAACATGTCAATAATTACATTAAATATAAATGGTCTATGTATAACAAAAGACAGATTGGCAGAATGAATTTAAAAAACATGACCCGGCCATATGCTACGCGTGAAAAACTCATTTCAAACACAACAACATACGTAGGTTGAAAGGAAAATGATAGAAAAAATATACCATGCAAACATTAATTTAAAAAATAAAAGACAGTGACTACCTTACTATTAGATAAAACAGACTTCAGAAAGAAAGTGACCAGTGTCGCGAGTGACCTTATGCCCACACAAAAACCTGTACACAACTGTTCAAAGTAACTTATTTCTAACAGCCAAAAATTGGAAACAACTAAACGTCCCACAATAGGTGAACAAATTCTGGTATACCTACATCGTGGGATACTATTCAGCAATAAAAAGGAATGAACTATTCATGTATGCAACAACCTGGAATAATCTCTAGAAAAGGGTGCTGAGCGAAAAAAGCCAATCTCAAAAGGTTACATACAGTATGATTCCACTTAAATAACATTCCTGAAATGACAAATATATAGAAATCGAGAAAAGATTAGTGGTTGCCAGAGGTGTGTGTGTGTGTGTGTGTGTGTGTGTGTGTGTGTGTGTATAGGGAGGGGGCGGAACAGAACAAAAGTGACTGAAAAGGAGCAATCAAAATGAAAGATCCTTCCAGCAATCACAGTCCTAGGTATTTACCCAGTTGATCTGAAAACTTATTTTCGCACAAAAACCTGCACACAAATGTTATTAAGCTGCTTTATTCATAATCACCTAAAAGAAGAAGCAACCAAAACATCCTTCAATAAGTGAATGGATAAGTAAACTATGATACATCTATACAATGGGATACTCTTCAGTGATAAAAAAGGAATGAACAATCAAGTCATGCAACAATATGAATAAATCTTAAATGCATATTTAATATTCCTGGTAAAGGAATCCAGTCTGAAAAGGCTATATCCTGTATGATCCCATTTATACGACATTCTGGAAAGGGCAAACATATAGAGGTGATAAACAGATCAGTGACTTCCAGGGATTTGAGCACTGGGAGAGGGTTAAATAGGTGAAAGGAAAAAAAAAAAAAAAAGATCCTTGGTTAATGGAAATGTTCTATTTTGACTGTATGAGTATCAATATCCTAGTTACAATACTGTACCAAAGTTTTGCAAGATGTTACCATCAAGAGAAACGAGATGAAAGGTATACGGGACTGCTCTGTACTATCTCTGTAATGTTCTGTAAATTGACAATTATTTCAAAATAAAACGCTTTTTTGGTGTGTGTTTAAAAAAAAAAAAAAGCAATGATTCTCACTGTACCAGGTTTTCAATGCTAGAACTATTCATGATATTAATAAAAACTTACACATTACCTGTTTACATCTTTGTCCATTCAATCCATGGTTTCTATATTAGGGCCCCATACTGCTGGAGCAAAGCATTAAGTCAAAAGCAGTACAAGAAGAAGAAAAGAGCATGTAACTTCAGCCAACAATCTTAAAGGCAGTTTTGGTGGATAGTGGTGGTAGTAACTTTAACAAAATATTGGGATAGAGCTTGCAAATCAATGGTATGTTTCTCAGTCTCAGTTTGGAGAGAGGAAATTGGTTAAAACTAAGAGAGCGATTTACACTTCCTTGGTCAACTTTCAAAAGATGTAGTCACTCAAAATAATTTTTTTTTAATTACATACATAGACTTTTTAAAAAAGGAACAGAAAATGATGGATAATTTCCCTACCAAAGTAGCCTGTTGATGTTTAAGTAATAGTAAGACTAGCCATAAACAGGCCATAAATAAAAGGAAACAACAAAAAATGAAAGCCTCCTTTCCCTGCTGACCCCACTGTAATCCTTCTCCTCAAAGGTAACCACAATTCAGTGTCTTGTAACTCATTCTTTTAAAAAAAGAGAATACATATAATAGACACACATTTATTTTAAAAAACAACTACTTAAAAGATCACACTTGCTTTTATTAAGTTCTTCCCATTTCAACAGACACGAGCAACCTAGATCTATAACATCTATTTCTTCATCAAGTGAATGTTTAATAATTTAACCAATCCCCATTTTAATGGATGCTTTAGTGTTTCCAATTTTTTGCTAACATAGACAATGTTGAAATGAACATCTATCCCTATCCACCTTTTCTCCCTCCCCCTCTATATAAGCATATATCTTGGTCAAGCATACACACACACACATAAAGTTTGTGAATATAGCAGTAACAGTAAAGCCCCAGCAGCAGGATTGCAGAGTCAAAAAGAATATACATTTCTTATTTGGGAGATACTGCCAACTATCCACAAGACAGATTATACCAATTTACATTCCTACCAACAGTATGAGTGTATCAAAACTTTTGCCAATATGATAGGTGAATACAGTAATTTCATTCTAATCTGCATCAGAATTAGGCTACTATTTTGAACATTTATGATTATTCACTACAACCTTTTATTTCTTCTTATGAAAATTGCCTTTTTATCTTAATGCCCTTTTCCTACTAGGATGCTTGCTTACCTTTTAAACTAATTTGTATCAAAACTTTACAAAGGAAAATAATTAGCCCCTTGTTAAACATCTTGCAAATACACTCTGCCCAACTATCTTTAGTGATTCAACTCCTTCTATGGTGTATTTTTTCTAATTCTGTAAGTTTTTCATTTCTATACAGTCAAATTTATCAATCATTTCTTATATAGCAGCAGAATTTCGTGTCCTCTTTAAAAGTCCTTTTCTAATTCCAGATAAATACTGGCTGAAGTTCAAAATTGTTTAATATTGATCATTATAGAATAGTATCAATTAACTGAGAAAATTTAAAATATTTTATTTAAAGGAGTGCATATAAAACATGAAGTATTAAAATTTTTATTCAATTTTGCAATCAAATAAATGCTATAAATAATTCAGAAATAAAATGCATGATGAACACTAAAGTAAATCCCAAACACATCTGCTGACTTTTTCATTAATTAGTAAACCAAGGGTATCAAAACATGCAAGTGGTAAGGTAAACGTTACAACTCCAAAAACACTGATGATTTTAAGCCTAGAACTCATCAGAAGTCTATTTCCTTATTTTCACTATAAATTTATTAATGAATAGTAATTTTCTTACTTTAAAGCTGAAATATGAAAAAAATACTAGTTTTATCTTAATTAACATAAAACATAATGTTTTACAAAATATGTAGTTCTTTATTTTGGTACACCAATATGCTGTAAAAGACCATAATGTTTTGGAGCCAAAAGAAACAATAGTTACACAAGTAAGAACAATAAAAGAGACAGCCTGACTCTACTACACTTACCGACATGATCAGTGTTTAATGACCAATCTGTAAAACATATCTGTCTACACACTACTTCCATCATTTGGTAAACCTACTCTCTCACTGTAACCACAGGGAGCTCCATTTGATGTCTTCTTTAATTATATATGAAGAAATATATTTAAACAAGAAATATAAACAAACTTTCTTTAAAACAAAACAAAATAAAAAGCACAGAAAAGTACTAACCATGGTTGTTGCTACTTTTTCTAAAATGACAGTCCCCTAAACAAACCTTAAACACATGAACAGTTATAGTAGTATTTTAATAGATATAAGAATCAATTAGTAAGAGCACATTTTAAAATAAAGTTGGCAGGTTTGAGTTCTGACATATTTCCCAAGAAAAAAGCAATATGCTATGGCTCCACTCCAATTTTAAAAGTAAAATGTCCACTTTTCAAAAGTAGTTAGAAATACCTTCTATTTAATAGGAAAGCATCTGACAATGTAAAGCCAAAAATACATTTGTAAAATAATTTTAATAGGGAATTTCTAATAACATGGTTAGTATTTTTCTTGGAAAGATTTGTAAACAAACTCAACCCAAATATGCTGGGTATTTCCTAATGAAAACAGCTAAACTGTTTATACCAAAGTAAAATCTACTTACAAGTGAATCTGCATCAGGGCATTCCCTATTAAAACAAACAAAATATCAGACATATTCAACTATTAGAACTATCTGGTAAATATACTATATCAAAAGTGTTTGCCTTGGTATTTAAACATAACTTTCATTTAAACTCTATAAAAATATTTAGAGAAATCAAATCATGAATATTAAAATATACCAAATGATTTTAAAATTCAAACAAAGACATTCCCCTATACTGATACTGCAAGACAAAATAAAACAAACAGCTTATAAATATTTGTAAAACTACTTTCAAAAATAGTTCTTTTCCATGAATATACACGTTGTCATGTCAAGGAAGCTGTCAGTCCTACGATTTCTAGTGGCTTTTAATCCTTCAGGTAGAGAAAGTTAAAAAAAAATTTTAACGTATTTCCTTTGAGGTACTTTCCATAAGCTAGTATATATAGAAGTGAAACCACTTTTTTCCAAATATGTTAGGTGAGTAGGTAGACTTCCAGCTGGAATGGTTGTTAGTCTAATGTAATATGCAGTTGAGCACTGATATTTTATCATTTGACTGATAAGTAAATACAAATTTGGACATAATCTATTGAAAACTATTATTTTAAATGTAAAACTAAAACATAAAGAAGACCAGCCTTCTCAACTAACCAAATAAAGCACTAGATATATAAAATTAAAGGCATTGAAGCCATGAGGAACAAGCTTAGAAGAATATATACGTATACATTCTAAAAGAAGTTCACAAACAAAAATTAGCATATTTTAAAAGGCATTGGATTAGGTATACTCTTTGGCTTGAGACAGTTATTACATATAGTATCAAATTCTGCCACTTTAATAACAGCTTGAAAACACACATATTAGGTACACCTTAAGAGCCAAATGAACAAAATAAAAAATACTAAATTATATAAGATAAACAGGTAATCTGTATCAATCCAGATACAGGTAATCTGTATCAATCCAGATATAGGGAAATCTATAAATTAAAGAACTTTGTTAAATATAGGATGGAATAGACTGAAAAAATGAAAAAAGAGGGAGATGACTATTCTGCCCTTAATACAAATGGGAGCACCAGGGTAAATGCAAACCTCACATGTCTTTATAGCTACTTAAAATTGCAAATTTTGAAAAAGAGCTTCCTTATAAGGAATATTATATCAAAAAAACCTATGCATACTCTGAGGAAATGATCCAGAAAAGCTACTGTAATAATATTCAATCCCTGTACAGAATCAAATCAATTAAGATGTTTGAACATTTCTTTCTTCTTTTTTTAAAAGATAAAGTTTAAATATAAAAGTGAGTATAAGAGTTCCAAACCATTTATTCTCTGGCTTTAAGCCAGAACTCTCCAGTCTTTGTGGTAAAGCACTCATCTGTTTGCCTTCACAGTGCGCAGTATGAGACCTGCAGATGAAGCCCCAGGAAGACCAAGCTCTGAGCAGGACCCCTTGTCCACAATTGCTGGCATTTCAAAAACCTTCAGGCTATGAGAAGAAGCAAGCCAAGAGCCTCGGACATTTCAAGCAAAGTGAATTCTAACATTTTTCCTGCCAGGGAGTGTTGAAAGAAGGGAATAATGATGCAGTGATGTAGGCATTAGTTTTCTGACCTAGTATTCTTATTGGTTAAAATATTCCAATATCCAAGTGCCCTAATGATCATACTGGGAAATTACTGATCATGAAAAGCTATTTTAAAAACATGGAATATACAAAAATATTATAAGCTCCCTAAATGAACAGCTGTGAAAACCATCAATTATAAAAACATCTTAACTCTTTATAATGTAGCCACTAACAGATAAACTGGCTACATTTTAAAAATTTACTTACAAATCAATTGTTCAGACTTCAATTTCCAATGTTATAAAAGAGCTATTAGGTTCCATTCCCTTAGCAAAATACCCCTCTTCACAATGCTCAAAAAAGACATCTGCAGAAGAGACAGTAGCTATAGGCATACATCACTTTGCAAATAGTCTTAATTTGTTAAACCAAGTATCAATACAACTAGGGAGGAGGAAAGAAACAGACATTCAGAATGGCAGAAACTCAGATGATAAGCGTATAACCAGGGAGGAGGCAAGACCACCCAAAGCACAAACTGTTCTCTTATATTGAAAATATGAATGGCCATCAAAATATTAAACCTCGTGAGAGTTCTGCTGATTATGCTAGAGAAGTAGGGACTTGAAACAAATTTTCAGTCAATGTTACTGGGTCAACAAATCACTCAAGACTTTTGATTAGTGTCTCTTCATTCTAAATGGGTTGAATAATTAAGCAAAGAAAAGTTCCTTTATTTCCAATTTGTCTCCAGTTAATCAGAGTTCAATGATTCTCAACCCCAGGTGTATATTAAGAATCACACAGGCTGCTTAGAACAAAACAAAAACTATGCTGGGGCCTCCCGCCCCAAGAATCTGATTTAATGGGTCTGAAGCAGGGCCTGGCATAGATATATTTAATTTCTCAGGTAGTTCTAATGTACAGCCAAGGCAGAAAACTTGACTTAGCTAATACTAGTTTAATTCTTATATGCTAATTATATTTCTTTGTATACCAATTTATTTTTTAAAAAAGGTAAATGACATTTATACTCCATCTTCCATCTAAAAATGACGAATTAGTATAAATGTTTAAAATATGTTAGGACATTTTTCTCCCCCACTTAACATTTTCCATTTATGTACACATATATCACTAATTTACTATATGGTTAGAGTTGTCTTGAAAGATTTTCATCAAATTGCTGACCATGGTGTTTTTCTTAGGTTATTAAGACCTAGAACAATTTTTAGTTCTCTCTGTACTTTTGCTTTATTTTTAAAAATATGCATGTATCACTTTATAAAATAAGAGTATCTTTAAAGTTTCAATTTCAAAACGCTAAAGCGTTCATCTTGAAATTTTAAAATAATAAGAAAAGTTAACACTTTTAACTAAAACTAGAGGAGCTGGCAAATGTTCTTAGAAAAGTTTGTATTTTTCACATCTTAGCCATATGTACTTTGGGTTATTTCCAAAAGAATTTTTTCTTTTCAAATTCATAACAATAGTCTTATTCTTAATTATTTATAACCATAGAAAGGATTTTGACAATATTTAATATACTTACACAGACTCTGTATCCTTTTCCTTTTTAATTATTCCTGGTAAACCAAAAGTCTTTCTTTTCCTTGGTCTTATACCTTAAAATAAATGTATATTGTTACAGAAACATAACTGTTCCTGATAAATATATTAAACTTATGAATGCATCTTGTATCTTGACACACAATTTGCTCATAACTGTTGATACTAAATTTGGATGAAAGAAATGAAAGTATCAACTGCTAAACCCTAATATTTAAATAAGTCATAGTCTGTTTAAATTTTTCTTATGTTGATATAATACAGCCTTTTATTCACCAAAAGGTTATACATAGAACATTGATTTGATCAGTGAAATCCTCTCTTCCCCTAAATCACCTCAGGCAAAATAAGCATTTGCAGATATCTTAAGACTTCAAAGAAAGTACATTATTCACTATATTAGATTTTGTTATAAATGCAGGTCAAATCATGTTCCCGGTATAAAGGGTCACAAAATATAAATGTGTTGTTTTAAATGAAAAGTTGACAACAGATCCATTAACAGTACGACATGGAAAACTTATAATACGGCATTCTTTTGTCCATATGTTATCTCCAATACAAATAACGTTATAAATGGATCCAACCATAAATGAGGAACAAATACCATCTCTATTTTGCCAAATATGGCAGTTCTTCCTCTTCTTCTTGCATGACAAATTATTTTTTAAACGTCAGTCATGCTATCAATCGTCAACAGAATTCAGCACTTAAAGCTTAGCTACTTAACTCTTTGAGAACTAGAGTACACCTAAGCTAACCTCTCACCTTATAGATGAGGAAACTCAGAGTATTATTTTTGTTTTTTTAACTCAGTGTTATACAACTAGTTAACACTACAGCCAGAATTATAATCTAGGTGTCTTAGAATAATGTACTTGCTTTCATGCAAAACTAACTCCCTGAACCATTTATTTGCAAAGCATGTTATAATATTTTAAAAATAAATACATTTTTATTCTCACAGAGTAGGTGTTATTTATTATAAACATTTTTAAAGAACTTTTAAAATTCTTTTAAACTTCTGAAGAACTTTTAAAGTTTGAGTACACAGAACTTAAATAAGTACTGCTCTAAGTCAAACAGATGGTAATTATAAAAAGTCTAGGCCCCAGAGCTCGTTGACTGCTCAGTTAATAACCTTATACACAACAGCAAACCATTTCTCCATATTCTCACACAGGTCTTGGAAAAAAACTAAGACTGCTTTCAAATTATTTCTAGCAGCTCACAAAGTAACATTATAAAACATAACAAAAATTGCAAACATGTCTTGGGTTTCATACTATGAAAAACATCAATTTAAATAGGAAGGGTTGTGGATCCTTGCTCTAAGTCAAATCATTGCCTATTTTGAATGACAGTAACATAAGCATTAATACATAACCTTATTAATTACTGAAATGTTACCCATTGTAGAATAAGCAGTATACATCAACATGTAGTGATGAGTTTCATATTTATGACATTAGAACGTTTAAAGATTGATATCAGTGGAGAAAACAACCTCAATGCATATCTGCAAACAAATACATGTTATATTTAATCTTTTAAAAAATCTATATTCTAACACACTAATATTCCTTTGGGCAAACCTATTTTTATTAAGTAAAGATTAATATCTGCAGGTCTTCAAACCACATTCACATTTTTTACATCACTCCATAGACATGCTAACACCAATGGATAGCAGCCCCTCTATTCAGTAAACAGAAGCTATTAGCTAGCTCCCACACATTACAACTAGTCAATTTACCTTCAACTGCACTAGCAGGGTCACATTCTTCAAATTCAATAAGGCCTAAAAAGAAAAAACATGAACAAGTACTGGTTTAAAAAAAAAAAAAAAAAAAAGCTGGTAGAAAACAATCACATTAGATCCCATTACCTCTTTTTAATTGTTCTGAAACATGTTCCAGTGTTACCTGATAGTGTTAATTAAAATATCAAAAAGTTAAAAGTCAAATAAGCCTAACACTGAAAAAAACCCGAGACTAGCCTATATCACGAACACAATTTACTGACAACCCTTTATATATGATACCACAGAACTGGAGACACAGAGATTTAACATGTAGTTTCTCTTTTCAATAAATATCAGACTAAAAATGTATGTTCCACTAAATGGTCACTTTAGCCCTGCCTTATTAAATGGTAACTGGTACAACCTGCTACATCAAGAAATTTAAAAATAGAGCCTGAAGTAACGAGTGGATAATAGGGACTTGCCTGGTGGTGCAGTGGTTAAGAATCCGCCTGCCAATGCAGGGGACACGGGTTTGAGCCCTGGTCCGGGAAGATCCCACATGCTGCAGAGCAACTAAGCCCGTGTGCCACAACTACTGAGCCTTTGCTCTAGAGCCCGTGTGCCTAGGGCCTGTGCTCCGCAGCAAGAGAAGCCACCGCAATGAGAAGCCTGTGCACAGCAATGAAGAGTAGCCCCCGCTCGCCACAAAGAGAAAATCCGCGCACAGCAACAAAGACCCAACGCAGCCAAAAATAATAAATAAATAAATTTATTTAAGAAAAACCCAAACAGTGGATAATAGAGGATTTCACTACTGGTCCTTCTGCGATGTTAAGCTTAACTACAACTATGTGCAAATTCACGATCGGAGTTCTCACTGATCATTCCATTATGAAAGAAAACCACTAATGAACAAGAAAAATTTCTCTATTAAGTAGGAGCGTTTAAAGTATTGGCTAAAGCGTCCTGCTTCTTACCCCCAAATCAAAGATTTACTTCCTCAGTTCCAGTTTTTATTCAAAAAGAGTAGATTAACATTTAGTGATAAACAGAATAAAAGTCATAAATGTGAGTTGATAAACAAGGTCTTAATCAATTAACTGGCAATACCTTCCCTACTGGGGCATTCTTATGACATATATCATATGACTGAAAAAAAAAAAAAAACACTCACTACTTCCATCCAAAAAATTCTTACAGTCAGAAAACAGCCCAATTAAAATTTCAAGGATTTCAAGTCCACCCTGTAAATCTGCAAGCTAAGAATTCTTTAAATGAAAGGGTAATGAGCTTGTTCTTAGAATCCTTTAAAGGCCTACATTAACAGTTTACAAAGAGATGAGAACTGATAAAGAATTTTAGTAGTATGTGCATCTGATAAACAGCAACTTTTTGCTTGGTGTAAGAATTATTAAGAATGAAAAATTTCTACTTAAATTACCAACAGCTTATTATGTGCTATTAGTTTTATCACTTACTAACAAAGCTTGAGAGAATATAACCACCCATCAAAAAAATATATAGTATATATTAAGATCTTTGGATGTTATCATATATATGAAAATAGTAAAGGCATCCATTAACTCTATAAACATCAGTCCTTTCAAACAAAATTCTACATTTTTTCCTCACAAAACATCTCTCCTATACCAGATATCTTGATCACTGTTCTCTTTATCTTTTAAAAACATCCTCTTAAAATCCATTTGAAATAGAAAAATATCCAATAAAAATAAGCTATTCAAAATGACATTTTTGAAATATAAGATGCCAAATCCTTTCAAATTGTAAAATATATATTAAAACATTTTAACTGAGTTCTATCCACACATAAGCTTTTCTATTAAAAACAGAAACACTAACAGTTTCTAGAATAATAAAACTAAATATATACTCTTAAAAAAAACATTAAATCATGCATGAAAAAGATTTTGTTTTTCAAATGGCATACGCTCCACATGCTGCTTCACATGGCAAAGCTTTGCATGCCTGGCTCAGTGCCAGTTGACAGCTCAGCTGGATATCAATGCACATTCTGACCCCCCTTGTAGCATGTCACTTCTGAACTGTTTCACAAGTAGAAAGTTTATTCACCATTTCCCCCAAATGCAGTACACCGCCCATCATTCTGCTATTTAATCATAAGACAAGTTACTTTTTTTGAAAGTACCAAAGCCAGAGTGAGAGTCAGAAAGAATAGTTTGCTACCACTGGAATTTCAACTGTTTTAGGCTCAATTAATTCTGTTGTCAAAATAAATAAGTGTTCTTAGTGCTTAGATTTTATGCTGGGCTGCAAGGGCAATTTAGTTTGTATAAAAGCACATAAGACCATTTTGGCTCTGTCTCCTGATGCTCTTTCATACATTATCTAAAAATGCCATCATGAGTTCATTTAAAAGCAGAAGAAATTAAAAGCAGACCTCAAAGAGGGCAACGATCCAAAGCAAGACAATTCTTGCACATGATGCTTTAATCATATGTAGGAATAAATTATTGCTAGCAAAAGAAAAAGAGAAAGTCAATAACCTAAACAATTCATCCAAACCTAACTTGGATCAAAATTTTTAAGAAATGTTACAGAAGGAAAGAATTTATTTAACAGTAATCTTTAATCACTACATGTATTTAATCACTACATGAATGAGGTAGAGTATTAAAAAATGTTAAATACTGGGCTTCCCTGGTGGCGCAGTGGTTGAGAGTCCGCCTGCCAATGCAGGGGACCCGGGTTCGTGCCCCGGTCTGGGAAGATCCCACATGCCGCGGAGCGGCTGGGCCTGTGAGCCAAAAGTCAAACATTTAATTAATAGTTTCCATTGTTTTGGAATCAATTCCAAATCTCAGGTCATCAATAAAATCTGCAACTTTGTCTAGCTATAAACTGGCCTCAGAACTCAAATAAGAAGTCTGGGCTACCCAAGTCAAGTATATTTCTGCATATACCCAACTAAAACCACAGAACACCAGTTCTAATTAAAAGCCAAAGTAAAACATACAAACATGGCCAGATCCCAAAGTCTAACAAAAAGTGATGATAATGGGAGAGGCGTGGGGGAGAGAGGAGGGAGAGGAAGGGACAAAGAGAAAGAAGGTGGGGGGAGGGTGACTCAAACAATGGGAGTCAGTGACATTTTCAAGCTTGCTCCTGGGCCTATGGAACAGAACACAGGCACATTGCTAGGTACCTGGGATGATGAACCGGGCAAGCTAACATGAAAAAGAACATCAAAGTCTAACTTGTGGTGGTGTGCAAAGGGCACGGAAGTTCAAGTCCTGGTTTTGCCACTTGCTTTTTGGCTGATTACCTTGGACTAGTTACCCTTTTGAACCTAGGTCTTATCATTTTTATGAATGATATGGGGGGTGATAATAATACTTTTTGTTATATTTGCTTTCTCTTTCTTCCTCTATACATACTCATACTTGTAGGTTTTTTTTTATTTCTTTCACTCGTTAAATCATTTGAAAGTAAGTTGCAACATCAATGCTACTTCATTTCAAGAGTATTTATTTTAATAGCGGGCTTGTAACAACAATTTCCTCAATCCAGTGGTTCCAAATCCCAAGTCCTAGCTGAATCTTCTAGAGAAATGCTTCCTGTATCAGAAACACCAGGAGGGCTTGTTAAGCCACGAATTGTTGGGCCCCACCTGCAGAGTGTCCTTTACAGAAGGTCTAGGTTGGCGTTCAGGAATTTGCATTTTAAACAAACTCCCAGGTGATGCAGATGGTCCTAGGATCACACTTTGAGAACTACAGTCCTAGGGATTCCCTGGGTCCACTGCCAGATATTCAGTAGGTCTAAACAGTGCTTCTCCAATTTTACTGCACATACAAACTGCCTAGGGATCTCACTGAAGTGCAGCTTCTAATTCAGTAGGTCTGGGGTAGGGCTTGAGAGTCTACACTTATAACAAGCATCCAGTGATGTAATGCTACAGGTTCTCAACAATGGCTGCATGTTAGAATCAGACGAGTTTTAAAATACAGTGATACCAAGGACCCACCCTAAACCAATGACATCAAAATTTCTGGGATAGTGCACTGGCTGTTCGTTTTTAAATTTTTATTATTTTTTTTATAAAGCATTTAAAATATATATATTTATATTTATTTATTTTTGGCTGTGTTGGGTCTTCATTGCTGTGCGTGGGCTTTCTCTAGTTGTGGTGAGCAGGGGCTACTCTTCGTTGCAGTGCGCAGGCTTCTCACTGCGGTGGCTTCACTTTTTGCGGAGCACGGGCTCTAGGCACACGGGCTTCAGTAGTTGTGGCACACAGCCTCAGCAGTTGTGGCTCACAGGCTCTAGAGCGCAGGCTCAGTAGTTGTGGCACACAGGCTTAGCTGCTCTGTGGCATGTGGGATCTTCCCAGACCAGGGCTCAAACCCATGTCCCCTGCTTTGGCAGGCGAATTCTTTTTTTGTTTGTTTTGTTTTTTTTGTTTGTTTTTTTTAGTCTGACAAATAAAGTTTTTATTTCAGACAGATTTTTAAAACCCGATGTCTCATCTTCATTCTTTTTCTTCTTGTATTAGACCACAGAGTGTATTCCAGCTTTACTGTTATCCAACCCAACCAATACTTTGTTTTTTGGCCTTTATTTTTCCCTCATCCACTTGCCTTATGGTGGAGAGAAACATATCTGTGTTGCATATTCAGGTCTCTTTCAAGTTTTTTATCACAACATACACATTCTATTTCATTAAACATTCAAGCAATTCTGAGTTAAGTGGACACCATAACATTATTCTATTTACTTCTCACAGTATCAGGCTTAATTCTTTGGCAGTGATGTTTGCAATTATCTATGTTTAATCCATTATGATCTAATGACTTTTCTCAACATAAATTTAATTAAATGTTCATAGCTTGACAACTGTCTGTGAAGCATGATGCAAGGGGGAACAAAGATCAATTTCACGTTTGCCCCAATTTCAAGCAGCATATCAGTAGTGAAGGAGACATGGGATACAATTATAGAAAAGACTATGATACAAGTTGTGTTACAAGTGATGTAATAAATGCACAGCTCCTTGGAAGCAGAGAAAAGAGAAATTAATTCTGGCAGGTGCAGTTAGGAAGAAAATTGTGTAGACTTTGGAGAACTGGCAAAATCTGGCAGGCGGATTCTTAACCACTGCGCCACCAGGGAAGACCCTGTTCGTTTTTTTTAAAAAAGAGAAATTAAAAGGAAAGGGAAAATATTTTCAATGAATGATTCTCACAGGTATCCAAGGCTTGAGAAGCAGTGATGAGGCAAACTTAGGAACCATGGTCTTAAATCAAAGGAATGGGTTTTTAACCATGGAATTTCAGTCACTGTTAAACCTTCTAAATTTTCATCTAGTTCTCCAAACACAGCATCTTGGCAGTGAAATATAATCTCCTCCTACATCGAAAATCTGACACTGCCTCCATACCCCCAGACTGAGTCATGTTTTCACTTTCTGTGATCCTCATGAAACCTTTAAGGCTTATACTCTGCTCACTATAATCTATTTTCTCTGGGAACTTCCCCCTTCCTCACGAGTGGTACAGAAGTCATGACCTAGTCAGAACTGACTGGACTAGAAAGAAGGTTACCCCAATCCAAGATTACCTAGACCAGCTTCTTTCTGGTCTAGAAGAGGGATAAAAACCTGGGTTAATTCTGAGCTGTGGCTACAATTAAGGAACAAGTGAAAATACCTAGAAATTACTAGGAGATCACTTTACATCATGTACCTGGAGAAGCAAAGAAAGCTATTCTGCAAATAAATAAATAAATAAATAAATAAAGCAGTAAAATGCAGAGACTCAATAAAGGAAAAATGATACCTAGTGTTCCTACTGGTGTGGGTTTCCTTCTGCAGCCTGGCTATATCCCTGATTTTGAATCCTTGGGATACCTCAGTTTCTTTCCCATAAACTTCCTTTTAAGTTCAGATTGATTTAACTTCTTTTACGTACTGCAAAAAACTGAAACTCTGTCCTAATTCTTATGCACATGTAAAAACTGTCATCAGCTTACTTTTTTACTTCTATTTTTTTTGTCAGTGTTTAGACTTCAAGTTAATGGACTAAGCTTTCCTTAAAGCCTGCTCAAAACAGTTTAATCTTTACTTCACAATTTAGGATTCTTATTACGATGATCAGTTACTGTGCTGTGATACGACTGCAGATGTAGTTAGTGCAAGATATCAGATTAAATGATTTCTGAATCCAAGAAGAACAGCAGAATCAACTTTTGTAAAAAGATTACATATTGTTATGAGCTACACAATTCTAACGTATTATGACATACCTGCTACTATACTACACAAGAAGTACATTCCCTAACAAAGAGTTAGGCAAAGGTCTTCTGTAAAAAGTCAAGATGGTAAATATTTCAGACATCGTAGGTCATAAAGTCTGTCACAACTAGTGACCTCTGCTGTTGTAGTGTGAAAGCAGTCACAGACAGTACATAAACAAGTGTGGCTGTGCTCAAAAAAACTTTCATGGACGCTGATATCTGAATTTTACAATTTTATGTATCACAAAATACTGTCCCGTCCCTGCCCCCGCCCCCACCCCACTGCCAATCATTCTTTGCTGTAGGCCTCAAAAAAGAGGCAAAGCTCAATGTGGCTTGGTGGCCACAGTCTGCAGACTCCTGCTCTAAAAGACAATCACTATCAGGAGGCATATGTGTCCCACAGGGCAGAGTTCTATGCCTCTGTCCTAGGTGGTTAGGACACAACAGGTGAAGGTGTACTCCTTCATAAAGTGAAGCTTCTCCGTGTTATTTTCTTTGGGAGTTCTCCTCTTTTACTCTATTTGGGCTAATCTACATTATCCTCCTCACTAATCATCATCCATTCTTCTTTTCTCTTTCTCTAGTCATCCCCACTTGCTATCAAATAGAAGAACCAAGTAATCACAAAATATCTGGTGTGGTCTGTGGGTCTTCGATCTTCTTGGCTATTTTTAATTTTGCTTTCTACGAAAGGGTTTCTACTTCTCTGAATTAAAAAGAAAAATTTCATGGAGGGAATGGAAGGAGGTTCCATTTATAGGTTTGGCATTACTCTTAATCCTTGAGGGGTCTGGAAAGATGATCACTAGTGTTTTTTGTTTTTTGTTTTTAATCTATATACTTGTACCCTATACTTTTTTCTTTTATTTCCCATTTTTATTGAGATGTAATTGACATACAGCTCTGTATAAGTCTGTTATACCACGTAATGACCTGACATACGTATACTGTGAAATGACTGCCACAATAAATTTAGTTAACATTCATCTCCTCATACAGTTAATCCCCCCAATTGTTTCCCTTGCGGTGAGACCTTTTAGGGATTACTCCCTTAGCAACTTACAGATACACCATGCTGCAGTGTTAGCCAGAGTCATCATCTTGCACATTACATCCCCAAGACTTATTTATCTTATAACTGAAAGTTCGTACCTTTTGACCACCTTCATTCAGTTCCCCAGCCGCACACCCCCCGTCCCCCTGACACTGGTAACCACTGATCTGATCTCTTTTCACTTTTTTTGAATTTTATTATTTTTTTTTATACAGCAGGTTATTGGTTATCTATTTTATACATATTAGTGTATATATGCCAACCCCAATCTCCCAATTCATCCCACTGCCACCACCACCCCCATACTTTAAAATAATATACCTAATGTAGAAGCTAGAATATTCCAAATATCTAAACTAATAAATTAATTTCACATTTAGCCGGTCTGACAACAAGAATCTCATTTTTCCCTTTCTCTTTGTGGCTGGCTGTTTCAATATTTTATGTCTACCTTTCTGGGGCTTTTTCTATTTGTATCTTTAAACACATTATAGTCCCTGGAAGTCCTCAAATGGAAGCTATAAACCTATATTATCATATAATGAAAATATAAATAAACTCTGCAAAAAAATCTTTTATTTAAACATATTAGACAATGGCCTACCAACTTTTTAAGTTATCTATCCTTGTTTCTTATAAATGGAAACTTGCTTAACTTTTATGAAAAGTATACAGTGAAATTAGCAGAATGACTGTAAAACAGGAAATTTCAAAAATATGGATCTTAATCTCCTTTTACAACTAAAACATATGAGAATGGGTAGAAATACTAGGATAATGTCGTTAGAACATACCAAGACATTCAAAATTAGAAAACACCTGTTTATTCATGACTGTTTCAGACCACAGGTGCTTTGATATACTCAAAGCATACACTTAAAGTGACTCAAATTCCAGAAGGCAAGGCACTACAACACTGAAAAAGTAACGACAAAAACAGTCTGGAGGTTCCTCAAAAAATTAAAAATAGAACTACCATATGATCTAGCAATTCCACTTCTGCACATTTATCTGAAGAAAAATCACCGTCTCAAAAAAACATCTGCACTACCATGTTCAGTGTGGCATTATTTATAATAGCAAAGGCATGGAAACAACCTGTCTAATGACAGATGAATGGATAAAGAAAATATGGTGTGTGTGTCTCTATATATACATGTATATATATGTGTGTATATATACACACACACATACAAACAAAATATTCAGCCATAAAAAGGAAGGAAATCCTGCCGTTTGTGACAGCACAGATGGACCTTGAGGGCATTATGCTAAGTGAAATAAGTCAGAGAAAGACAAATATTGTATGATCTCACTTACATGTGGAATCTAAAAAAAACCTGGACTTATAGATACAGAGAACAGATGGGGGATGTCCCCCACTAGGCAAAACGGGTAAAGGTGGTCAAAACATACACACTTCCAGTTATAAGACAAAGTAAGTCCTGCAGATGTAATGCACAGCATGGTGACTTTAGTTAACAATACTATATTATGTATTTGAAAGCTGTTAAAAGAGTACAGTCATGCCTCAGTATCCAAAGGCAGTTGGTTCTAGGATCCCTGCAGATACTAAGTTTCGAAGATGCTCAAGTCCCTTACATGGCATAATGCAGTTAGCCCTCCATATCCGTGGATGTGGAATCCTCGGACAGACAGGGCCAACTGTAGTCCTTAAAAGTTCTTATCACAAGAAAAAAAAATTTTTAACTATGTGTGGGAATAGATGTTAACTAAACTTACTTTGGTAATCATTTTGCATTACATACATATATCAAATCATTATGTTGCATACCTTAAAGCTAATACAATGTTATACATCACTTATATCTCAATAAAAAAAAGTAATGACAAAAATGACACTACATATAATTAGTATAAAATAGTCTCAATGAATAGGAGAAAAATTTAATGCTCTCAAAGTGTTTGATTTACATAGGAGAATTGGAGACATAAAGTTAGAGGTTATATATCTCAACAGATAGCTGACTAAAGAAATTTTTCAGCGCAAGAGAAATAGGTTAACTTTCAGTTATACAAAGTTTTTAAAGAACTGGGCCTCTTGTTTTCTTTTTAAAATGTGTATCCCGTAGGCCTAAAACCAGTTTACAGAGGAACTCATCCACCAGAGGGAGCCCTTACAAAACAGGAGAAAAAAATGTTAACAGTAAAATAGTATACACAACTCAAGGTTAGAATACTTCTTACAAAACAAAATCCACAATCACGTGTTACTTTTCTGAGAAACACAAAATTTCCATCACTGTAATGGACTCCCCTCTAGTGACATAAATAGAACAAATATGTACGAAAGAGCTGTAACTCTTCACCCACAAGTCAACTGGAGAAGTAATACTTATTCTTTCCATTCCACACCCACACCACTCCCTTTTTTCCCCTTAAATTAGTTCTAGGATCACTATTTTGAAAATCAGTCACATACACACAATGTCAACAGTCAGCCTGACATATACACAATGTCAACAGTCAGCCTGAAACAGTCACCTAATTCTGGGTTCAGTAATTCTAGGAAAGCCCATGTCACCACAATCTTCACTTCCCTCTTACCATTTAGTTACAGAAATTTTCTACATGCCATATATCTTGAGGCCATTAAATATAAATTTATAAACAATAATCAATAGTAGCTAACTATTAATCAGGTATGTATTAATTTTTAGAAAATACCATTTATTAAGTACTCAATAAAAACCTCACAACCACCCCATGAGGTAGGTACTATTATTATCCTCACTTTATAGAGGAGGGTACTGAGGCTTACAGGTCTCACTGGTAGTAAAGAATAGACCACAAACCACAGGGCTAAGTAGTGTGCTACACCACAGATAAGAAAGTAACTGAACTTTTTCTTGAGATAATTGTAGATTCACGGTACAGTTCTAAAAAAAGAAAAAAGAAAAGAAATACAGCAGGATTCCTTGTATACTTTGCCCAGTTTCCTGCAATGATAACATTTTGCAAAACTACAATACAATGTCACAAACAGGATACTGATAATGATACAATCTATCAACCTTATTCAGTTCTGTCTAAGGCATTTTTAACCAGCCAATACACATTTGCTTTTATTCTATCAATACTTCTAAATGCTCTATATAAAAATTCTTCAATTGTTTTTACCTCTCTTAACTGGTTTTCACTTACAATTTAATCTTTACAATGAATTTTAGGGTTTCACACTGTTTTGTAGTTATGTATCTCAGCATCCTCATTCTCCTACATATGTAAACTTAGGTAGTTCTATTCTAATCTCTCCAAAGCATGGGCCTTGAGGTCAAGGATCCTGAAATTTAATCCCAGTATTCTGGCATGTACTTAGCTTTGGCAAGTAATTTAACCTCTCAATATTTCCATCATCTGTAAAATGGGAATAACAGTACCTACTTCAAAGAGTTCCTGAAGATCAAAGTTTGCCTGCAAAGCAGTTGACATAGTACATGGCACAAAGTAAGTATTCACTAAATTTAACCATAATTACTTACTATTCCTTCACCAAGACTTATCTAATAGCAAATCCATCCATTCCAACCTCTTTAACATCCTAACCTTACCATATATGCCCATCTGTTCATTCATTCAACAAAAATGTACTGTTTACACATAATAAAGATAAACAGATGAATCAAAAACAGAACTTTTCTTCATAAAAGCACAATTACTAAAATTTAAGGTAGACAACAACAATGCCAAAAAAAGGTACAAAGTTCTCTGTTTGATGGTGGAAGTAACACATGACCTGGCTTTTCAAGAATTTGAAAAATGAGTGGGATATAGCATTTTCTAGAGTAGACATAAGGGCAACTAAGGTACCAAGGACAAAAGCGGGGTATGGATAGGAAACAGCAAGCCATTCAGGTTGGCTGCAATGGAAGGTGCCAGAAAAGAAAAATGGAAAGTAAGACTAAAGATTGGACAAGGGCAGGGGCTTCCCTGTTGGCGCAGTGGTTAAAAATCCGCCTGCCAATGCAGGAGACATGGGTTTGAGACCTGATCCAGGAAGATCCCACATGCCGCAGAGCAACTAAGCCCGTGCGCCACAACTACTAAGGCTGCGCTCTACAGCCTTTGAGCCACAGCAACTAAAGCACGTGCGCCTAGAGCCCATGCTCTGCAACAAGAGAAGCCACTGCAATGAGAAGTCCACGCACCGCAACCCCAAGTAGCCCCCGCTCGCCACAACTAGAGAAAGCCTGCACGCAGCAATGAAGACCCAACGCAGCCAAAACTAAATAGATAAATAAATAAATAAATCTATAAAAAAAAAAAAAAAAAAAAGATTGGGCAAGGGCAGATCCCAAAAAGCTTTGAATCTAAGTCCAGAATCTAAATTTCATTCTGTCTATAATGAAAAGTCAAAGATTTATGAGTAATGCCATTATGAGTTCATAATTACATACCCAAACCATTAATGTGCTACAACATGTAAAACAGACTAGAGAAATCTCTACTGTGCCAGTATTTAGAAAGCTGCTGCTGTATTCAATGAGGTAGGTAAGAAGGAAGGTCTGAAGGGAAAAATACTAATGGAATTGAATCAATACAATTTGAAACTTAACGAAACGTGCAAAAAAGGAAGTGAAGATGATTTAGGTTTCAAGCCTTAGCTGTGAACTGCACTGAAGAAAAATGGCTCCCAGACTTCTCTACAAATCACATATTCATTTTTCTGAATTCTAAACTATACTTTAACTTCTTTACTGGACTGAATAATTTTTACCTGTGGAATGAAAACAAGTATCTTGCAAGAATATGGTAGAGTAACCAACAGATTCAAGAAATCTAGAAGACTTGGGACTTCTCTGGTGGCACAGTGGTTGAGAATCTACCTGCCAACACAGAGGACCTGGGTTCGATCCCTGGTCTGGGAAAATCCCCCATGCCGTGGAGTAACTAAGCCTGTGCGCCACAACTACTGAGCCCGTGCACCACAACTACTGAAGCCTACACACCCTAGAGCCTGTGCGCCGCAACTACTGAGCCCACGTGCCACAACTACTGAAGCCCGCATGCTCTACGGCCCACGTGTTGCAACTACTGAGCCCGCGTGCTGCAACTACTGAAGCCCACATGCCTAGAGCCCATGTTCAGCAACAAGAGAAGCCACCGCAGTGAGAAGCCCGCGCACCACGAAGAGCAGACCTCACTCGCCGGAACTAGAGAAAAGCCTGTGCGCAGCAATGAAGACCCAGTGCAGCCAAAAATAAACAAAACAAAACAAAACAAAACAAATATAGAAGACTGTAAGTATGCTGAGCAGGAGAAGAGAATGGTGCTTATTATATTTGATATAACATAACATGCTTATTAAAAGTAAGATTAAGGAAACCCATAATCATTTGTTCATAAAATAGGAACCAGGATGCCTATACTCACTGGTATATTCCCGAGTGTCTAAAATGGCACCCAGAATACTATTAGCACCCAATAAATAAATTTGTTGAATATATATGTGAATGAGGAAAGAAAAAAGTTATTAAATTTTAAGAAATGTTCTCCACTGGCCTCAATGCTCTGAGGGCTTAATATTCTCTCCCACTCTTTGTCTCATTAAAATGGCCTTCTGTTGCTAACTCTACTTTTGAAAATATACACTGTAATATATTAATTTAGTAAAGGTATGATAACCACTTCAAGTAGTACTAAATTATTAACTACTGAAGGTCAAAACAAAAACCTAACATACCATCAGACACAAAGTAAATGATATCTGAGATTTCACACAGATTTTTAGGTATCTCCCAAGCTCCATTTTGCAATTTTGGAATTTAAAGGCAAACACATTTGTTACTGGATGGGAAATGTGAATATGTTTCCTTGCAAAGTTTGTCATCTTACCAGGTCTTTCCTTCCCAGTGCCTTTTGACTCGGCAAATTTTTGTATCAAGCTTTCAACTGTAGTGTTAGCCATATTATTCATAAATTCTTCATGGACCTATTAAAATGAAATAAAGATAAATTTTTTTCACTTTCCATAAATATTCTTACTGTATTTCAGACAAAACTTCCACAAAACAATTAAAATTCATTATACCAAAATATATATATTTTGACCCAGAGCCTTTTAGAACTTTCATTTGCCTAATATGCTCTGTTACCTAACTCTGTTCGTAGATCTATGGATACAAACCACTTTTTACATGAACCCTTAACGTATGGTCTCACAGCCTTAGAAGTCAAGGCAGTGTCCTGTTCCTATCTTTGAGTGTTTTAGGGACATAAATCTTACGATAAATAAAACTTATACAGCAATGAAAATAGTATTAGAACTTTAGTAACCAAGAATAACAGGCTTCATCTTTCTCTACTATATTTCAATGCACCCCAAATGTCATCATTAAGGCACTTTTATATTTTTGGAAATTTTCTAAGCACAAGCTCTATAACTTATTGAAGTTGCTATGCTAAATTTTAAAATAGTAAAACTTTGTAATAAAGAAATATTCAAAAATTGTTAACTTCAGAATTTTAACTCCATAATTAATTTAAATTATCATCCTTGATAGGATGGTAAAATCCAGGTTATTCTGTATCTAATACATGTAAATACATATTCTTTACCTGAAATAATTCAGTATCATGTTATGAGTTATGATTTTTAGAGTCAGAAGTGAACATAAAACTCTCATGAATCAGTTCGATAAAAGTAAAAACGTACCTGGCCTATTTGTAAATGAATTTCCTTTATAGCATTTGACAAGGATCCTATAATTTCTTTTATATGAATGAGATGAGTTTCTTCAATATCTTGAAATTTCTGGGTAGCGAATATAAAAAATTACACACATACAGATATATTCTGAAATCAAAACACTTTTTAGAAGTCATCTTAATACAGCTAACCAAATTTGTCAAGTTACATTAATATTTAACAATGCATCGAAAAATACAGCATCGAAAATAGTTAACTTTTTGTTACATCATTTCTCAGGCAAATATGACTTTTTCAGAATCAGAAGATACCACAAATTAAAATCTATAATCATGGTCAGAAAATTAGAAGGAGACCCAGAAGAGAATAGTGTCAAAAAAACAAGGGAGAAGTATTTCAAAAACTGAAAAACAATTAGTTTGCAGAGCTAAAACTACAGTTTACTTCTTAAGACTTTACAATCTAGCCCATAGACTTTCAAAAAGGTCTAATTCTGGAAATGTTAATACATAGTCTCCAAAAGAGACAGTCTATGGTCAAAGAAATCTGGGAAAGCCTGTATGTATACTCTGTCTCAGCAGTTCTCAACTGAAGGTAGAGATGATTCAGATGACCTGGAGAATGTTTTCAAACTATAAAACAAATAGATCCTCCATGACTACTTAGGCAATGGGCTGGAAAGAGGTAAGAATGTTGTTTGGAAAAAAAAATCCCAGGTTATTCTGATATTTACTCCCCAGGAAGAAAACCACTGCTAGACTTGGCTTCACAATAAACGTATTAAAAACTGAAGTAACTGAGAAATACTAAAGTAACAAAACTTGTTTCACTCTGCTTAACCCAGTGTGTTCCAAATTTCTTTGACCATACAACCCTTTTTTTCTTCTTCTCTGAATATCTATTAATATCTCACAGAACAATAATATTCCTCAAAACAGGATTTGGGAAATGCTGAACTAGTCATTTTCAAACAAAAATACATTTGTCATTTCCAGTGCACAAACCTGATTACCCACTTTCTTGCCAAATTACATCAGTTCTAAGGAGCAGGCCTAAATGTTTGCTATTTTTCCCTAGTTTAGCAAATTAAATTCCCTCACCCCATATTTAATGTCCAATTTTCTTCAGCACTGAGTTACGTGATCAGAAATCACTAAGCCAAATAATCATGTCTATATTTTTGTAAAGGGTCTGAACTTCTAAAAAAAAATCAGATATGGTGAAATTAGTTTTGGCAGTAATGCAACAAAGTCCAAAATCTTAAATCCATTTTATTCATGAGGAATGATGAGTTAAAATAGAGTGCTTGTCTTGACTAATTTTGACCAAGTCCAATGAGAATACCAATACTGCAAGATCCTGAATTACTCTTAAGAACTGAGGAACATTCAGGAGGAGCATGATCCTATTTTACGTTCATATTATAAGAATTCACCCTCTGCTTAAATTTCTGCAATTTAATGAACAAGATATTTTCTCATAGACAGGTAGTCCCAAATCCAGGAAAGCTTGGTCAAACAGGCACTAATTTCAAATGGATGATCCCTAATTCCAAGGAAACTTGTGCCTTCTTCTCATTCTCTTTTGAAACACCTACATTGAATAAGTCAGATCCTTAATAATTAAGAAATATCTTGAAGCATGAAGCCAAACAGAAACTAAAAGCATGATTCAGCTACAATCTTGAAACTGTGCTTTATTTTTGGCGGGAGGACTGCTAAATATCAGAATTCCTCAAAATTAGTGACTACGAAATAAGCTCAGAGTTATTCAGCAATGGGAATATAGTATCAAGTGTTTGAATATAAATGAATAAATCTTCTTGAACAAATCAGAGTTCTTCCTCCTTGCAATTTCAAATCCACTGTGTTCATATGTACTGTTATATCAGTTTTTTTTAAAAGTACAATTTTGTCAGCCAGGAGAGATATAGAAAAGCACTCTAATACTAAAACTCCTTAATCTGAGGGTGTTGCTCAAGCAAATCTCAAATTTCCTTGAACTAGCCATCTAACTGTTCAAAGTAAACGAAATCTCCCTACCGTTTCAAGTTTTTTAAGTGTCATTAACCGACAGTGGTGAAAAGCATAAGCACAGAGTCACAATTTTAATCATGCTTATTCTCAACTCAAATGCAAAAACTTACATCACAAGTACTCCAAGTAAATTCTGACTTCTTTCACCCCAGGTAAATATATGTCCTGCCACCCAAATTTCATTCTCACTAGATTGACAGGCCCCTTCCCACTAGGATTAAGTCAACCTGCTTGGCCTGGAACAAAAGGAAAGTAGAGAAGCAAAAGAATTCTTTTCCCTTCTAAATAACCCAAAATAAAGTCTACTGTCTATTAAGAAACAAAAGTTAACCTGTCCTACAGTTGTGCGTGTGTGACAGACAGAGACAAAGAGGGAACACGAGAGAGAACACACATACACATCAGCACAGTATACCATCAACTTTATTTAAAAGCACCATGGTTAAACATCTGCTCAAACAAATTAATGTTTCCATCTTGGAACTGGCAAGATAAACAGTTAAAATGCAATTTGAAAAAATGTAATGAGGAAGCAGAAAGAGATAAGGAGAGGGAAAGATGAGTGCTGAAGACTCTTTATAAGGTAATATATACAAACAAAAAACACTGACTCTGGGCTTCCCTGGGGGCGCAGTGGTTGAGACTCCGCCTGCCGATGCAGGGGACACAGGTTCGTGCCCCGGTCCGGGAAGATCCCACATGCCGCAGAGCGGCTGGACCCATGAGCCATGGCTGCAACGGGAGAGGCCACAGCAGTGAGAGGCCCGCGTACCACAGAAAGAAAAAAACAAAAAAAAACAAAAAGAAACACTGACTCTAACAAATTCTAATTTGTTTTTTCAAATTAAATAACTGAAAGGCAAACATTTTCACTGATAGAAATTAATCATTTTGATAGGAAATTAACAAATCAATAATAACTGCCTTATAAATGAGTGTTCCTAATGATTTAAAAGATAAAAGAGAACTTGCTGAAGTCTACAATGACCTCAGTTGCTATAGAAATTGAAACTTTTTATCTCACTAGAGATGGAGCCTCATTTAACACAACTAAACCCTTCTTGAAACATTATCATTTCCGAGCTGCCATGACATTACATTTCCCAGTTTTATTCCTTCTCTGGCTTCTCCTACTTGGGTTTCAGCATCTCTTCCTCTCCCAAACTGACAATGATGAACCTCTCAGAGCTTGGCCATTATTTCCCCACACTCTATCCAAAGGCGATGTCATTATGGCTGTGTGTACTGTCCAGCGCCTATTTTATAAAGTCCCAATCCTTTATTCAAGACCTTTTGGACCAGTTGTTTTGGAATTTAAATATTTTGGATTTTTAAAAATAAAGATAACATGGTGTTACCATGTATCTCATAATACTACCAACAGGATCTGCAGTGGCATCTGTTTATCAAACACTAAAGGAAAACATGTATATTCAGTCTAAGTAGGATAAAGAGACTACAAATTAGCCTCACGTCGGTTCAAGTTTTGCTGCCAAATGAGTTCCAGGAAAAAGATTTTTGGTTTTCAGAGCTTTTGGAATTCAGAATTGTGGATAAGGGATGTGAATATTATGACCAGGCAAGATTACTTACAGCCTCCAAAACTGCCCATTTGATGTCTCCACTTAGGTATACGCAGCTCAAAATTAACATGTTCAAAACTGAGCATCTCATGCTCTTCTGACCCCTCAAACTAACAGCTCTTCATCTAGCCTTTGCCATTCATCTCTATACACATAGGCTTACAAGCCAAAACCTGGAAGAGATCTTGAATCCCTTTAGAATTCTCCCATTCACCCTACCCCTGCCATCTCCAAATGCATTCACTTGTCTCCTTCTACAAGGCCACCACACTGACCCTCATCCTTCTCACTGGACTATGATACTGCCTTCCAAATTGAACTCTTTTTTTTTTTTTTTTTGTGGTACGTGGGCCTCTCACTGTTGTGCCCTCTCCCGTTGCGGAGCACAGGCTCCGGACGCGCAGGCTCAGTGGCCATGGCTCACAGGCCCAGCCGCTCCGCAGCATGTGGGATCTTCCGGGACCGGGGCACGAACCCGTGTCCCCTGCATTGGCAGGCGGACTCTCAACCACTGCGCCACCACGGAAGCCCCAAATTGGACTCTTGATTCTCCTTTGGCCTCACTATAATCCATTCTTCATGAAACTGTCAGAATTAGCTTTAAAAATGCAGACCATATCATGTCACGTCCCTGCATACAGCTCTTCAATGTATTCCAACTGCTCCTGGAAGAAAACCTAAACCCTTACTAAAGCCTGGTCCTTGATTATCTCTTTAACCTCATTTCTAACCACCATCTCTCCTTACTCAGTTTCAGTAAGCATTTTTTACTTTCTAGAATGTGATCTCTCTTTTACACATCTGGGTCTTCACATCCATGGTCTCCAAGGCCTAGAACACTCCTGCCCTAGAATGAGTCTCTTACTGATGCTTCAAGTCTCAGTTTTAAATGTTACTTCTCCAAAATGGACTTTCGTTAACTCCCTAATCCAAATTAGGTCAACCCCATTATTCTGTCTCATGGAAGCTTGTTCTTTTCCTTTGTAACATTTATAGTAATTTGTAACTTTATATTTAAGCATATATTTAATGTCTGTCTCCCTCCCCTACACTGTATACTCCATGTAGAGCAGAGAGAATTTGTTTTATTTACATATATATTGTATACACCCAGCATCTAGCACAGTGCCCACAACATGGTAAGTAGAGATGGATGCATTATGCCTGCACACAAGCATGCAAGCCGTCTGTTTCTGAGGTGTGAATCATTCACCACTCCAAGCAAGAAGACTCCCTAGAATCCAAAAAGTCAGACTCATAAAGTCCTTCTTCACACTTACAGAGTGCCTACCATGAGCTGAAAACTGTTTTAAGTGCTGAGGAGACAGCAGTAAACAAATCAATCCCTGTTCTTACAGAACTTATATTTTAGTGGGGGGAAGACAGACAACAAAATATATGGGTAGAAGAGCCAGTGTGCCTCACCATATTTCTAGCCCCTCAAACATGATGACTAAGAATGTTCTAAGAAGAGGTTCCTCCACCAGCCTCAGGGCCAGAGTGAAGAGCTAAGCCATGATGAACAAGTAGCATGATAAAAAATAAACACTTGCTATTGTAAGCCACTGAGATTTTGGGGGTTCTCTGTCACAGCAGCATACCATCCTATCCTGTCTGACACAGTAAATTAAATGCATGGTGTCAGATGATGACAGGTGCTAAGGAGAAAAACAAAACAAGAGGACAAGAGGTGAAGGTAGAAGTTTTGGGTATAATTCATAAAAGGCACCCATCTTAAATCTAGGCCTTTAACTAAGGCTCTAAGAACATCAAATTGAATATAATTTATCCCAAGCTTATAGGAGACAGACTTTTTTTTTTTTTTCCTCGGTATGCGGGCCTCTCACTGTTGTGGCCTCTCCCGTTGCGGAGCACAGGCTCCGGACACGCAGGTTCAGCGGCCACGGCCCACGGGCCCAGCCGCTCCGCGGCATGTGGGATCTTCCCGGACCGGGGCACGAACCCGTGTCCCCTGCATCGGCAGGCAGACTCTCAACCACTGCGCCACCAGGGAAGCCCGAGACAGACTTTTTTTAACTGATTGTCTGTCTTCCCTTACTAAAATGGAAGTTCTACGAGAGCAGGGATTCTTGACGGTTTTGTTAACCACTATACCCTCAGCACTGAGTCATTTCCAGTTTTCTTCCTAAGTATAAGTCAATTTTAAAACCCATACATAATCATTACTGTCTTCATCATCTACCAATGTCCTCATTTTCTCCAATGCTCCTTAAACATTCTAGTCCATCTGAATAACCCCTTATGATATTATAACTATTGATTCTTGGTCTTCAATCTCCAAAACAAGATGTATATTTTTAAAACAGCATTATTAAAACACTGAGATTGTGCATTTTAACATTTTCTAATACTAAAAATTTTATGACAGAAAAATTATACTATTTTTATCACTAATATAATTTATTATAATTTACAAACAATAAACACAAATATCCTGTTTTAGATTTAAAGCCTTAAAAATACCAACCTGAGCTGTTTCTGTCATTTTCTGTTCAAAATCAGCTTTTCCTAATGCATATTTTTCCACATAGAGTTTATAGGTATCTGTAGCTTTCTTAGATTTAACAGTTGCCTGTAACAAAACAGAAACATTTTGAACTATACAAAATATTTTTTATTTCCTGATATAAGTTTATATGAAATAATAATTTAAGTGCATTTTAAGAAATGAGGCCTATGTTGAGTTCAAGATGACAAAAACTAATACCTTTTTTTCAAGTCCTCCTTAGTGGTATTTTTTGTTACAGTCACAAAATAATGCAGAAATTAAATGCTAATTCTCTTGTCTGATGGAACGTGCTTTAAAAAGTTAAAATACTCTCATTTTATAACCCAGAGTAAGATCACACAACCACATAATAGTACGATGTTACTAAAAATTCAACAAACAATACTGTGACAATACCCTCAGAATATGCTTGACACTCCTTTACACACGTGAGTCTTTCTTCCTTCCACAACAGATATTCCATTTAATGTCTGATCAGTGACTATAAAGCTAGCTCAAAAGTTGAAAAAAAAAATCAATTTTCCTTGAGGTTTCTCAGTTTCCATTGTGCTCCGGAAAATCTATAAATTTGTTTTTAATCATTGCCTATTTTTCAAGAAATTGTTACTGCATTATTATAGTTCTAATTTTATCAAAGTTACTTACTCAATAAAAACTTAATAATATGTTAAATATTAGGCAGTGACGAATATGAATACAAATTATATAGAGATCTTTTCTTCAGGGACTTCATAGAAGAAGTATAACCCATATACATAAACAGCTAGAAACTGGTGGAAAGTAACAAAGAAGTAAAAACAAATTTTATGGAAGATGGACATTAAGGAAGAAGAAAAACTATGTGTCACTTGTAGGTTGGGGCAGACATGTGGCTATCAAGAAATCTGATTATTCTCAAAGGATTGATCAATTTGGATACAGGAAGTTTGAAGGGAAGGGGTGTTGAAGTAAATAAGAGTTTAAAGAAGGTCAAAAAAAGAAAAGCTATAGGATTTCAAGATAAAAGATCTCCACTTTCTTGATGAGGTAAGAGGGGGTCTGCTACGAGTGAAGAAGAGTAGGGTAGGGTTGGGAACTTCAGGAGAATAAAGGAAGTTTCAAACCATGGTTGTGGAGGATGCAACTGGTAATAACTACAGGAGTAAAAGTCTTGCAAAGAGCCACTGAGGGCTAAGCTGCAAAACTTGGAATTTGTGCAGAGCCAATCAGAGCCAGTAGGTAATTATCTCCAGCTATGTTCAGGAGTCTAAGAATAAGTATTAGAAAGTTGGGTTTACCTGGAGGTTTGGGGTTGGCAAGAGATGCATACAGTCTTATTCTCTAAAAAGGCAACTCTGTACTCTCTCTAAAATATAATTGCATATATTATATTAAACATATATGCTTTATGCTTGTGGGCCTTCTTAAATAAAGAATATAGGATGCCACTTTATCTTGTAGTGTATCAAAACGGTATCTTGTATCAGAACTGGTTTCGGAGCCAAAAGAAACTGGATTCAACTTTTAGCTCTACAATTTACTACCCAGTTTACTTTGAGTTTTATATAGTTCTCTCATTCCCAAAACGGAAATACCACAAAATTTTTTTAGAGCTTTGGCACAGATGAAATGTAATTTATGTAAATGCTTGGGACAGGGACTACAAAATAAATAGTATCTGCTATTAAACATCAACAGGAACATACATCATTATATTTTGCTGTTACACTTAGCTGTTATTATATCTAAGAGTTGTTCTAAGCTCTACCCCTAGAGTAAGTGTCTAGAACCTACAACGTTTTCTAGTTTGCTCCTATGGACCTTTTTTTAAACTCTCTTCCCACTGTCTAGCCGTGTGACATTATTTTATACTACCGTTAATATACTTCCTCTAACATCCTTGCCCTTTCAAACATTTAACAATTAGATGAGATGGATATTTAGAGTTTACAAACTACCTTCACGGGAAGTCCAGATAACCAAGTTTGCTAGAATTTATTTTAAAAACAATTTTAATGCCATGGTTATCTGCGTTTCCTTTTGGATTTTGTTATGCCAAGAGACTTGGAAGAAGAGAATTTCTTCCAGCTACCTAAATTTTCAGTCTATACAAGAGTAACAAGCAACCCACAGTCCATGGAGTGATTTTTAATGACATAGTCTAGCAAAATGATATATTCCCACTGGGAGCCCCTCCTTCTTTGCTTCTTCTTCATCCTAACACTGCTCTTTTCCTCTGCTGCCTATTAAGTTATTGCCTTATAATTTACGTGTTGGCTATTGATAAACACATGAGCTGTGATCACTCCTAGAAGCATTTGAAATTTGAAAGGAAATTCATAAACAATGGAAAAGTCCCTCAAAATATAACTATAATGATTGTGTCCATACTTTTTTTAAAGTAATTTATTCCATTACAGGTTCTACACAAAATAAGACACCTCCCTTTCTAAACTTACCATTAAAACCTTTCTCTAGTAGCCTCTTGTTCTGTACTATTCAATAAGTCTTAGCTCCTCAAAAAGAAGGAAGCTTCTTGAAGACAGAGGGGATAATATGTACTCAGCCTTTAAGAACCTTCATAACATCTAGCATGATGACAGGCACATGGTAGAAACTAAAACATTTATTTACTATGGCATACAAATTCATAATCCAACAATCAGAAAATATGTGAATGAACCATTTAAAAAGGGAAGAACTGAGTCTATAGCCTATATTTAAAGTAAACTCTTAATTTTTATTATATTAATAAACAGGAAAAGTTCAAATAATATTTTGCTA
This sequence comes from Monodon monoceros, assembly GCF_005190385.1. Classification (NCBI taxonomy): domain Eukaryota; kingdom Metazoa; phylum Chordata; class Mammalia; order Artiodactyla; family Monodontidae; genus Monodon; species Monodon monoceros. The sequence continues at coordinate 57,552,714 of NW_021703768.1, read as the reverse complement.
TAATGATATTTCCTAGTAGACACATACGTTGCATTGTAGACAACATAATGGTTTCTCACTTACAAAAAAAGAAAGAAGATACCCTTTATAAGTTCTAATATACTTTTTACATCAGCTTTCACTCTTCAAAGGTAAACATCATATGTCAGAATAAGGAAATTACATACCAACTTAAAGAAGCATCTTAGAAAACTGGCAAAAGTAGTACTTAATAATGAATAAATTTTTTTAAAGAGTTTATTGATTAACAAGGTATTTTAAGTAATGACAAAAAAATTTAAAGAAAACTAAGGGTATCCTATAAAAGAATATAGAGGCCACTTTAGAATGTAATCATATTCTGGACTTCCCTGGTGGTGCAGTGGTTAAGAATCTGCCTGCCAATGCAGGAGACACGGGTTCGAGCCCTGGTCCAGGAAGATCCCACATGCCGCGGAGCAACTAAGCCCGTGCGCCACAACTACTGAGCCTGCACTCTAGAGTCCACGAGCCACAACTACCGAGCCTGTGTGCTGCAACTACTTAAGCCCACGAGCCTAGAGCCCGTGCTCCGCAATAAGAGAAGCCACTGCAATGAGAAGCCTGCACAGCGCAATGAAGAGTAGACCCCGCTCGCTGCAAACAGAGAAAGCCCGTGCACGGCAACAAAGACCCAACGCAGCCAAAAATAATAAATAAATAAATAAATAAATAAATAAATTTATTTTTAAAAACAATGTAATCGTGGGCTTCCCTGGTGGCGCAGTGGTTGAGAGTCCACCTGCCGATGCAGGGGACACGGGTTCGTGCCCCGGTCTGGGAAGATCCCACATGCCACGGAGCGGCTGGGCCCGTGAGCCATGGCCGCTGAGTCTGTGTGTCCGGAGCCTGTGCTCCGCAACGGGAGAGGCCACAATAGTGAGAGGCCCGTGTACCGCAAAAAAAAAAAAAAGAATGTAATCATATTGGGAATATATATATATTTTGAAAGCAAGAAACATCTCTCATAGGAAATGACTATACAGCAACACTCAGATAAGTCAAAATGACTTTCTAAATAGTATCTTTGCTTAGTAAAACTATAAATTCTTAGGGTAGACTCATAGAAACTAAATGCCCCAGTAGTAACAAACTTGACCACTTTTGTAAAGTGATTATTAAAAGGGATGTTGGAGCATAGCAACTTATGCTTTAAAAGCAATAGCTACATTTCTTCTCATAAACAAAAGATTGGCCTTAATAGATTACCTACTGATAACAAAATAAATCCTACATTTTATTCATTTCCTTAGCATTATAAATAAGTTTACTGATGTACTACCAGAAATATTTCTGTTTAAGTGTCTATAATTTTTATAGTAAACTCCTATGAATCAAATATATACATATAAAATAAGTACTCTGTCACAGTCCACAAATATGAGTAACTTCTAAATGGTGCTTTATAAAAATAAGGGTTTGTGAATGAAGATGAGAAGCGTACTATGTCATAATAGCCAGTAAGTGTTTATGTTTTCAAGCTCACCAAAGGAAAAACAGTTCAAAGATCTATGTTTAAAAAAAATCTACATTCATGTTAATAAAGAGCTTATTTATTACAGGCCAAAATAAATTTACTTAGGCTTGGATTTGAATATATATAAATCAGAGACACATTAACACATCTAGTATCACAAGCAAAGGTTTCACCTCTGAGCAGAACAATTAGAAAAAAGCACCCCTTCCTCTTCTTTTCTTTTTGCTGATTGAGAAGATTTAGACTATACTTCTGTTCTCTCAGTAGTTATGCTTAATGTTCATGCTTGCAAAATGAACTTTCGAGATACTCCTGAATCTTTTTTCACAGTCAGATTCTGACCCTTCTCAGTTACTTCCAATTCAGGGACTGCTGAGGTCTGCTTTTTTCCCCACTTAGTATTATCTTCAATGTCACCAAAAGCATTACTGACAGAGCATTTCTTAAAAGTGTTCCACTATCATCTCCAGATTTTCTTCCAAACATTGGCGCTCACATTTTCTTGATCTTACCAGGTCTCAACAAAAGGTTTTCAGGCAACAATCAGAACTAATCCTTCCTCAATGCTCTTAAAGTGGTCTGTTAATTGAAACATCAACGTGTTGCAGTTGTCCAATCATGCCACCAGGTATATAACAACCAAGTTCACAGAGGCAGTGAAACTACACCACAAATGCCACCATGCCAACAGTGATTATATGATACTATCATTTGACGATGCATTCTGATTTCAGAGATGTGAGGAAAAAGATATACCCGGTAGCTTTTAATATTCTCTTTTTCTCTGGTGGCTCGTTCTGAATTTATCTTTATTTAACCTGCTTAATACCAAGAATGTACTTTTGATCTAAGAACGCCTGAGTTTTTTTAATTCTGAAATATTCTGATCTGTTAACTCTTCAAATATTATCTGTCTACCATCCTCTCCATTTTTTTTTTCTTCTGAAATCCACATCAGATGAATGTCGGTAACCTTTATTCTCTGTACTATGTTATGGGTGAGTGCCCAAATTCAATCTTTCACTATATTAGCTCTAAAGTTTGTCTTCTCTGTTGCTTTTTTTAAAATTTCAATAACCATATATTTCATTGCCAAATTTTCTGGTTAGCTGTTTTCCCATCTACTAGATCTTATTTCATTATCTCTCTTAATTTCTTTAATATAAATTTATATTCATTTGCATATCTGAACATCCTCAACATACACGAACGTTTCTGATCATCTATTTTATAAATCTAAATTTTACTTGGAGTGAATTCTTATTCTAATTGTTAAATTTATTGCCACCTGTCTTAGCAGAGGTATCCCCTGCTTTTCAAAAGTTTGTCTTACAAGTTTGTTTACTTTGCTTTTACAAAAAAATTATATTGGTTCCTGTTTTCATGAACTGAAAAACATTCAAAGAGGATTTTCACTTTTACAAAAACAGGTGAAAAGAAAAACAGCGTTCAGCGTTTGCTTTGTAGGAGCCGTTACAGAGGCAGCGCACACCTTGAGAAGCAGTGAAAGCGGCACCACCAAGCTCCTTCCCAGGATCTACACTCAGTATCGGTCTCCAAAGCTTTGAACTGTGTCTGTAAGCATCTGTGCTTTATCTCAATTTATTTTGTGCATGCATTAGCAAGATGTGTTCTAAGGTACTTGCTTCTCTGCTTACACCATTTTGGCTTATGAAAGGTTTCACAGGAACACTCTACTGTTGTACAGCAGGGAAAGCTATATTAGCTATATTAGATTCCTTAAGATGTGCTTTTGCTCATTTCAGGTGGGAGGTTTCTTGTTTTTTCCCCTCTCTCTTCTCTCTCTCCCTCCATCAGTGATGCTGGAAAACTCTACAGAATACAAGGTAAACATCACCTCCTAGAATTGTGTTATATTCTATCATTTATGCTCACCCATCCCCATTTAGCAGTTTCAGGTTATCTCCTGCCAGCCCTCCAAGGCCCCAATTTAGTATCAGTCTTATAAAGGTAGCTTTTAATTAATTCCCTGGAAGAATATAGGGGATATGAACGAAACAGTCATGAACTGGTTCCCTGGCCTGACTGCCAGTCAGAACTGCATCCTTAAACCCCAACTTCCAATAATGCTTTAGCCCTTCAGCAGCTCAACAGTCTTTTTTCACTACTTATAGTTTCACCAAGTGAGTGGGGTTCCTTGGGCTTCATCTCAAGTGGGGAATATTTAGTCCCCTTTACCACACAAGAGCTAAATTCCACTGCCTAACTTAGGACTTTGGGTCCAACAGCCCTGCATAATCAATCTCTACGTGCCCTTTTGAGTTTCTGTTCCATTTCTGGTTCATTATGAAGATAATATTCTTCTTTTTGGAGCATGTTATTTTGCTTTATTTTCCCTTTTCATATATTTTATTCTTAACTGCTATGCCTGGAATGAAGAGCGTTTTAAAATCATGAACTTAACTGTGCCTCATTTTCTACCCCCTCCCAATTTTTATTTATTGCACAAAACACTAAAGGAAACATATTACCCCAAATTCCATCAACTGTTTTGATTTTTCCAGATGCTCTTCTGGTTTTTGCCCATGTATATACACTTTTATAATTATTATAATTGCAACATAATTACAGTTTTGTTATTTTTTAATGGCTATTTCAAATATTCTACAAAGCTTTCAAAATTATCACTCCCTATGGCTGATTCCTAAATGATATATACCACATCAAACAAGTGGATAAACTGTTTTGAAAGGGGAAAAATATCTACTTTCAATCAAAATGAGAGTGGGGGAAAAGGTTGTGGTTTACCGCAATACTACATACATGGGCTCAAAGTCAGCAATAAATCGCCCACAACATATATTTAAAGTTTATCTCAAGTAACTATTGCCTTGCTAAATCTACCAAAGTCTTGCTTCAAAAAAATTTTTACCTCATTATTAAATCTTACACCAAGCAGCATCTCATCAATTATCTTATAAAAATATCCTGCAGGGCTTCCCTGGTGGCACAGTGGTTGAGAGTCTGCCTGCCTATGCAGGGGACACGGGTTCGTGCCCCGGTCTGGGAAGATCCCACATGCCGCGGAGCGGCTGGGCCCGTGAGCCATGGCCGCTGAGCCTGCGCGTCTGGAGCCTGTGCTCCGCAACGGGAGAGGCCACAACAGCGAAAGGCCCACGTACCGCAAAAAAAAAAAAAAAAAAAATCCTGCAAATGTGTCACCAATATAAAGAAATCATTCCTTTTTATGTATTCGCTAATCTATCTACCAGATACAACATATTTTGTAAACCTACTTCTGTTTCACTTAGGTAAATCACTAACACTCAGAGGCACAGTGACTTCATCTTTAATATGAGATCATTCTTGAGTGTTTAAAGATTAAATGCAGTCTTGTATTTGAAAATGCTTGAAACCACAGAGGTATTATTTTTATTACAATTACCTTTTCTATTTCTCTTTGTGTAGCTCCTTCCTTTTTCAAACGTTCCTGTTCTACACATTTGGCATTGTAATTTTCCTTGGATTTCTGGAGGGCCTGAGTTATGCTCTGAATGGTTTGAACAGCTTCCAGAGTTCCTGCAACTTCTTCTTTAGTCTGTTTGGTATGAAATGATTCATCAAAATGCAGAACTACAAAGCATTCAATATCTGACCAATCAATCCTTTAACAAAACGGATACCTTTTTATGCGATTTTACTTGTTCTTCTCCATACTTCTGAACTTCTTTTATTAATTCTTGTAATTTTCTAACAAGATCCAAGTGACAATTTGCTAATTTCTCTGTAGATGTTTTGAACACATCCCACACTGGTGCAAATGTTCTAAAGCAAAGAAAACATGGGAATAATTTACTAACAGGAAGAAAAAGTTTAAGGCTCCAGAATAGAACCAATGGAAATAATGTTATATTCAGTAATTTTAATTAGTCAAAAGATGAAATTAAATTAAATCACAAATGAAACGACTGACAGCCTGACCTTGATTTTTTTTTTAAATCCTTGGTTAATTACTTAAAATATTTTTATACCTCAGATACAGAGAAATGAGTTAATTCATATCACAGGTCTGGCCATGACCCTCCCTTAATTATAACGTGTCATTTTCTGAGTTGATTTGGTTATTTAGATTTGTATCAGAAGCCCTTCTAATCACTGTCTACTGTTTAAAACTAACTTATTATCAAATCTAAATTTTAGACTCTTCAGTGCTCCATTTAAAATGCTTCATCAAAAATAAAAGCTCCTGTGAATTCCCTGGCAGTCCAGTGGTTAGGACTCCGTACTTCCAATGCAGGGTCACAGGTTCGATCCCTGGTCGGGGAACTAAGATCCCGCATGCCTGCAGTGTGGCCAAAAAAACCAAATAAATAAAATTAAGAAGATAAAAGCTCCTCTGAATTTAAACATGCAAAAGTCAAATTTGTACATGATTTTTAAGTGCCTTCATCATTAAAATTTATTGAAGAATGACTTTAAAACTGTTATCTGAAACTTTGTTTCAGATTTTACCCGTGTACTTCAACAAACACTAAGAGAGTCCCCTTTCTACTACACTTGGTATAGAATGTATGACATACTTTCCTACCACTTCTTCTCAACACTGAGAATTTAATATTTTCAACAGGTTCAAGTACTTCCAAGAGTTACTACATTATAATATTTTGAATAATACTTAGGATGCCAAAGGGTAGTTTAAACTAATCTGGTCAGTAGGGAATGATGTAAGAATAATTTTATCCTATGCTTTCCTCAGGTACTTCCTCAGAGATTTTCAACAGCACTTGCTTTGCTCTATGATAAAACAAAAACAAATAGCAACAATGATCATTAACGCAAGATGGTAGAGACAGAAATTACTTACCCTAATATGTACTCTGTGCCAGTTACTGCATTTCCTACCCAGTAGGAAAGCTAACTGACAACAATCATTTTAAGCAATAACAAAAAGTTCAAAGAGAATAATTAAAATACTTAAATAGGACTGTTCTGATTAGATCTTACCTCACACTTTTAAATCTAATCAGCATTAAATGTGGCAAGTAGTTAGATGGAAAATTTTGAGAGAAAAAAGGACACCTGAAAAGTATCCACTCACTACAGCACCAAAATACATGTACATCACTTCAGGTAAACCTGATACATGATAGTCTAGACTTTACAAAACAGGTAAGATGAGAGTGTCCCTTTACTTTACCCAAGGATTATTTACACTGAAAGGAGGTTCAACATAAGATTTCTTTAAATACAGGTTTCTTTAAGGAATTTCAAGTATCATTCCATTTTTTAAAGTTTGACATACACAACTTTTTTCTGGCCAGGTAATACAAGTTGATGTACAATGAGCACTAAGAAAGGAAACTGACCAATCCAAAATATGTCTAAATGCAACTAAATACAGAAAGATAAAATTCAATTCTTGCCTAAATATGCATCAGTAAACAAAAACATTAATATTTATAATCTTAAGTAACAACACTAACACAAAAAATAAAATATCACCTATTATTCATCAAAGACACATATTCCAAAGACAGAAATGTTTTCAGTAACTTTATTAGAAAACACATGTTTTTTTCTACCTCCCACCTGGTAACTAAAAATAAGAATTTCCTATATTAAAACCATGGCCTCATACTGAGTGAAGTAAGTCAGACACAGAAAGACAAATATCATATGATATTGCTTGTATGTGGAATCTGAAAAAAAGGTGGGGGTGTACAAATGAACTTATTTACAAATCAGAAATGGAGTCACGGATGTAGAAAACAAACTTACGGTTCCCAAGGGATGGGGGGGAGGGATAAATTGGGAGACTGGGACTGACATATACACTCTACTATATATAAAACAGATAACTAACAATAGCCTGCTGAATAGCACAGGGAACTCTACTCACTACTTTGTAATGGCCTACGTGGGAAAAGAATCTTAAAAAAAACAAAAACAGAAGTAGAGTCACAGATGTAGAAAACAAACTTATGGTTACCAAGGGATGGGGTGAGAGGGGGAGAACTGGGAGATTGGGGTTGACGTATACATACTAGTATATCTAAAATAGATAACTAATAAGAACCTATTGTATAGCACAGGGCACTCTACTCAATACTCTGTAATGGCCTACTTGGGAAAAGAATCTAAAAAAAGAGTGGATATTTGTATATGTATAACTGACTCACTTTGCTGTACACCTGAAGCTAATACAACATTGTAAAGCAACTCTACTCCAATAAAAAGTTTTTAAAAATAATAAATAAATATTTCTAAAATATCAATCATACTGGAAACCTAAAAGAATGAGTATATGAAAGAAAAATAAATTATTTATTAAAAAAAAAACCAACAAACCATGGTCAATTGGTTAAAGCTAGCTTCTGTTATTCCAGTTACTTTCTGGCCCTTCTACTGTGGTCAATAAAGAAGAAATTACATTTTAGAAGAGGCACGTCTACATGGAGGAGTTAGAAACAGGAGGCTGCCAGAAAAGTGAGGAGAGATATGGAAAAAAGAAGGAAGAATGAAGTTGTATTGTGTAGTTTAATAAAGGGAAAAAAGTAAGTTTCATTTACTTTGTGCTAACTGATTCAGCAAATTCAATTATACTTTCTATCAAGTTGAGAATATATTCACATATAGACGCATTTTGAATAAACACATTACATATTATTATATTTATGAACCATTTTATCCTTAATGGGAACCTACTATTCTCATAAACTTTGCCTAAATCAACATTGAAAGAGTTCTTCAAAGAAATTAACTCACCCAAGTTGTGAATAATTGCTTGCAGATTTTGCTAGTTTTGTCATTGACCTGGAGTACGCCTCTTCTATTGTAGCTCTGTTAAATCAAATTTCCATATTATAATAGCTCTTGTTTAATGACCAAACACATAGCAAAATTATTAAAATACAGTCACAACTGTAGAAACAAAAAGATAACTCAAAGTATATGTTAAAAATAAGTAGGTATGTGGTCATGAATTTCTGGCTTATCTTTAAATGGCTTTTGTGCACATCTACTTAAAGAACTAGTCTGGTATAGAGCTAAAATAATGTATTGATATACCACCAAAAACACTTTAGTGAAGTCACTCCTCTTCTTACCTTTAGTATCAATGGTTATCGGAACAGGAAGTACAAAAGTACTGTTTCTTGCATTCTCTCTATATACAAACTGATTCAGTATGAAAGTCATTTGTGTTTAATATTTCCTTGGTGTACTTAATATAGTTTTATTATTCTTTAACATTGTGAATTCATTATTATGCACATTGAATGGAACAAGAGATTGAGGACAGCCATTTGCACAAAACTAAGTATGAATTATTAGCAAGTCTGAGATCCTGAACTTCAGTACTTAATCTAGTCTGTGATTAGATCTAAAACATTAACAAGTATTTCACACTAGGATACTGTGCTTTATATAACTGCTATACAGCATACAGAATTTTAGGCTAAAAAAATTAAACCATTAAATATAGAATAGAAAAAAATTTTCCTATAGGCACATAACTTACAAATGAAAACTATGACGTTGTCTTGGCCTTCATAACACTACAAAAATTAAGTTCTATCTTACCTCACCCATAATTACCCTGTCCCTTCTCAATCTGTGCTACCCTTAACAAAGAAACAGTCTACAACCACCACTGCCTTCCAGTTACTTTGATAGCTTCAACTAACATTCTGAGATCAACAAATCCAGATCTCCACCCTGCTCTTGAAGCAAATCATCTGTTTAATATCTAAATGCCTCAAGCATAACTCTAGCTAGACATCTTAATCATCTCAAGCTCAGAATATCCAAACTAAGCTTATCTCCAGACTCTTCCCCAACCCCACAAAAGGTAGCTCTTAAACAAAAAGCAACTATTAACAGTAACTGCCTCTCACTGACTGCTCCTCTAAACTTCTGGGTGTCTTTTTAATATACTATATTACAAGGGTAGTACTTTGATACTTTTTAGAAAGTTAATACAGAAATAGTATCTCAATGAATAAGTTTAACAGCAAGGAAAAAATGGTTCATTTCCAGTACTAGTAAATTGATCCAAAAACCTTCCAATGAGAAAATGAGAAAAAGCTGGAGAGGTGGTGGGTGTGCCTAAAAGGCATCAGAGAACTAAAGAGGCAGTTAAGAATCAGCAGGCCAAGACCCAAGAGAAGGCTATCCAGAGAAGAGAGACAGAGAGGTAGGGCAGCTTGTCCCCTGGGGCATCTACAAGCGGCAGCTGATCCTGAGAAGCGGAGCAAAGCCTCACAAGGTAAGGGAGACAAAACTAGCTTCAGACCTGCCAAAGGTGGGAAGCATGGAAAATCCCATACCCTTTAAACTGAGACTCAAAGAGTAAGGATATAAGGAGTTAAGAATGAACCGTAAGTAGGCAAGCTCTCAAGGGGACTGCAAACATTATCTTTTCAAACTGATATTGGATCCTGCATGGTTGTCTTATATACATTCATACAACCACCAAGTACACAAGGAAACAAGACAAGATGAAACACCAGCAGAAGCAAATTTAACAATGTTCCACACGCTAAGATTATAAAGTTTAGACTTTATGAGTTTATGCATTATGATCAAGGAGCCAGTCGATTAAATCAAGAATTTCACTAGAGAGCTAAAAATCATTTTTCAAAAGTGGGGGAGAGCACAGCAAATTTGAAAAAAATATAAATTCTATATCTGAAAAATACAATAACCAAAATTAGTGTCTCAATGGATGCAGTTTAACTATAGAGTCAATACACGGTAATGAGACGTAAACTAGAGAGAGGTGAGAAGATCTGGATTCTGGATTAAAGCTCAGTGAAACATAAACTAACATAACATGGTAAATCAACTATACTCCAATAAAAATTAATTAAAAAAAGAGAAAAAGCTCAGTGAAACAAAAGAATGGAAAACAGAGAAGAGAAATAAAAGACAAAGGACAGAGCAAAAAGGCCTAACATATGTGTAAAGAAAGTTAGAATGGGTCAGAAGAAATATATATTTGCAGAGATAATGACAGAGGATTTTCCAAAACTGACCACAGATATCAAACCACAGGTTCAAGTAGCCCAACAAACCCTAAGAGGATAAATAAAGAGGTATGTACATCTAGTCACATCATAAGAAAACTGCTGAGAGTCAAAGACAAAAGGAAAAGCTTAAAAGCAGCTAAACCTTTCCCACCATCAGACGTTACCTTCAAAGGAACAATAATTAGCCTGATAGCTAACGTCTCAACAGTAGATAATGCAATGGTCTTCAAAGAATTTTTTTTTAATCTAGTAAAATGCAAAACTATAAAACTCCTATAAAATAACATAGGAGAAAACTTAGATGACCTTGGGTATGGCAATGTCTTTTTAGATAGAACACTATAGACATGACCTATGAAAGAACTCATTGATAAGCTGGACTTCATTAAAATTAAAAACTGCTCTGTGAAAGATGATGTCAAGAAAATAAGAGGACAAGCCACAGACTGGGAGAAATTATTTGCAAAAGACAAAAGAGAAATAGAAATGTTATCCCAAATACACACAGAACTCTTAAAACTCAACAATAAGAAAACAAACCTGATTAAAAAATGGGCCAGGGGGCTTCCCTGGTGGCGCAATGGTTGAGAATCTGCCTACTAATGCAGGGGACACAGGTTCGAGCCCTGGTCTGGGAGGATCCCACATGCCACGGAGCAACTAGGCCCGTGAGCCACAACTACTGAGCCTGCGCGTCTGGAGCCTGTGCTCCGCAACAAGAGAGGCCGCGATAGTGAGAGGCCCGCGCACTGCGATGAAGAATGGCCCCTGCTTGCCACAACTAGGGAAAGCCCTCGCACAGAAACGAAGACCCAACACAGCAAAAATAAATAAAATAAATTAATAAACTCCTACCCCCAACATCATCTTTAAAAAAAAAAAAAAAATGGGCCAGGGCTTCCCTGGTGGCGCAGTGATTGAGAGTCCGCCTGCCGATGCAGGGGACAAGGGTTCATGCCCCGGTCCAGGAAGATCCCACGTGTCACAGAGCGGCTGGGCCCGTGAGCCATGGCCACTGAGCCTGCGCGTCCGGAGCCTGTGCTCCACAACGGGAGAGGCCACAACAGTGAGAGGCCCACATACCGCAAACAAACAAACAAACAAAAAATGGGCCAAAAACTTTGACACCTCACCAAAGACGATATACAGATGACAGATAAGCATATGAAAAGATGCTCCACATCATATGTCATCAGGGAAATGTAAATTAAAACAAGATACCACTACATACCTATTAGAATGGTCAAAGTGTGGAACACTGACAACACCAAATACCAGCAAGGATGTGGAGCAACAGAAATTCTCATTCATTGCTGGTGAGAATGCAAAGTGATACAGCCACTTTGGAAGACTGTTTCGCAGTTTCTTACAAAACTAAACTTATTCATACCCTACAATCTAGGAATTGTGTTCTTTCCTATATACTCAGAGGAGTTGAAAACCTATGTTCACACAAAAACACGCACAAGTATGTTTATAGCAGCTTTATTCATAACTGCCAAAACTCAAAAGCAACCAAGATGTCCTTCAGTAGATGAATGGATAGATGATGGATAAATAATTCATATCCAGACAACAGAATATTATTCAGCATATTACTAAGTGAAAGAAACCAACCTGAAAATGCTATTACATACTGTATGACTCCAACTAAGGCTGACCTTTGAACAACATGGGTTTGAACTGTGCAGGTCCACTTATACACAGATTTTTTTTCAACAAATACATACTATAGTACTAAATGGTCCACAGTTGGTTGAATCCACAGATACAGAACTGCAGATATGAAGTGCCCACTGTAAAGTTATATACAGATATTCGACTGCACAGAGGGTTGGCACCCCTAACCCCTGTGCTATTTAAGGATCAACTACATATGACATTCTGGAAAAGGCAAAACTATGGAGACATAAAAACAGAGCACAGACGATTCTAGGGCTGTGAAAATACTCTGCAAAATATTATAATGATGGATATATGTCATCATACATTTGACCAACCCATAGAATGTATAACACCAAGAGTGAAGCCCAAGGTAAACGATGGATTTTGGGTGATTAGGATGTATCAATGCAGGTTCATCCTCGGTTAAAAAAAAAAAAAAAAAGGTACTTTCTGGTGAGTAATGTTGATAATGGGGGAGGCTATGCGTGTCTGGGGGCAGGGGACATATGGAAAATCTCTGTACCTTCCTCTCAATTTTGTTGTAAACCTAAGATTGCTCCAAAAAAATGACTTTAAAAAAAACCTACCAACTAGAATTCCATACCCAGCAAAAATATAAATGAAAGTAAACCCCTAATAAAATAACAGATCTAGGTGATGAGCATCAATGGCTACTAACATCACAAAAGAGATATAACCAGATACTATACGCCTCTGATGGAAGTACACACCACCGCCGATGAAGTATTCTTGTCAAAATATTGAACTGAATTTGATCTAGTTGCTACATTCAAATAACAATTTATAAGAAATATAGGAGTAAAGGAAAATGTTAAATAAAACTATGAATATGCAATTAGCATGTTCCAGGATTTGGGACCCTCTATAGAACAAATAATTTGGTTTCTTAAACAAAAAAAAAGTAAGGAAGGAGTGAGGAGAACTACAGATTAAGAGACTCAAAAATCACATCAATCAAACATAGTGTATAACTCTTGCTGGGATCTTGATTAGAGGAAATCAATTATGTGTATCGTTGTGTGTATATGGCAATTGAGAAAAAGTGAGCACTGACTGGATATCTGGTGATATTAGGAATTAATACTAAATTTTTAGATAAGGTAACATACTGTAGCTATGTTTTTTAAACAGCCCTAATCTTTCACAGACACAAATGAAATGCTAATGGATGAAATGCAATGTTTCTGAATCTGAGATCCACTTTATAACTATTCAAGAGTAGTGGTATGGGACTTCCCTGGTGGCGCAGTGGTTAAGAATCCGCCTGCCAATGCAGGGGACACGGGTTCGAGCCCTGGTCCGGGAAGATCCCGCATGCCGCGGAGAAACTAAGCCCGTGTGCCACAATTACCGAGCCTGCGCTCCAGAGCCTGCAAGCCACAACTTCTGAGCCTACACACCGCCAACTGCTGAAGCCTGCACACCGCATGCTCCACAACAAGAGAAGCCACTGCAATGAGAAGCCCGCACACCGCAACGAAGAGTAGCCCGCGCTTGCCATAACTAGAGAAAGCCCGTGCGCAGCAACGAAGACCCAACACAGCCAAAAATAAATAAAATAAATAAATTTTTAAAAAAATGATTAAAAGAAAAAGAGTAGTGGTATGGAATCGATGGAACAAGCCTGGCCATGATTTGACAATGTTGAAGCTCAGTGATTGCAGCATGGAAGTTCATTATATTAAGTTCCTAACTTCTGAGTAAGTTTTATATATGTTTGAAAGTGTCCATAATAAAAAGTTTTTAAAATAAAGATAAATTAAAGATATGATCAGACTAACAAAAATTGAGAATTCATCACCAGAAAATCCACATTAAGGAATATTAAAAGATGTTTTTTAAAGAGAAGAAAAATGATCCAGGACAAAATATCAGAGAAAAAGTAAATAATTTTAATAAATCTAAAAAATGACTATATACGGACTTGCCTGGTGGCACAGTGGTTAAGAATCCACCTGCCAGTGCAGGGGACATGGGTTTGATCCCTGCTCCGGGAAGATTCAACATGCCGCGGAGCAACTAAGCCCTTGCGCCACAACTACTGAGCCTGCGCTCTAGAGCCCACAAGCCACAACTACTGAGCCTGCGTGCCACTGAAGCCCGTGTACCTAGAGCACGTGCTCTGCAACAAGAGAAGCCACTGCAATGAGAAGCCTGCACACCGCAACGAAGAGTAGACCCCACTCACCACAACTAGAGAGAGCCCACGCAGAGCAATGAACATCCAATGCAGCCAAAAAAAATTAATTTTAAAAAAAGATCAACTAGGTTAGATATTAAAAATATTTTTTAATTACCATTAATTTTGTTAGATGGGTAATATTATTGTCTTCTAAGTCACTAGCTGTTAGAAATACATACATAGGGACTTCCCTAGTGGCGCAGTGGTTAAGAATCCACCTGCCAATGCAGGGGACACGGGTTCGATCCCTGGTCCGGGAGGGTCCCACATGCCGTGGAGCAACGAAACCCATGCGCCACAACTACTGAGCCTGTGGTCTAGAGCCGAGCCACAACTACTGAGCCCACGCACTGGAACTACTGAAGCCCATGCACCTAGAGCCCATGCTCCGCAACAAGAGAAGCCCACGCACTGCAATGAAGAGTAGCCCCCACTTGCCGCAACTAGAGAAAGCCCACGTGCAGCAACGAAGACCCAACACAGCCAAAAAAGAAAAAGAAAAAAAAAATCTATGGCCTACAGACCTGTCCATAGGATCAAGCTGCACATTAAAAAAAAAAAAAAAAAACACATACATAAGTATCTATGGATGCAATAATTTGATGTCAGGGAACTGTTTCAAACTAGACTGTCAAAATACTAAAAACTGTTGAAACTATATTATAGTTCATTACTTAGTGGTTTGTAATACTTTCTCTATTTTGTTGGCTAAGTTTGAAATTTTTCAAATAAAAAGCTAAAGAAACACACAACAAAAATGGCATATAAGTGTATATTTCCACAATAAAAAGTGTTTTAAAAATAGAAAACTTTTAATTTCCAGAGTAAAAAGTTAAACACACACACACACACAAATGGCATATAAAGCATGTAAGTCAGGAGGTGGTAGTGTTCTCAGGTTCCTGCATTTTCAGGAAGATGATAAAAGTGCCAATTATTATTAGAAATTAATACATCAAGGAAATATGTTATAATCTCGAGGATAACTACTAAAAGAATGAGGCTATTACTTCTAAGGTGATAGAAGAAAAAAAATTAATAGAATAAAAGAAAACTTTTTAAGGCCAAAAGGCAACAAAGAGGAGGACAAAATATAAAACAAGTAGGATAAATAGAAAAAAAATACTAAAGGGGTTAGCAAACTGCAGCACCATCAGCAAATCTAGCCAATTGTTTGTCTTCATAAATAAAGATTAGAATACATCCATGCTCACTTATTTACGTGTTGGTTACAGCTGCTTTTGTACTAAAAGAACAGAGCTGAATAGTTGCAACAGAGACCAGACCACACACAAAGGCTTTACACAAAAAGTTTGACAACCTCTGACACAACGAATTTGAACCCAAATATATCTGCAAATATACTGTATGTAAAGGGCTAATGCTCCAGTTAAACAATATAGATTTTGAAAGTGGCTTTAAAAACAAGAGAGAAACACATCTACACCACAAAAACACAGCTAAGGAAAAAAATGCAAACACTAACCAAAAGCAAACAGATGACACTTTAATAACAACAAAGAAGACTTCAAGGCAAAAACACTGCTGGAGACGTAAAAGGACACTGCATAATGAATGAAAAAAGTTCAAATCGCCTGAAGATGTCATAGTTCTAAATTTCTATCCATCTACTAACATGGCCCCAAATATATAAAGCAAAAATTGGCAGTACTACATGGATGAACATTCACAATCAATATGAAAGATTTTCAAAACAGCTCTTTCAGGAACTGATAAAATGAGCAGGATTAAAAAACAAAAACCAGTGAGGATATATTAGAATTAAACAACAGAATTCACAAACTTACCATAATAAATACATATAGAACTCAATACCCAACCGATACAAAATATTTTCAGGTACATAGAGATATTTAGTAAACTGACTCTACCCTGGTCCATAAACCAAGTGTCAACAAATTTCCAAACATTGAAATCATACAGGTATGTTCTCTAATCACAATGTAATTAAGCTTGAAATCAACAGGAAGAATATACCTTTACAAATCAACCCATATTTGGAAATTAAGAAATGCACTTCTAAATAACCCACAGAGGCAAGAAAGAAAACACAATGAAACTTTAAAAATTTAAACAAAGTATAATGAAAATCCTATTTCTCAAAACTAGTGGAGTAGAACAAAAGCTATGCTTGAGAGAAATTTATAGAGTTAAATGAATATGTCAGAAAAGAAAAAAAGTTGAAAATCATTAAGTTAAGCATCCATCCCCCCAAATTTAAAGAACAGAAAACTGAACACAAAGTTGAAGGAAATAAAGAAGTTAAGGAAACAGAATATAAATATATAAAAAGAGACAAAGTCCATAATTGGTTCTTTGTACACACTATTAAAAACAACAGGGCTTCCCTGGTGGCGCAGTGGTTGAGAGTCCGCCTGCCAATGCAGGGGACACGGGTTCATGCCCCGGTCCGGGAAGATCCCACATACCGCAGAGCGGCTGGGCCCGTGAGCCATGGCCACTGAGCCTGCGCGTCCGGAGCCTGTGCTCCGCAACGGGAGAGGCCACAACAGTGAGAGGCCCGCGTACCAAAAAAAAAACACAAACAAACATCAAATGAGACTGATCATGAAAAAAGGGAGAAGGCACAAATAACCAATATCAGGAATAAAGTGGGATGTCAGTACAGATCCTGTAGACATTTTTAAAACTTCATTGAAGAATATTAAGAATAACTTTTTGGCAATAAATTTGAAAATTTACATGAGATAGGAAAACTCCTTAAAATATAACTTATCAAACTCACAGAAGAGCTGTAATATCTGAATAGTCCTGTAACTCTTTAAAAAATTAAATATGTGATTTAAAACCTTCCTACAAAGACAGTTTCAAGCCCAGATGGATTTACCAGCAAATTCTATAAAACACATAAGGAAGAAACTATAATCTCCCACAAATTTTTCCAGAGAATACAAAAATAGGGTATACTCCCCAACCCCTTTTAATGAAGCCAACAAACCTTGATTAGTAAAATGTAAGAAGGATATTTAGAGAAAGGAAATTTTCAGGCCAATCTCACTGATAAATACAGATGCAAACATAAGAAATAAAATAGTAGCAAACTGTTCTACTAATGTATAAAAACAATAATACATCTCCACAAAGTTTGGTTTATACCAGGAAAGGGAAGTTAGTTTAACATTCAAAATTCAACGTAATTCAGACTAACAAAAGAAAACAAAAGAAAGAAAACATCCATTCATGATTTTTTTAGAAAGGAAAACAAAAGCCTTACCAAAATAGTATGTAGAATTTCCATAATCTGATAAATAGCAGGGAAAAAAACTAGAATAAATATTTAAGAGTGAAATGTGAGACTGGGAACAAGATAAGGATGCCTATCATCACCATTTCTATTCAGCATTACACTGGAGGTATTTGCCAGGGCAATAAGAAAAAGAAATAAAAGGTATAAAAAGGTATTAAAAAGGGAGAGATTAAACTGTCATTTTCACAAGATGATTGCACACACAGAAAATCCAAAAGAATGTACAGATAAATAAAATTAACAGAATAAACAAGAATCACCAGGCTGCTAGACGACATATAAAACTCAAACTCATTTACATAAATTTGCAACACATAACTTACAAACTGCTTTTATCTAGAATATATAAAGAATTCCTTCAATTTATTTTTTAAAAGGAAGAAAAAAACCAGAAAAATAGGCAAAAGATGAAGAGATACTTCATAAAAGAAAAGATGCAAATGGCCATCTTTTCATAAAAGAAAAGATGCAAAAAGGAAAGATGCAAAGAAAAGACGCAAATGGCCATAAAAGAAAAGATGCAATATGAAAGGATGTTCAATCTCATTATTCATCAGGGAAACACAAATTAAAACCACAATGAGAGAGTACTACTTATCAGAATGGCTCAAATTAAAGGACAGACAAAACCAAGTGTTGATGAGGACATGCAGCAACTGGAACCCTCCAACAAGGCTGCTGTTGGTATAAACTGGTACAACCACCTTGGAAAATTCTTTGGCATTAACTACTAGAGTTGAACATACACATGCTCTAAGACCTGGCAATTCTACTCCAGGGTAAATCACTAATCTAAATATGTGTATACTGAGACACGTGTGCAAGAATATTCAAAGCAGTATTACTTGTAACAGTAAAAACACTGGTAACATCCCAAATGTCTGTCAACAACAGTAGATAAATACATTTAGTAAATTTACATAATTTAATATTAAACAGCATTGTAAATAAATTATACTAAATTCAACATGAATCTCACAAAAGTGCTGAGTAACAGGAGTCAGAAAAAAGATCTACTCTATGATTAAATTGATACACTCATTACAAAGTTCAAAAAATAGATACAACTAACTTCCTTCAACAGATAAATTACAATATATCTGTAAATGGAATATTACTCAATAACAAAAAAGAATGAATTACTGATACATGCAACAACATGGACCAATCTCAAAATAATTATACTGAGTGAAAGCACTGGACAACCAAGTATATCCTATATGACTCTATTTACATAAAATTCTAGAAAATGCAAACTAACCTAAGTGTCGAAAGCAGATGAGTAGTTGCTTATGGATGGGGGGGGACAGAAGGAAGGTATTACAAAGGAGAGATGAACGTTCACTATCTTGATTGTGGTGATGGTCATGAGTGCATGCATATGTCAAAATGTACAAAATTGCACACTTTAAACATGTGCAGCATATTGTGTGTCAATTATACCTCAATAAAGCTGTAGGGAGGGAAGAAAGAAAGGAGCAAAGGAGAAAGGGAGGAGAAATGAAGGGAGCATGGAAGTGGGGAGGAGAGGATGAGGATATGAGGGAAAGAAAGTCTGAATGACTAAGTTAAGAAGTTATTTAACCTTTCTGGGTCCCAATTTTCTTATCTATAAAATAGGACTTAGAGTTTTGACAGTTAAATGAGATAATGTATGCAAAGTCCTTAGTGCATAGCATATGCTTATGTCTATCTTTTCTTCCTTTCTTTATCATTCACTCCTTCAAGAAATACGAGTATCCAATTATGCCAGGCTCTGTGCTAGGCACTGGATACAACAGAATTTTGTATACTGTTCCCCTATAAGGAACAGAAACAATAACAAAAATGAGTATTACAACATTTTATAAATACTACAAAGAGATATATGATGTTGAGAGAGATTACAATAAGTGATTTTGACCTAGTCAGAGAGATTAGGAAAGGCATCCGTGGAGAAGTGAGCACACTGCTGACCTCGTACGGTCAGCATGTACAAACAAGGACTAAGCATGTACAAAATCTGGACTGAAAAAAAGCCTGCCAATAAAATAGCCAATGTCTCTGGAGAGGAAAAAGGAGTCTGAATAAAGAGGAGTCTAGTGTGAGCTAAAGCTTGAAAGGCAATTTGGGATCAGACCACACAGTTCTGTCTTAAGAGCAATAGGAAGCTTCTGAAATGGTTTAAACAAGGAGTAACAAACTGATCTGTAGTTTGAAGAAAACAAAAAACACTCCAATTACAGTACAGAGAATAAGTTGCAGGAAAACAAGAATGAATGTAGATAGGCCAGTTAGGTGCTACTGCTGCAGTCCAGGCAACAATAATGATAGCTTGGATCAGGACAGTGATGTTAGAAATTCATTCTATCAAAAAATCTTTACTGAGGGCCTACTAAGGGCTGAGCTCTATACTAAGTGCAGGAGAATGAACAATAAGCAAAAAAGACAAAAAGAGAAAATCCCTGACCTTGTGGGGTTTACAGTCTAGTGGGGAGAAACAGACAGACAAATAAATAAGTAAAATATCACTTGTATCTGGTGTTTGTTAAGTGCTATGAAGAAAAATAAAGTAGGGAAGGGGGAGTGAAAGGAGGTGTTGTCTCACTGCCCACAGAATCACCAAGGGGTCAGATTCTGAGCAAAGAAGGGATGACCCGGGAGTCCTGGACTTCTTAACTGACATAAATAGGGCTAAAAAGCATAATTACCACTGCTCTGTTGGTCTCAAGGTAGATAATTATAGTAGTGATGTAAGTATTGGGGGAGAATGAGGCTAGGGGATGTGCCGGGAGATGCAGAGTACTAGAGTCTCTCCTTTTACTTTTACCAGTGACGAAAAGTGAGCCAGTGAGGGACAACTTTATCCATAGCACTTAGGGCTTTATGGTCCCCCTTTTAACTCCAGTAGAAAGATGGAAGTCAAAGAGGATTTGTCTAACATGGAATAGTTTGTTCCCCAATTCCTACCAGTTGACAAACTCCATGAAGCAGAAGCTGCCTCTTTATCCCCAAAATCCAGACAAGTGCCTGGCACACAGCAGACATGGGATATATATTGAAAAAATAAATGAATGAAGTACTGTATCTAAAGGTAAAATATCCCTATGTTAGCAACGTAAAGATTTTAAATGTGTTCACATAAAAATTACCAAGTGGGTCCAGCCACAAAATAGCCTTAATCAAATCAAATTATACTGATTTTATCATATACTAACGCATATATGTGGAATCTAGAAAAAACTGTACAGATGAACTGCTTTGCAAGGCAGAAATAGAGACACAGATGTAGAGAACAAACATATGGACACCAAGGGGGGAAAGCAGGGTGGTGGTGGTGCAATGAATTGGGAGATTAGGACTGACATATATACACTAATATATATAAAATAATAACTAATAAGAACCTGCTGTATAAAAAAAACAGAATTCAAAAAAAATTATACTGATTTTAATAGTTGGTAATTGACTATTGTATTCTAAGAGTAATAAAAAATTATGTTTCTAAATTTGCACAGTTTAAAAACATGTACTTAAGACTTTTTAAATATAAAAGTTATAATAATACATAATTAAACTACAAGTTCAGAAAACAGTCTTTTCAAATTATTTGAAAGGTTTGTTTAGCGACATATTTGTTTAGAGAAATGGTAATATCTTATCCTACAAAATTCCTCAGTTTTTCTACTGTATCACCTTGCTAGCATATTCAATGAAAAATATATAGATAATATTTTCAAGCAGTGATTTGCAAATCAGGAGTTTATCAATGCCACTGACAGCCACTATTTAGTCCTCAGTGTGTAGATGACAGAGAACCACTACTTTAAAGTATAACTATAGTATACTTTTTAAAAGTGTAACTGATTACTTTTATCTAAATCCGACTAAAATTTTCTCAATTATTTATATTCTGAAATTTATCTTGATAATGAATTGTTAAATGACTTATTAAAAAATACATACCTTTCTCTTACAAAATCTGCTAGTTCTTTTGTCGATATCTGTCCATATTTCATATTATGGTAAAGGACATCAAAGCCACTATTTTTTTCCCCCTAAAATTTAAAAAGATTTTAGTTTAACAAAGAGATCAAAATGACTTAAGAATAACTAACATGCAAGTCTAATGCTCAAATGAGCTGTTTTTCCTTAATTTAACCATTGTTGCTCTAACTGTATAACTTTAAACTGTATCAAAGGAATACTGTATTATATACACATATACACACAATACACACATATACATTCTATAATCACTCATAAAGATATATTAATGAAATTCATCTGAAATTTTAATAAATAAATGCAGCATAATTTAGAAAAGATAAACATGGACTTTTTAAAATATATTACCAAATCTCATGTCAATTCCTTTAACCTGCATTGAGAGATTCCTGATTATTTAACTCAGAGTCTGTACTTTAAAATAACTGAATCTTGACTTCTGAGTCAAGACAGAATTTACTAATCACATAAGCACTAAATACCACAAAACACTTTATAATCACTAATCTAAGTCTTTCAATAAACTTAAACAACTTGAGATGTGAGAAAGGAGATAAAATTTTAATAAAAGAGCAGTAACAGTCTATTGGTTAGTCCTCAACTAATGGGAAATTAACACAACTAGACTACTACACAACCCTAGAAAATCCTAATGCCATTTAATCCAATATAAAGCTAAATTAGCAAGTCATAACACAGAAAACATCAGAAATATCAATTTTATACGTGAAATGAAAGACTATTTATAAACTAAGCTCAACAACTCTTTTTGCAGTTAGCAGTTTTTATTTTTCTTCAGTGACAATAATGAAGAATTGAATATATTTGTTGGAAATAGAAAGCAATGCCGTAAGCAAGTGTTATGCAAACTGAAACTTAATTTTCCACAGTCCACCAAAAACAGGAAACATAGGAACTTCCCGCTAAGCTGAAGTGATCCCTAATAAACCTGTCAGCTAATATAGCAAGTAATTAGACTGTTATACATACAATGAATTAAAACATCATGTTTGTAATAATACAAATAATATCCCGAGCATTTGAACATCCATTTCCATTTATCAAGAATATAAAATAGGGCTTCCCCGGTGGCGCAGTGGTTGAGAATCCGCCTGCCAATGCAGGGGACACGGGTTCGATCCCGGGTCCAGGAAGATCCCACATGCCGCGGAGCAACTAAGCTCGTGTGCCACAACTACTGAGCCTGTGCTCTAGAGCCCGTGAGCCACAACTACTGAGCCCGCATGCCGCAACTACTGAAGCCCGCGCGCCTAGAGCCCGTGCTCCACAATGAGAGAAGCCACTGCAATGAGAAGCCCGTGCACCGCAACGAAGAGTAGACCCTGCTCGCCGCAACTAGAGAAAGTCCGCGCGCAGCAAC
This sequence comes from Monodon monoceros, assembly GCF_005190385.1. Taxonomy (NCBI): domain Eukaryota; kingdom Metazoa; phylum Chordata; class Mammalia; order Artiodactyla; family Monodontidae; genus Monodon; species Monodon monoceros. Next base: position 57,529,704 of record NW_021703768.1, on the reverse strand, counting down.
GAAGACCCAACACAGCCAAAAATAAATAAATTTTAAAAAAAAGAATATAAAATAAAACTACAGTCTCCTATAAATCTAAACACATCCATTTGGCTTCTACAATTTTTCATGTTTAAAATAAAGAAAAAATCTGTGATCTAACTTTAGTTATTTACTTTCTCTGGGTTTTTTCATGCAAATTTATTCCAGTCAAAATAATATTCTCTGAAATAACCATTAACACTAGTCTATAGCAAGCAAAAATAACATCATCATGCAGATTAGTAAATTTATAGACAAAATAATCAAGGGCCTGAATCCTCCAAGGGATCCATTCCATTACTTAAATATAATAAAGAAACTACAAATAATTAAACTATCCACCAACTCCCATAACATAGTCATGAACCCTGAAAAAAACAAATCTGAAATCTAAAACTATAAAATCCAAAGTCTGGAGCTCTCAGTCCCCAAAGTTCTCCCCTGACAACTACCAGTTTTCATTTGCACATAATTCTAACAAGTCAGGTTACCTGGGTTCCCAATGTGTATTATGGATATTCATCATGCATATTCAAATTAGAAATGAGCTGGTACTGAAGGGCTATTCACACAAGCTCACAGACTATTAGAAGAAATAATATTTACCATCTCTCTTTTTAAAAGAAAACAAGAAAACTTGGAGATCATCTAGTAACTGGGGCAATAAGGTCCTGAGCATTTTGTTTCACTGTTACAGTACTGTAAACATTAATCAATCAAGGAAAGGTTAAAAAAAAGCGGGGGAGAATTTCCTGGCAGTCCAGTGGTTAGGACTCCACGTTTCCACTGCAAGGGGCCCAGGCTGGATTCCTGGTTGGAGAACTAAGATCCTGCAAGCCGCGCAACCACAGCCGAAAAACAATGGTTAAATTACATTCAGAAATCTAGGTTCTTATTAAGAAGTTCTCAAAAAGTAAGCTCTTTATTTGGGAAGTTCAGATATGCAAATAGCATATTACTTGAAATTACCAAGAGAGGAAATGAGATTTATTAATTTCTTTACCATTCAATATAACAATATTATTACAGTAACAGTAATATAATATACCTTAGGAAACAGTACTAGCTATTCCATCCCTCAGGTCTTCACTTGGAAAGAGAAGGAAAAATACCAATGAGGATGTGAAGCTGAAAAGGTCTGCTTCAAGAGGCACTAACGACTACACATAAACACGCTGCATGATTACAAATCCATGTGTCATTTCTTCCTATTTGGGTATTCATTCATTTACTGAGTTCTAAAAAATGTAATACGCCTGATCCTAGGCACTGTTTTCTTAATTTCATAAATCTATTAACACAAACATTTATTGATCATTAACTTTTTCTCTGGCACAAACTAAACAAAAATTGTAATACTTCAAATAGCTCTCTCTCTCCACATACACACACACACACACACACACACACACACACAAATATACATGTATCTTTAAAAAGAAAAAACTTCAAAGTCAAATACCAAGAACCCAGGCCTATTGTCACCTTGTCAAAAACTTACTTTACAGCTTTTCATAAGAGATGACAGTGTATTAAATACACACATATCTATACATATGTCAAAAAATACAGTAGGAGACAAGTGGCTTCAGTGTCTTCACCTGAAAAATAAATGGAAATTCTGGGGAAATGGGGAAGACCACTCTTGAAACTGGCAATCATAACTCATATTTCTGTCACCATCTGCGATTACCCAGGTTTTTTTAACTAAAAGTACCCCCATGTAGGTTCTATTAATTTTTTAATAGCCATCAATGTTTTTAGCCTAATTCAAAGACAAGTAAAATAACAGTAAATATTTCTGAATTACATATCCATTTTATCACCCTTGACCTTGAAGTGGATATGTTCCTATCATTTTCTCTTTTTTTAATTTAATTTTTATTTTATATTGGGGTATAGTTGATTTACAATGTTGTGTTAGTTTCAGGTGTACAGAAAAGTGATTCAGTTATACATATAACTATACCCATTCTTTTTCAGATTCTTTTCCCGTATAGATTATTTCGGAATATTGAGTAGGGTTCTCTGGGCTATACAGTAGGTCCCTGTTGATTATCTATTTTCTATATAGTAGTGTGTGTATGTTAATCCCAAACTCCTAATTTATCACCCCCACACACACACCTTTCCCCTTTGGTAACCACAAGTTTATCATTTTCGACACAAAAAATTTTTTTTCTTAACATATTCTGTTAACTCAAGCAAGCAGAACTTGCTTTTTCTTGGCTAACTAAAATACACAAATGTACAAGTAAGTTGATGACAGAGTTTTATTATCAAAAAGAATTATAGCTAAAGATGTTTTCTGGTCTTCAATATTTTACTAAAACTGTAAATGTGCACACCCTTTAATCCAGCAATTCCACTTTTAGAAATCTATACCACAAAAACACACATACAAAGATAAATGTGGAAAAATATGCACTGCAGTACTGTTTATAATTGTGAAAAAACAGAACTCAGAAACATCCATTAACATTACTGGTTAAACAAATGATAGTATATCCTACAATGAAATACATATAGTGTTTTTTAACTGCAGTAAAAAAAAAAATTGCAGTACATTTTTAAGTATTAATTTCTTAAATCTGCCCAGATATACATAATGTCAGTGAGAAAAAGAGCAAGTTGTAATTATTCATAAAAGCCAAAAATAATCTAATGTTGGGAGCAACCTAAATGTCCCAAACTGATGAATGGAGAAACAAAATGAGGTAGATCCACACAATGGAATACAAATCAGCAATAAACAGGAAAAAACACTGACACATGTGACTTTATGGATTAACCTCATAAAAACTTTACTAACTGAAAGAAGCCAGACACAAGAGAGCGTATATTGTATGATTCCATTTATACGAAATGTTCAGAACAGGCAAATCTATAGAGAAAGAAAGCGGATTAGTGGCCACCTAGAGCTGAGGGTAGAAAAGAGCATTAACTGTCAAAGGGCATGAGGGATCTAATTATTGGGAGGATGATCATGTTCTAAAATTAATGATTACTGCACCACTCGGTAAAGTTACTAAAAATCAACGAATTGTACACTTAAATTGGGTAGATTTTATGATATGTAAAATGTGCTTCAATAAATTTTGTTTTAAAGCATGGTATGAAACAGTATACGTAAAATTTCATTTCCATTGAAAAAATAACAGGTTGCATATATGCATACAAACAGAATCTGAAGGCATATACAGCAAACTATTAACAGCAAATTATCTCTGGAAAATGGAATAATTTCATTTCAGAGCATAGGTTAACTTTCTAATAAAAAAAATAATAAACAGGTCAAGTCTTTAATACAGGAGTAACAGAGCTAAAAGCTATACTGACAAGCAGTTGTAAAATGCAATTTTCTCCCAAGTACACTACAATTGTTGATATAAAATCTTGATTATCAATGGCCAATATTTTTTCTTCTACTGATCAAATTTTTATTCTTTTTTTTTTTTTTTTGGCGGTACGCGGGCCTCACACTGTTGTGGCCTCTCCCGTTGAGGAGCACAGGCTCCCGACACGCAGGCTCAGCGGCCATGGCTCACGGGCCTAGCCGCTCCACGGCATGTGGGATCTTCCCAGACCGGGGCACGAACCCGTGTCCCCTGCATCGGCAGGCGGACTCTCAAACCACTGCGCCACCAGGGAAGCCGTATTCTTTTTAATAACAATTTTATTGAGATATAATTCACACACCATACAATTTGGCCATTTAAAGTGTACAAGGCAAAAAATGTTAGCATACGTACAGACTTGTGCCACCATCACTGCAATCAATTTTAGAACACCAAAAAAAATCCAAACCTGAATAGCTAGATTTTTAAGAGTAGGTATTTACTCATCAGTGATGAGCTTATTTTCAGCTAGCTTATTCATTAATCAACATGTAAGAAATTACGTATGTCCACAAAAAAATCAGTACACTAATGTTTATAGCAGCATTATTCATAATAAAGTTGAAAACAACCCAAATGTCCATCAACTAACAAATGGATAAGCAATGTGATATACCCATGCACTGGAATTTACTCAGCCATAAAAGAAATGAAACATTCGGTTTCGAGCCTGGTCCAGGAAGATCTCACATGCCGCGGAGCAACTAAGCCCGTGTGCCACAACTACTGAGCCTGCGCTCTAGAGCCCGCGTGCCACAACTACTGAAGCCCACGCACCTAGAGCTCGTGCTCCGCAACGAGAAACCACCGCAATGAGAAGCCAGCGCACCACAACGAAGAGTAGCCCCTGCTCACCGCAACTAGAGAAAGCCCGCGCACAGCAATGAAGACCCAACGCAGCCAAAAATAAAATAAAATAAATTTATAAAAAAGAAAACAAAAAATGAAATATTGATACATGCTATAATATTGATGAACCTTGAAAACATTATGCTAAGAGAAAGAAGCCAGTCACAAAAGACCACATACTATGATTCCCCTCCTATTCAAGTCCAGAATAGAGAAATCTATAGAAACAGAAAGTAGATTAGTGTATTGCTTGAGGTGGGGTGAAGGTGAGACATGGGGTGATAAAAGGTACGGGATTTCTTTTTGAGGTAATGAAAATTTTTGAAGTAATTTAAGACTGACTGTGATGATGGTTTCCACATATCTGTGAACATTACCAAAACCACTAAACTATACACTTTAAATGATGAACTGTATGGTTCACAAAATATATTTCAATAAAGTTGTCAAAAAAGTTAAATAAATAATATTTTATCCTTTTTAATCAATAAATTCTAGCAGGGAAATTTTCAGTATTAACTGACAAAAACAGCTACTAACACCACTGCTGACCCAAGGAGGACAATTACAATGAAGGTTTACACCAAGACAGGATCTTTTCTCTGCCAATCTCAATGCACTTTGCAAAGAGGTAGCATTTCCATACAAAGCTTCCCGAATGTGACTTGAGCTAAATAAAATCTTGTTATAATCCAATATAAACAGGTGTAAAAATCTTTTTAATAATTCCTAATATGAAGTGGAAAAAAAAAGTTTTATCATCCTTTAAAGATGGAAATCCAGAATCATACAGGTCCTTTAAGAGAACACAAACTTAGTACCTTTGTGTCCCCTAAATACTCTAATTGAAGTAAGATGACTGCAATTAACAGTTTGATGTATATCAGTCCAGATTCCTTTTTGCATACATATATAATATTTTACTGCTTAATATGAAAATGAGATCATGTTATGCATATTGTTTTGCATCTAAATTATCAATTAAAGTGAAATTTAGCTGAAAAGATAACTAAGTTATAAGTAAGGTCACCAAGTCACTAATAATGTACAGATTTTTTTCTGGTCTAATATAGAGTCGACAAGTGAGATATCCTTGAAATTTCAAGTTAAAAAGTTTAAGTCATCAAATCTATTTTGGTAACTCAAAACATCTTTTTCTGGTTGATCTTATAACTTTATACTTTAAAAAAATTTTAATAGACATAAAATACAATCAAAATATTTCCACTTGAAGAAAAAAATGCACTCCTCTATTAACAATGCTATGAAATTCCTATTTTAAAGAAAATGGAACTGTTAACATATCTGGGTTTTAGAGAGCCACGGAAAGTAATAGTGTAAAAGCACAAAACTATAAATCCCATAGATTTTAATTAAGGCTTTGAAACTTCTCCTTCAAAGACCTTTTAAGAGCAACAGTAAAACCAACACTAAAATTAAAAACATGGATATTCTTCACTTTTGATAAGTCCGAGAACTAGAAAAACAGGCAAAAGATTAAGTGTGTACACTGTATAATCAGGCTATTCATTAAAACGTTGATTTTACCTCGTTTCCTTTTTAATCAAAAAAAAATTTTTTTGGAAGGAGAAAAGAAGGGTCAGGAGGTACTATCATGTGAATAGCAGTAACATGCCTAAGCTTCCTCTCAACTCTAAACTGCCTCAAAAATAAATAAATAAATATCATCATTTCCTACCTCTCTGCATTTTCCTTTTACTCTAGCTCTTACTGACATTTATTAGGTAACCTTGGACAAGTCACTGTAAAATATACCATTAATGTGTGTTTGATGTAATCTCACTTTATCCTGCCTTCTCTGAAAAAACATGATGAAACATTTAACTAATTCTGGAGGTATTTTTTTGCTTTGAAGAATGGCCCCTCTAGTGAAGAATCTTCTAGACATTTTTGATAGGAATTCAACAAATATGCAATGACAGCCCTCCAGGTCTATTTCTGCCTTGAAAACTGCTAGGAAGAAAAGAATAAAATACATGCACACAGTTTTTCTACAGGCAAACAGGACATTCAACCACAAGTTATAATCTCTTCTAATCAATGTTCTATTTATGTATTAAAATTTTCACAAAAGATCACTAAAACTATTCTTCAGAGCTCTTGGCAAGATATTGCTAAAGCAGAAAACAGTGATTAAAACCTAGAATGAACATTGCTCAGCAGTCGGAACAAAGGTGACTCAAACACATCTGTCGACAAATCTTATTACTTAAAAAAAAATCATTTTCTCACCCCTCAAATACTCCTCCCTAATCTTTTAAATTACAACTCAGCTCTTCCAATTAGTTAAACCCTTCAAGCCATCTAAAAAGATACCATATAGACACAACAAAAATAGCAGAAGCAAATAGTTTTGAGCTAATTTTTTATTCTTTTATCTTGCAAATTTTCTGTAATATTCTGTAAATAAATGTAGTTTTCATTACTTTCAAAATGAAAAATAAAATAAAACAACAATTTCAGCTTTCTTAAAAACTTTTCAATCTATGCTTGGAAAGACACACAAGGCTACCTTCTTAATCTGACATTCTGTTCACCTTAACACTTAAATCTCCAGTCCTCATAATTCATAAATGGAAAAAAACAAAAACTGCAAGCAACCTAAATGTCCAAAAGGGGAATGCTATAAAAAAATTACATCTTATCCATTCCATGAAACCTATACTGAAAATATTTTCAGAGAATACTTAATCACATGAGAAAAATGTTTTGATGTTAATATCATTTGAAATTACCAAGATACAGAACTATATAGTAGAACCTGTTTTGAATTTTACATTTCCAAAGAAAATCTTAGAGGACAGAGTAAAAGGCTTTAGGTAATTTTTATTTTCTTATGTGTTTTAACGAGCACATAATAAGTTATAAATAAAAAAGAAAAACATCTTCACTGGCTGTTATTTCAACCAACTAAAAACTAACACTTCTTATTTAAGGCCCCAGCACCACCAATTTGCTTTACTTACATTACACCTTCCTATCTTTTCCCTAAAGTCAAACAAACATGCTTGTCATATCTTCCATAATTTTACTCCTGCAATTCCACTAAGGAGCATGTGCATGATGGAAATGAGGGAATTGTGTACCTCAACTTCATCACACAGTTCACTAATCACTTCCCAATTTAATCCTCTCTGCCTCTGGCCATTCCAGCAACATTCTCTAGCCTCTACCAATAGATAGACAGCTGACCCTTGAGCAACATAGGTTTGAACTGCGCAGGTCCACTTACACGTGGATTTTTTCCAACAGTAAATACTACAGTACTACTTGAATCCGCAGATGTGGAATCGCAGTTATGGGGGAACCACGGATAGGAAGGGCCAACTATAATAACTATAAGTTATACCCTGATCTTCAACTGCACAGGGGTCAGCACCCCTAACCCTCACATTGTTCAAGGGTCAACTGTAATTACAGGTCTCCATTACTGTTTTGCTTTTGTTTTCCCTCACATCTGACCAATTTTTGCTTATCTCTCTGGACCAGATTCCTACTAAAATTCTTCCAATTCAAATATCTTTTCATTTTTCCACACTAGATAAATTGAAAGCCAAGCCTTTATTCCTTTTTCTGTATGTCTCCATGCCATTATATTTGTATACAGACTTCTTAGGGTGCTTCTGTTAATTGTTTGAGAATTATAAAATCAGGATGTGGATAATCTCAGGAGATATCCCGTGACTCAAAAAACTCCTTCCAAAATATGTGTGTGTATGTGTGTATAAAATATGTATTTCCGGGGGCTTCCCTGGTGGCGCAGTGGTTGAGAGTCCACCTGCCGGTGCAGGGGACACGGGTTCATGCCCTGGTCCGGGAAGATCCCACATGCCGCGGAGCGGCTAGGCCCGTGAGCCATGGCCGCTGAGCCTGTGCGTCTGGAGCCTGTGCTCCGCAACGGGAGAGACCACAACAGTGAGAGGCCCGCGTACCACAAAAAAATATATACATATATATGTATTTCCAAAGGGCTTATGGTAATCAAAAGTGCAGGATGACATAAAGCATACTCTTCTCCCATGCGTTTGCCAAAATAATTTAAGTAGTTCTGAAAGGATTAGAACCTTTAGGATTTCGTCTGTAGGGCTGGAAAAGAACCCAGACAGCAAATTTTTATCAGTCCTCTAAAATCCTTCCCCTAAATTAAACTTATGCACACTAAATCAGCATCAATTTCTCAATTTCAATGATTAAGGCAAAAACAAACAAAAGCACCCTCCCACCGCCCCCCCCCAAAAAAACCTAATGGCCTGACAATAACATTTAGTTCCATCTAAAATACTATAATTTTCGGCTTCCCTGGTGGCACAGTGGTTAAGAATTCACCTGTCAATGCAGGGGACACAGGTTCAAGCCCTGGTCTGGGAAGATCCCATATGCCGCGGAGCAACTAAGCCCGTGTGCCACAACTACTGAGCCTGCGCTCTAGAGCCTGCGAGCCACAACTACTGAGCCCACGAGCCACAACTACTGAAGCCCGCGTGCCTGGAGCCCATGCTCCGCAACAGGAGAAGCCACCGCGATGAGAAGCCTGCACACCGCAACGAAGAGTAGCCCCCGCTCGCCACAACTAGAGAAAGCCTGAGTACAGCAACAAAGACCCAACGCAGTCAAAAATAAAATTTTAAAATAAAGAAGTAAATTAAATACTATAGTTTTATAATATCTACCTATCAAGTCTATTTGAACCAAGTTAGATGAATCTGTAGTTTGAATTTTCATAGCTTGTTGCAGTTGAAAATAGTTTGGGCATGGCTAACTGGCTAACAGTTATACAATAACACATTTTAACATGTATGTTATTTGCTTGTATATACAGAGGTTATTTCTGGAAAGCTACATAAGAAATTGGTAACACTGATTACCTTTTGAGAGATCTTGGTGAGTGGATAAAAGGGAGATTTTATACTACATTCCCTTTTGTACCTTTTAAATACTAAACCACGTAAATTTTGCAAATTTGTTAATTACTGTATATATGTAAATATACAAACCTACACACTTTAAAAATTTTAGTATATCATCTGATGGGATCAGATCCTAAGCAGGTACCCCAAACTACAATATTTGGAAATTTCAAGTAATAAAAAGTCTGTATTCTGGGTTTCTATGGTTGCCTCAACTAATTTTTTAAAGATGTATATTTTAAAATTTTCATATGGATAAAAACCCCAAAGAATATGTGTGGGGGGGGGGCTGTTAGTCTCTCATGTAGGATACTAAATTTCGACTAAATAACCAAGCAAAAATATAATAACGTTTTGCATTCCAAAGTCCTATTAATAGCAACTCCAGATTTTTAAAAACATTTTAATCCTCCCAGTTTATCCATGTAATGACAGATCAAATTTTGGATATACGGTATTATGCCTCTTATATAAGGGACTTGGGCATCATGTAGATTTTGGTATTGGTCCTGGAACCAATCTCCCAAGGATACCAAGAGAGAACTGTATAACCTAGTGCTCTGAATTTATTTAAAAGTAAAGCATGACAATACCAGTGAAATCAATAGATAAATGGTATGAGACTTCTGTACTGGTTAATCAGAAAAAAAATTTTTTTTAAAAAGAAATAAGGAAAAACTTCAGAACAAAAATACTGAAGATAATTATTCATTCATTCTTGATGTGCTTAATGGAGATCTTTGGAAAAAGTCACCTAACTAAAAATGTCATTTCATTACAATGTGATGTATGCTAAAGAATACCTGGTGTCTTTGGGGGAATACTTTATATCTTATATAGACTGGGATTACTATGTAAAATGAGGTTTATAAGGTATTTAAATCAGGTATGCTGTGCTCACTTGTTTTTTCCCCTTAAGTAATTATTGCTATGAAATCCATTCCTTAAAAAAAACTTTTTAACTCTTGAATTAAATAATTTGGACTTATATAAAAATATATAAAGCCATTTTAATCACTATACTGTAAGGCTGACATATATAATCAAGAGTATTATAAACTAGTACTTGACTCTTTGAGAAAGAAGCAGCAGATGGAGAAACTTCTTCAGTGCAATATTTGTCAATACCTTTTTGAAGTTAAATAATCTTTTGAAGGACTAACTGTTCTTATATATTAAAGGTAACAGCGTGGATTTCTGTTATCAACATTATTTTTGCTGTCCAACTTTAATAGAAAGAAAAACATTTTAAACTTGATTATCTTTGTAACACTATACTTTGTGGCAAAAACTGACTTATCAGCAACAAAACACCTGCTGTGTAGGAAGTTTGGGATATTTTTTTTTCTTCAAAGTATAGTATTAGGTAAAGGAATTTGTAATGTAGCATATAGTTTTACTTTAAGAAAAGCTATAAAGAAACAGGCAGGATGTGCTGCTTTCAAAATAACTTGAAGAGAGTTTGAATGATTCAAATTTTCCTCTAATAAAATGCCACAACAAAAAGATCTGTCTTTTTATATGTACGGAAAAAAACAATTAACAGCTTGTTTGGTTAGAAACCTAAAACTTTAAAGGTTCCCATTACCTCACTTTGACAAGTTTTATTTTGTTTTGACAGTGCCACTTTAAATATTAGGGGAGAAAAGTGAAATTAATATTACAAATTCTTTATTTTAAGAAATTTTTAATAAATGATTCAGAAATAGGTAAATTTTTAAGTTGTCTTAAATAGACAGCTAACAAATTCTGAGAAGTTATTTAGTTCCCAGGGTTTCCTAATTCATTTAGTACTCCTTTGGAGCTTTTTAAGATCCAATTTAGAGCCTTCATCCCCAACCAGGAAGTAAAATAAAATGCAGTATATTTTAACTATTTGTACTCAATATTGGAAGTGAAGGCAAACACTAAAACACAAACTAGACTTGGGATTCTCTCTAGATTTCAGATAACCAAATTTATTTCCATGCCTCTACTAAGTGGGAAAACAAGGGGCACACAAAAACCTGCAAAAAATGTTCATAAAGCGTTATTCATAAAATAGCCAAAACATCAAAAAAGGCTATGTTCAAAACTCAATGAACACAAAACAAAAGATAACCTTAAAATGTTAACGTGCAATTTTGAATTAAGTTAGCAAATTTCAAAAACACATTCATGCATCCAAAAATACAAAACAGGACTTCCCTGGTGGTGCAGTGGTTAAGAATCCAATGCAGGTGACACAGGTTCAAGCCCTGGTCCTGGAAGATCTCACATGCCACAGAACAACTAAGCCCATGTGCCACAACTACTGAGCCTGTGCTCTAGAGCCTGCGACCCACAACTACGGAGCCCACGTGCCACAACTACTGAAGTCTAGAGCCTGCGCACTGCAACAAAGAGTAGCTCCCACTCACCGCAACTAGAGAAAGCCCGCCTGCGGCAACTAAGACCCAACGCACCCATAAATTAATTAATTAAAAAAAAATACAAAACATTCTAACAACACCAAATTTTAAGTAATCCTTATAGAAGTTTTACAAATTGCCATTGTAAAACCTGAAGTCTAAAATCAATAGGCTAAATATAAAATTCATATGGAAAATCAAGGGACCCAGGAGAGCCAAAATAATCTTGAAAAAGAAGAACAAAGTTGGAGCACTTGCACTTCCCCATTCCAAACTTACTACAAAGCTACAGTAATCGAAACAGTGTGGTATTAGCATAAGGATAGATGATGGGATACCAGTGAAAATCCAAAAATAAACTCATACATCTATCGTCAACTGATTTTTGAAAAGAGTGCCAAAACTATCCAATGGAAAAAGAAGAGCCTTTTCAACAAACAGTGCTGGGACAACTAGATCCACAGGCAAAAAACGAAGCTGTACCTCTTCCAGCACCGTACACAAAAATTAACTTCAAATGGATCATAAGCCTAAATGTAAGAACTAAAACTATATATAAAATCCATAGAAATAACATAGAAGTAAACCTTTGTGATCCTGGGTTAGGAAAGACTTCTTAGATATGACAACAAAAGCATACGTGACAACAGAAAAATTAGACAAATTGGACTTCATCAAAATTTAAAACTTCTGTGCTTCAAAGAATACCATCAAAAGAGTGAAAAAGACAACCCACAGAATGGGAGAAAATACTTACAAAATCATGTATTGTAAATCAAAACCACAATGAGATATTACTTCACACCCAACGCTACAATAAAAAAGATAACAAGTGTTGTCCAGCACGTGGAAAAACTGGAAACCTCAGACATTGCTAATGGGATTGTAAAATGGTGCAACCACTTTGGAAAATGTTTGGCCTTCCTCAAAACATTCAACAGAGAGTTACCATATGACCCAGCAATCCCATTCCCAGAAGAAATTAAGACATATATCCACATAAAAACTTGTACAGAAATGTTCATAGCAGCATTATTCATGATAGCCAAAAAGCACAACCAACCAAATGTCTACCACTGATGTATGGATAAATACAATGTGAGATAGATAGATACAGAGACACACCCACACACCCACACATGCAATGGAACACTATTTGGCCATAAAATGGAATTAAGTACTGCATGCTACACCCTGGATGAACCTTGGAAACATGCTAAGTAAAAGAAGCCAGTCACAAAGGACCACATGTTTGAACCCATTTATATGATTATGTCCAGAACAGACAAATCTACATAGGCAGAAATCTATAGATTAGTTGCCTAGGACTGAGGCAAAAAGGAAATGTAGAGTGACTGCTAATGAACACTGGTATTCTTCCTGAGATGATGAAATTGTTCTAAAAGCGTGGTGACATTTGCACAATTCTATGAACAGACGAAAAATCCTTGAATTGTTAACTTAAATGGGTGTATTATACGGCAGGTGAATTGTACCTCAATAAATCTGCTAAAAAAATTTAAAAAAAACACCCTAACGTCTAGTATTTATGTCGATTGTGGAAAACAAGGAACATTCAAAACAAATAACTATGAACTGATTTCATTACTAAGCAGGACCATGCTTGAAACACTCAGAAATTAAGAACTTAAGACATACCTTATTCACTTTAAGAGTACCACTTTAAATATTTCTACGTCTTAACTAAAATGGAATTGTGGCACTCGCAACTGTCAAGCCATAAAATGGGATTCCTGAGATACCTGAGTACACATACTACTTTCCTGTACATGGCTGAACTGTGCTTCCCATTACAGCAAACAATAACTGCAGAAAAACACTCCACAGGGAGACTGGGAACTCATTCTCAGAGAACCACCTAACGCTAATACTGAGTTAAAAGGAGGGTGTGGAAAGAATGAGGAAGGGGAAGGAGCACGGAGAACAGGGAGACGTATCGGCGCATTTAAGCCCAAGGAATCCAGTTCCATTAAATTCAACTTTTATACGCTTTGTGAACAGGCCCAGAGGCAAAGTCCTGGGCGCAGACCAACGAGCCGAGCTGCGAGGCCGAGAGGAAGTGCTGATCCAGCCCAAGCCCGCCCGGGAATTCGTGGGGAAATGGTGGGGGGCCAAAGGGCTAAGATGGGGGCCTGCGGGGTGGGAATGAGGGGAGCCCCTCCGCCCGGCTCCAGCCCGCACTCGCCGGCAGCGCGCAGCTGGGGGCGGCCGCGCCGCGGGCCCGTCGTCCGCGTCCGAGCCGCGGAGCGCGCCCGGCGCCCGGAGTCTCCGGCGGGGCCGGGTGCCGTCTCCCGCCCCATCCGGCGCTTTGTCCCAGCGCGGGCGGCGGGCGGCCCCTCGGCGTCCCCACCGCGGGCTGAGGGGCCGCGCTGACAGCCCCCGCCCCCCGCAAGGGCGGCAAGCCAGCGAATCGCCCGACGGGTTTCATCCAGGCGGGACGCAGCAGGCGGCGGTCGGAGGACGCCGGCCCTGCCCGCGGAGCCGCCGCCGCCCGAAGCGCACGCAGGCCGAGGTCAGGCGCAGAAACCCTCGGACTCCGAAACCCACACAATGTCCAACATCCTTCTCTTACCCAAAAATTCTCAACGAAATGCGCCATGACCATCCTGCCGCCGCCGCGCTGGGCTCCGCGTCCGCGCCCTCCCGCCGCTCTGTAAACACTGGCCCGGCCCCCACGGCGCCCTCGCC